>NC_086107.1:1027560-1368841 GCF_963921235.1 Mobula hypostoma
TGAAGCAGGGCTGTGGGCAGAGATTGGGACAGTGGGATTAGTGTGGGGACTGACACAGGACTGTGGGGAGAGAGTGGGACAGTGGTATTAATGTGGGGACTGACACAGGGCTGTGGGGAGAGAGCGGGGCAGTGGGATTAGAGTGAGACTGACACAGGACTGTGGGGAGAGAGTGGGACAGTGGGATTAGTGTGGGGACTGACACAGGGCTGTGGAGAGAGAGTGGGACACTGGGATTACTGTGGGGACTGACACAGGACTGTGGGGAGAAGGTGGGACAGTGGGATTTGGGTGAGACTGACACAGGGCTGTGGGAAGAGAGCGGGGCAGTGGGATTAGAGTGAGACTGACACAGGATTGTAGGGAGAGAGTGGGACACTGGGATTACTGTGTGGACTGACACAGGACTGTGGGGAGAAGGTGGGACAGTGGGATTCGGGTGAGACTGACACAGGGCTGTGGGGAGAGAGTGGGACAGTGGGATTGGTGTGGAGATTGACACATGGCTGTGGCGAGAGAACGGGGCAGTGGGATTAGCGTGGGGATTGACACATGTCTGTGGGGACAGTGGGACAGTGGGATCAGTGTGGGGCTGATACAGGGCGGTCGGGAGAGAGTGTGACAGTGGAATTAGTGTCAGACTGACACAGGACTGTGGGGAGAGATGGACCAGTGGGATTAGTGTGGGATGGACACAACTGTGGGGAGAGAGTGGGACAGTGGGTTAGTGTGGGGACAGACACAGGGCTGTGGGCGAGAGTGGGACAGTGGGATTAGTGTGGGACTGACACAGGGCTGTGGGTAGAGAGTGGGACAGTGGGATTAGTATGAGACTGACACATGGCTGTGGTGAGAGAGCGGGGCAGTGGGATTAGTGTGGGACTGACACAGGGCTGTGGGGTGACAGTGGGGCAGTGGGATTAGTGTGAGACTGACACAGGACTGTGGGGAGAGTTGGACAGTGGGATTAGTGTGGGGACTGACACAGGACAGTGGGGAGTGTGGGACAGTGAGATTAGTATGGGGACTGACACGGCTGTGGGGAGAGAGTGGGTCACTGGGATTAGTGTGAGACTGAACATGACTGTGGGGAGAGAGTGGGGCAGTGGGATTAGTGTGAGACTGACACAGGACTGTGGGGAGAGTTGGACAGTGGGATTAGTGTGGGGACTGACACAGGACAGTGGGGAGTGTGGGACAGTGGGATTAGTATGGAGACTGACACAGGGTCTGTGGGGAGAGAGTGGGTCACTGGGATTTGTTTGGAGACTGACACATGACTGTGGGGAGAGAGCGGGACAGTGGGATTAGGGTGGGGACTGACACACGGCTGTGGGGAGAGAGCGGGGCAGTGTGATTAGCGAGGGGACTGAAGCAGGGCTGTGGGCAGAGATTGGGACAGTGGGATTAGTGTGGGGACTGACACAGGACTGTGGGGAGAGAGTGGGACAGTGGTATTAATGTGGGGACTGACACAGGGCTGTGGGGAGAGAGCGGGGCAGTGGGATTAGAGTGAGACTGACACAGGACTGTGGGGAGAGAGTGGGACAGTGGGATTTGTGTGAGACTGACACAGGGCTGTGGGAGAAGGTGGGACAGTGGGATTTGGGTGAGACTGACACAGGGCTGTGGGAAGAGAGCGGGGCAGTGGGATTAGAGTGAGACTGACACAGGACTGTAGGGAGAGAGTGGGACACTGGGATTGCTGTGTGGACTGACACAGGACTGTGGGGAGAAGGTGGGACAGTGGGATTCGGGTGAGACTGACACAGGGCTGTGGGGAGAGAGTGGGACAGTGGGATTGGTGTGGAGACTGACACAGGGCTGTGGGGAGAGAGTGAGACAGTGGGATTAGTATGAGATTGACACATGGCTGTGGCGAGAGAACGGGGCAGTGGGATTAGCGTGGGGATTGACACATGTCTGTGGGGACAGTGGGACAGTGGGATCAGTGTGGGGCTGATACAGGGCGGTCGGGAGAGAGTGTGACAGTGGAATTAGTGTCAGACTGACACAGGACTGTGGGGAGAGAGTGGAACAGTGGGATTAGTGTGGGACTGACACAGGACTGTGGGGAGAGAGTGGGACAGTGGGATTAGTGTGGGGACAGACACAGGGCTGTGGGCGAGAGTGGGACAGTGGGATTAGTATGGGACTGACACAGGGCTGTGGGTAGAGAGTGGGACAGTGGGATTAGTATGAGACTGACACATGGCTGTGGTGAGAGAGGGGGGCAGTGGGATTAGTGTGGGACTGACACAGGGCTGTGGGGTGACAGTGGGGCAGTGGGATTAGTGTGAGACTGACACAGGACTGTGGGGAGAGAGTGGGATAGTGGGATTAGTGTGGGGACTGACACAGGACTGTGGGAGAAGGTGGGACAGTGGGATTTGGGTGAGACTGACACAGGGCTGTGGGAAGAGAGCGGGGCAGTGGGATTAGAGTGAGACTGACACAGGACTGTAGGGAGAGAGTGGGACACTGGGATTGCTGTGTGGACTGACACAGGACTGTGGGGAGAAGGTGGGACAGTGGGATTCGGGTGAGACTGACACAGGGCTGTGGGGAGAGAGTGGGACAGTGGGATTGGTGTGGAGACTGACACAGGGCTGTGGGGAGAGAGTGAGACAGTGGGATTAGTATGAGATTGACACATGGCTGTGGCTAGAGAACGGGGCAGTGGGATTAGCGTGGGGATTGACACATGTCTGTGGGGACAGTGGGACAGTGGGATCAGTGTGGGGCTGATACAGGGCGGTCGGGAGAGAGTGTGACAGTGGAATTAGTGTCAGACTGACACAGGACTGTGGGGAGAGATGGAACAGTGGGATTAGTGTGGGACGGACACAACTGTGGGGAGAGAGTGGGACAGTGGGTTAGTGTGGGGACAGACACAGGGCTGTGGGCGAGAGTGGGACAGTGGGATTAGTATGGGACTGACACAGGGCTGTGGGTAGAGAGTGGGACAGTGGGATTAGTATGAGACTGACACATGGCTGTGGTGAGAGAGGGGGGCAGTGGGATTAGTGTGGGACTGACACAGGGCTGTGGGGTGACAGTGGGGCAGTGGGATAAGTGTGAGACTGACACAGGACTGTGGGGAGAGTTGGACAGTGGGATTAGTGTGGGGACTGACACAGGACAGTGGGGAGTGTGGGACAGTGAGATTAGTATGGGGACTGACACGGCTGTGGGGAGAGAGTGGGTCACTGGGATTAGTGTGAGACTGAAATGACTGTGGGGAGAGAGTGGGACAGTGGGATTAGTGTGGGGACTGACACTGGACTGTAGGGAGGGAGTGGGACAGTGGGATTACTGTGGGACTGACACTGGACTGTGGGGAGAGAGTGGGACAGTGGGATTAGTGTGGGACTGACACAGGGCTGTGGGAGAGAGTGGGATAGTGAGTTAGTGTGGCGAGTGACACTGGACTGTGGGGAGAGTGGAACAGTGGGATTAGTGTGGGACTGACACAGGAATGTGGGGAGAGAGTGGGGCCGTGGTATTAGTGTGAGACTGACACAGGGCTGGGGATAGAGTTGAACAGTGGGATTAGTGTGGGGACTGACACAGGGCTGTGACGATAGAGTGGGACAGTGGGTTTAGTGTGGGACTGACACAGGACTGTAGAGAGAGAGTGGGACACTGGGATTAGTGTGGGGACTGATGCAGGGCTGTGGGGAGAGAGTGGGTCCGTGGGATCATTGTGGAACTGACAGAGAACTGTGGGGAGAGACTGGGGCAATGGGATTAGTGTTAGACTCTACACAGGACTGTGGGGAGAGAGTGGGCCAGAAGAATTAGTGTGAGACTGATGCAAGGCTGTGGGAGAGAGTGGGACAGTGGGATTAGTGTGGAGACTGAAACAGAGCTGTCGGGAGAGAGTGGGGCAGTGGGATTAGTTTTGGATTGATACAGGGCTGTGGGAGAGAGTGGGACAGTGGGATTAGTGTGGGGACTGACACATGGCTGTGGGGAGAGAGCGGGGCAGTGGGATTAGTGTGGGGACTGACACATGGCTGTGGGGAGAGAGTGGGACAGTGGGATTAGTGTCAGACTGACACAGGACTGTGGGGAGAGAGTGGGGCAGTGGGATTAGTGTGAGACTCACACAGGACTGTGGGGACAGAGCGGGGCAGTGGGATTTGTGTGAGACTGACACAGGAATGTGGGGAGAGAATGGGACAGTGGGATAAGTGTCGGACTGAAACAGGGCAATGGGAGAGATTGGGATAGTGAGTTAGTGTGGGGACTGACACAGGGCTGTGGGGAGAGCGGGACATTGGGATTAGTGTGGGACTGACACAGGAATGTGGGCAGAGAGTGGGACAGTGGGATTAGTGTGAGACTGACACAAGACTGTGGGGAGAGAGTGGAACAGTGGGATTAGTGTGGGGATTTATACAGGGCTGTGGGGAGAGAGTGGGACAGTAGGATCATTGTGGAACTGACAGAGGACAGTGGGGAGAGACTGGGGCAGTGGGATTAGTGTGAGACTGACAGAGGACTGTGGGGAGAGAGTGGGACAGTGTGACTAATGTGGAGACGGACACAGGGCTGTGGGGAGAGAGTGGGACAGTGGGATTAGAGTGGAGACTGACACAGGGCTGTGGGACGAGAGTGGGACAGTGGGATTAGTGTGAGACTGACACAGGGCTGTGGGTAGAGAGTGGGACAGTGGGATTAGTATGAGACTGACACATGGCTGTGGTAAGAGAACGGGGCAGTGGGATTAGCCTGGGGATTGAAACAGGACTGTGGGGAGAGAGTGGGACAGTGGAATTAGTGTGAGACTGACAGGACTGTGGGGAGATTTGGACAGTGGGATTAGTCTGGAAATGACACCGGGCAGTGGGGAGAGAGTGGGACAGTGGGGTTAATGTGGGGACTGACACAGGACTGTGGGGAGAGTGGGACAGTGGGATTACTGTGGGACTGACACTGGACTGGGGAGAGAGTTGAACAGTGGGTTTAGTGTGGGACTGACACAGGACTGTAGGGAGAGAGTGGGACACTGGGATTAGTGTGGGGTCTGACACAGGACTGTGGGGAGAGAGTGGGACAGTGGGATAAGTGTGGGGACTGAGACAGGGCTGTGGGAGAGAGTGGGACAGTGGGATCATTGTGGAACTGACAGAGAACTGTGGGGAGAGACTGGGGCAATGGGATTAGCGTGGGGACTGACGCAGGGCTGTGGGCAGAGATTGGGACAGTGGGATAAGTGTGGGGACTGAGACAGTACTGTGGGGAGAGAGTGGGACAGTGGGATTAGTGTGGGGACTGACACAGGGCTGTGGGGAGTGAGTGGGACAGTGGGATTAGTGTAGGGACTGACACAGGACTGTGGGGAGACAGTGGGACTGTGGGATTAATGTGGGGACTGACACAGGACTGTGGGGAGAAGGTGGGACAGTGGGATTAGGGTGAGACTGACACAGGGCTGTGGGGAGAGAGTGGGACAGTGGGATTAATGTGGGACTGATACAGGGCTGTGGGAGAGAGCGGGACAGTGGGGTTAGGGTGGGGACTGACACACGGCTGTGGGGAGAGAGCGGGGCAGTGGGATTAGCGTGGGGACTGAAGCAGGGCTGTGGGCAGAGATTGGGACAGTGGGATTAGTGTGGGGACTGACACAGGGCTGTGGGGAGAGAGCGGGGCAGTGGGATTAGAGTGAGACTGACACAGGACTGTGGGGAGAGAGTGGGACAGTGGGATTTGTGTGAGACTGACACAGGGCTGTGGGAAGAGAGTGGGATAGTGGGATTAGTGTGGGGACTGACACAGGACTGTGGGAGAAGGTGGGACAGTGGGATTTGGGTGAGACTGACACAGGGCTGTGGGAAGAGAGCGGGGCAGTGGGATTAGAGTGAGACTGACACAGGACTGTAGGGAGAGAGTGGGACACTGGGATTGCTGTGTGGACTGACACAGGACTGTGGGGAGAAGGTGGGACAGTGGGATTCGGGTGAGACTGACACAGGGCTGTGGGGAGAGAGTGAGACAGTGGGATTAGTATGAGATTGACACATGGCTGTGGCGAGAGAACGGGGCAGTGGGATTAGCGTGGGGATTGACACATGTCTGTGGGGACAGTGGGATCAGTGTGGGGCTGATACAGGGCGGTCGGGAGAGAGTGTGACAGTGGAATTAGTGTCAGACTGACACAGGACTGTGGGGAGAGATGGAACAGTGGGATTAGTGTGGGACGGACACAACTGTGGGGAGAGAGTGGGACAGTGGGTTAGTGTGGGGACAGACACAGGGCTGTGGGCGAGAGTGGGACAGTGGGATTAGTATGGGACTGACACAGGGCTGTGGGTAGAGAGTGGGACAGTGGGATTAGTATGAGACTGACACATGGCTGTGGTGAGAGAGGGGGGCAGTGGGATTAGTGTGGGACTGACACAGGGCTGTGGGGTGACAGTGGGGCAGTGGGATTAGTGTGAGACTGACACAGGACTGTGGGGAGAGAGTGGGATAGTGGGATTAGTGTGGGGACTGACACAGGACTGTGGGAGAAGGTGGGACAGTGGGATTTGGGTGAGACTGACACAGGGCTGTGAGAAGAGAGCGGGGCAGTGGGATTAGAGTGAGACTGACACAGGACTGTAGGGAGAGAGTGGGACACTGGGATTGCTGTGTGGACTGACACAGGACTGTGGGGAGAAGGTGGGACAGTGGGATTAGTGTGGGACTGACACAGGGCTGTGGGGAGAGAGTGGGACAGTGGGATTGGTGTGGAGACTGACACAGGGCTGTGGGGAGAGAGTGAGACAGTGGGATTAGTATGAGATTGACACATGGCTGTGGAGAGAGAACGGGGCAGTGGGATTAGCGTGGGGATTGACACATGTCTGTGGGGACAGTGGGACAGTGGGATCAGTGTGGGGCTGATACAGGGCGGTCGGGAGAGAGTGTGACAGTGGAATTAGTGTCAGACTGACACAGGACTGTGGGGAGAGATGGAACAGTGGGATTAGTGTGGGACGGACACAACTGTGGGGAGAGAGTGGGACAGTGGGTTAGTGTGGGGACAGACACAGGGCTGTGGGCGAGAGTGGGACAGTGGGATTAGTATGGGACTGACACAGGGCTGTGGGTAGAGAGTGGGACAGTGGGATTAGTATGAGACTGACACATGGCTGTGGTGAGAGAGGGGGGCAGTGTGATTAGTGTGGGACTGACACAGGGCTGTGGGGTGACAGTGGGGCAGTGGGATTAGTGTGAGACTGACACAGGACTGTGGGGAGAGAGTGGGATAGTAGAATTACTGTGGGGACTGACACATCACTGCGGGGAGAAGGAGGGACTGTGGGATTTGGGTGAGACTGACACAGGGCTGTGGGAAGAGAGCGGGGCAGTGGGATTAGAGTGAGACTGACACAGGACTGTAGGGAGAGAGTGGGACACTGGGATTGCTGTGTGGACTGACACAGGACTGTGGGGAGAAGGTGGGACAGTGGGATTCGGGTGAGACTGACACAGGGCTGTGGGGAGAGAGTGGGACAGTGGGATTGGTGTGGAGACTGACACAGGGCTGTGGGTAGAGAGTGGGACAGTGGGATTAGTATGAGATTGACACATGGCTGTGGCGAGAGAACGGGGCAGTGGGATTAGCGTGGGGATTGACACATGTCTGTGGGGACAGTGGGACAGTGGGATCAGTGTGGGGCTGATACAGGGCGGTCGGGAGAGAGTGTGACAGTGGAATTAGTGTCAGACTGACACAGGACTGTGGGGAGAGATGGAACAGTGGGATTAGTGTGGGACGGACACAACTGTGGGGAGAGAGTGGGACAGTGGGTTAGTGTGGGGACAGACACAGGGCTGTGGGCGAGAGTGGGACAGTGGGATTAGTATGGGACTGACACAGGGCTGTGGGTAGAGAGTGGGACAGTGGGATTAGTATGAGACTGACACATGGCTGTGGTGAGAGAGGGGGGCAGTGGGATTAGTGTGGGACTGACACAGGGCTGTGGGGTGACAGTGGGGCAGTGGGATTAGTGTGAGACTGACACAGGACTGTGGGGAGAGTTGGACAGTGGGATTAGTGTGGGGACTGACACAGGACAGTGGGGAGTGTGGGACAGTGAGATTAGTATGGGGACTGACACGGCTGTGGGGAGAGAGTGGGTCACTGGGATTAGTGTGAGACTGAAATGACTGTGGGGAGAGAGTGGGACAGTGGGATTAGTGTGGGGACTGACACTGGACTGTAGGGAGGGAGTGGGACAGTGGGATTACTGTGGGACTGACACTGGACTGTGGGGAGAGAGTGGGACAGTGGGATTAGTGTGGGACTGACACAGGGCTGTGGGAGAGAGTGGGATAGTGAGTTAGTGTGGCGAGTGACACTGGACTGTGGGGAGAGTGGAACAGTGGGATTAGTGTGGGACTGACACAGGAATGTGGGGAGAGAGTGGGGCCGTGGGATTAGTGTGAGACTGACACAGGGCTGGGGATAGAGTTGAACAGTGGGATTAGTGTGGGGACTGACACAGGGCTGTGACGATAGAGTGGGACAGTGGGATTAGTGTGGGACTGACACAGGACTGTAGGGAGAGAGTGGGACACTGGGATTAGTGTGGGGACTGATGCAGGGCTGTGGGGAGAGAGTGGGTCCGTGGGATCATTGTGGAACTGACAGAGAACTGTGGGGAGAGACTGGGGCAATGGGATTAGTGTGAGACTCTACACAGGACTGTGGGGAGAGAGTGGGCCAGTAGAATTAGTGTGAGACTGATACAAGGCTGTGGGAGAGAGTGGGACAGTGGGATTAGTGTGGAGACTGAAACAGAGCTGTCGGGAGAGAGTGGGGCAGTGGGATTAGTTTTGGATTGATACAGGGCTGTGGGAGAGAGTGGGACAGTGGGATTAGTGTGGGGACTGACACATGGCTGTGGGGAGAGAGCGGGGCAGTGGGATTAGTGTGGGGACTGACACAGGGCTGTGGGGAGAGAGTGGGACAGTGGGATTAGTGTCAGACTGACACAGGACTGTGGGGAGAGAGTGGGGCAGTGGGATTAGTGTGAGACTCACACAGGACTGTGGGGACAGAGCGGGGCAGTGGGATTTGTGTGAGACTGACACAGGAATGTGGGGAGAGAATGGGACAGTGGGATAAGTGTCGGACTGAAACAGGGCAATGGGAGAGATTGGGATAGTGAGTTAGTGTGGGGACTGACACAGGGCTGTGGGGAGAGCGGGGCAGTGGGATTAGTATGAGATTGACACATGGCTGTGGCGAGAGAACGGGGCAGTGGGATTAGCGTGGGGACTGACACAGGGCTGTAGGGAGAGAGCGGGGCAGTGGGATTAGAATGAGACTGACACAGGACTGTGGGGAGAGATTGGGACAGTGGGATTAGTGTGGGGATTGACACAGGACTGTGGGGAGAGAGTTCGGACAGTGGGATCAGTGTGGGGACTGACACAGGACTGTAGGGAGAGAGTGGGACAGTGGGATTAGTGTGAGGACTGACACAGGACTGTGGGGAGAGAGTGGGACAGTGGGATTAGTGTGGGTACTGACACAGGGCTGTGGGGAGAGAGTGGGACAGTGGGATCAGTGTGAGACTGACACGACTGTGGGGAGAGAGTGGGACAGTGTGTTAGTGTGGGGACAGACACAGGGCTGTGGGGCGAGAGTGGGACAGTGGGATTAGTGTGGGACTGACACAGGACTGTGGGGAGAGAGTGGGGCACTGGGATTAGTGAGAGACTGACACAGGACTGAGGGTAGAGAGTGGGACAGTGGGGTTAATGTGGGGACTGACACAGGACTGTGGGGAGAGAGTGGGACATTGGGATTAGTGTGAGACTGACACAGGACTGTGGGGAGAGAGTGGGACAGTGAGATTAGTGTGAGACTGACACAGGTCTGTGGGGAGAGAACGGGGCAGTGGGATTAGTGTGGGGATTGACACAGGACTGTGGGGAGAGAGTTCGGACAGTGGGATTAGTGTGGAGACTGACACAGGACTGTAGGGAGAGAGTGGGACAGTGGGATTAGTGTGAGGACTGACACAGGACTGTGGGGAGAGAGTGGGACAGTGGGATTAGTGTGGGTACTGACACAGGGCTGTGGGGAGAGAGTGGGACAGTGGGATCAGTGTGGGGACTGACACAGGACTGTAGGGAGAGAGTGGGACAGTGGGATCAGTGTGAGACTGACACGACTGTGGGGAGAGAGTGGGACAGTGTGTTAGTGTGGGGACTGACACAGGGCTGTGGGGCGAGAGTGGGACAGTGGGATTACTGAGAGACTGACACAGGACTGTGGGTAGAGAGTGGGACAGTGGGATTAGGGTGAGACTGACACAGGGCTGTGGGGAGAGAGTGGGACAGTGGGATTACTGTGTGGAATGACACAGGACTGTGGGGAGAAGGTGGGACAGTGGGATTCGGGTGAGACTGACACAGGGCTGTGGGGAGAGAGTTGGGCAGTGGGATTAGTATGGGGACTGACAGGGCTGTGGTAGGAGAGTGGGACAGTGGAATTAGTGTGGGACTGACACGACTGTGGGGAGAGAGTGGGACAGTGGGATTAGTGTGGAGACTG
Source organism: Mobula hypostoma (assembly GCF_963921235.1). Classification (NCBI taxonomy): domain Eukaryota; kingdom Metazoa; phylum Chordata; class Chondrichthyes; order Myliobatiformes; family Myliobatidae; genus Mobula; species Mobula hypostoma. Next base: position 1,038,122 of record NC_086107.1, read on the forward strand.
ACACAGGGCTGTAGGGAGAGAGTGAGACAGTGGGATAAGTGTGAGACTGACACGACTGTGGGGAGAGAGTGGGACAGTGTGTTAGTGTGGGGACAGACACAGGGCTGTGGGGCGAGAGTGGGACAATGGGATTAGTGTGGGACTGACACAGGACTGTGGGGAGAGAGTGGGGCCCTGGGATTAGTGAGAGACTGACACATTACTGTGTGTAGAGAGTGGGACAGTGGGATTAGGGTGAGACTGACACAGGGCTGTGGGAAGAGAGCGGGGCAGTGCGATTAGAGTGAGACTGACACAGGACTGTAGGGAGAGAGTGGGACACTGGGATTACTGTGTGGACTGACACAGGACTGTGCGGAGAAGGTGGGACAGTGGGATTCGGGTGAGACTGACACAGGGCTGTGGGGAGAGAGTTGGGCAGTGGGATTAGTGTGGGGACTGACAGGGCTGTGGTAGGAGAGTGGGACAGTGGAATTAGTGTGGAGACTGACAGAGGGCTGTTGGGAGAGAGTGAGACAGTGGAATTAGTATGAGATTGACACATGGCTGTGGCGAGAGAACGGGGCAGTGGGATTAGCGTGGGGATATACACATGACTGTGGGGACAGTGGGACAGTGGGATCAGTGTGGGGCTGACACAGGGCGGTCGGGTTAGAGTGGGACAGTGGAATTAGTGTGAGACTGACACAGGACTGGGGAGAGAGTTGAACAGTGGGACTAGTGTGGGGACTGACACAGGGCTGTGACGATAGAGTGGGACACTGGGTTTAGTGTGGGACTGACACAGGACTGTGGGGACAGAGCGGGGCAGTGGGATTTGTGTGAGACTGACACAGGAATGTGGGGAGAGAATGGGACAGTGGGATAAGTGTCGGACTGAAACAGGGCAATGGGAGAGATTGGGATAGTGAGTTAGTGTGGGGACTGACACAGGGCTGTGGGGAGAGCGGGGCAGTGGGATTAGTATGAGATTGACACATGGCTGTGGCGAGAGAACGGGGCAGTGGGATTAGCGTGGGGACTGACACAGGGCTGTAGGGAGAGAGCGGGGCAGTGGGATTAGAATGAGACTGACACAGGGCTGTGGGAGAGAGTGGGATAGTGAGTTAGTGGTGAGTGACACTGGACTGTGGGGAGAGTGGGACAGTGGGTTTAGTGTGGGACTGACACAGGAATGTAGAGAGAGAGTGGGACACTGGGATTAGTGTGGGGACTGATGCAGGGCTGTGGGGAGAGAGTGGGTCAGTGGGATCATTGTGGAACTGACAGATGACTGTGGGGAGAGACTGGGGCAATGGGATTAGTGTGAGACTCTACACAGGACTGTGGGGAGAGAGTGGGCCAGTAGAATTAGTGTGGGACTGAGACAGGGCTGTGGGAGAGAGTGGGACAGTGGGATTAGTGTGGGGACTGACACATGGCTGTGGGGAGAGAGCGGGGCAGTGGGATTAGCGTGGGGACTGACGCAGGGCTGTGGGCAGAGATTGGGGCAGTGGGATTAGTGTGGGGACTGAGACAGGACTGTGGGGAGAGAGTGGGACAGTGGGATTAGTGTGGGGACTGACACAGGGCTGTGGGGAGACAGTGGGACAGTGGGATTAGTGTGGGGACTGACACAGGACTGTGGGGAGAAGGTGGGACAGTGGGATTAGTGTCAGACTGACACAGTGCTGTGGGGAGAGAGCGGGGCAGTGGGATTAGAGTGAGACTGACACAGGACTGTCGGGAGAGAGTGGGGCAGTGGGATTAGCGTGGGACTGATACAGGGCTGTGAGAGAGAGCGGGACAGTGGGATTAGGGTGCGGACTGACACACAGCTGTGGGGAGAGAGCGGGACAGTGGGATTAGCGTGGGGACTGAAGCAGGGCTGTGGGCAGAGATTGGGACAGTGGGATTAGTGTGGGGACTGACACAGGACTGTGGGGAGAGAGTGGGACAGTGGGATTAGTGTGGGGACTGACACAGGACTGTGGGGAGAGAGTGGGGCAGTGGGATTAGTGTGAGACTGACAGAGTACTGTGGGGAGAGAGTGGGACAGTGGTATTAATGTGGGGACTGACACAGGGCTGTGGGGAGAGAGCGGGGCAGTGGGATTAGAGTGAGATTGATACAGGACTGTGGGGAGAGAGTGGGACAGTGGGATTAGTGTGGGAATTGACACAGGGCTGTGGGGAGAGAGCGGGGCAGTGGGATTAGAGTGAGATTGACACAGGACTGTGGGGAGAGAGTGGGACAGTGGGATTAGTGTGGGAATTGACACAGGGCTGTGGGGAGAGATTGGGACAGTGGGATTTGTGTGAGACTGACACAGGGCTGTGGGGAGAGAGTGGGACAGTGGGATTAGTGTGGGTACTGACACAGGACTGTGGGGAGAAGGTGGGACAGTGGGATTAGGGTGAGACTGACACAGGGCTGTGGAAAGAGAGCGGGGCAGTGGGATTAGAGTGAGATTGATACAGGACTGTAGGGAGAGAGTGGGACACTGGGATTACTGTGTGGACTGACACAGGACTGTGGGGAGAAGGTGGGACAGTGGGATTCGGGTGAGACTGACACAGGGCTGTGGGGAGAGAGTTGGGCAGTGGGATTAGTGTGGGACTGACACGAGTCTGGGGAGAGAGTGGGACAGTGGGATAAGTGTGGAGACTGACACAGGGCTGTGGGGAGAGAGTGAGACAGTGGGATTGGTATAAGATTGACACATGGCTGTGGCGAGAGAACGGGGCAGTGGGATTAGCGTGGAGATTGACACATGACTGTGGGGACAGTGGGATCAGTGTGGGGCTGACACAGGGCTGTCGGGAGAGAGTGGGACACTGGAATTAGTGTCAGACTGAAACAGGACTGTGGGGAGAGAGTGGGGCAGTGGGATTAGTGTGAGACTGACACAGGACTCTGGGTAGAGAGTGGGACAGTGGGATTAGTGTGGGGACTGACACAGGACTGTGGGGACTGTGGGACAGTGGGATCAGTGTGGGGCTGACACAGGGCTGTGGGGAGAGAGTGGGACAGTGGAATTAGTGTCAAACTGACACAGGACTGTGGGTAGAGAGTGGGACAGTGGGATTAGTGTGAGACTGACACGACTGTGGGGAGAGAGTGGGACAGTGGGATTAGTCTGGGGATTGAAACAGGACTGTGGGGAGAGAGTGGGACAGTGGAATTAGTGTCAGACTGACACAGGACTGTGGGGAGAGAGTGGGGCAGTGGGATTAGTGTGAGACTGACACAGGACTGTGAGAAGAGAGTGGGACATTGGGATTAGTGTGGGGACTGACACGGCTGTGGGGAGAGATGGAACAGTGGGTTAGTGTGGGGATTGACACAGGGCTGTGGGGAGAGAGTGGGGCAGTGGGATTAGTGTGAGACTGACAGGACTGTCGGGAGAGTGGGACAGTGGGATTAGTGTGGGACTTTCACAGGGCTGTGGGTGAGAGTGGGACAGTGGGATTTGTGTGGGGACGGATACAGGGCTGTGGGGAGAGAGTGGGACAGTGGAATTAGTGTCAGACTGACACAGGACTGTGGGGAGAGAGTGGGGCAGTGGGATTAGTCTGAGACGGACACAGGACTGTGAGGAGAGAGTGGGACATTGGGATTAGTGTGGGGACTGACACAGGACTGTGGGGAGAGGTAGAGTAGGATTAGTGTGGGGACTGACACAGCTGTGGGGAGTGATGGAACAGTGGAATTAGTGTAGGACGGACACAACTGTGGGGAGAGAGTGGGACAGTGCGTTAGTGTGGGACTGACACAGGGCTGTAGGGAGAGAGTGGGACAGTGGGATTAGTGTGGGGACTGACACAGGACTGTGGGGAGAAGGTGGGACAGTGGGATTAGTGTGGGGACTGACACAGGGCTGTGGGGAGAGAGTGGGACAGTGGGATTAGTGTGAGACTGACACAGGACTGTGAAGAGAGAGTGGGACATTGGGATTAGTGTGGGGACTAAGACAGGACTGTGGGGACTGTGGGACAGTGGGATCAGTGTGGGGCTGACACAGGGCTGTGGGGAGAGAGTGGGACAGTGGAATTAGTGTCAGACTGACACAGGACTGTGGGGAGAGAGTGGGGCAGTGGGATTAGTCTGAGACGGACACAGGACTGTGAGGAGAGAGTGGGACATTGGGATTAGTGTGGGGACTGACACAGGACTGTGGGGAGAGGTAGTGTAGGATTAGTGTGGGGACTGACGCAGCTGTGGGGAGTGATGGAACAGTCGGATTAGTGTGGGACGGTCACAACTGTGGGGAGAGAGTGGGACAGTGGGTTAGTATGGGACTCACGCAGGGCTGTAGGGAGAGAGTGAGACAGTGGGATCAGTGTGAGACTGACACAGGGCTGTGGGGAGAGAGTGGGACAGTGGGCTCAGTGTGAGACTGACACGACTGTGGGGAGGGAGTGGGACAGTGTGTTAGTGTGGGGACAGACACAGGGCTGTGGAGCGAGAGTGGGACAGTGGGATTAGTGTGGGGACTGATACAGGACTGTGGGGAGAAGGTGGGACAGTGGGATTAGTGTGGGGACTGATACAGGACTGTGGGGAGAAGGTGGGACAGTGGGATTAGTGTGGGGACTGACACAGGGCTGCGGGGAGAGAGTGGGACAGTGGGATTAGAGTGAGACAGACACAGGACTGTGGGGAGAGAGTGGGACAGTGGGATTAGTGTGTAGACTGACACAGGGCTGTGAAGAGAGAGTGGGACCGTGGGATTAGTGTGGGGACTGACACAGGACTGTGAAGAGAGATTGGGACAGTGGGATTAGTGTGGGGACTGACACAGGGCTGTGGGGAGTGAGTGGGACAGTGGGATTAGTGTAGGGACTGACACAGGACTGTGGGGAGAGTGGGACAGTGGGTTTAGTGTGGGACTGACACAGGAATGTAGAGAGAGAGTGGGACACTGGGATTAGTGTGGGGACTGATGCAGGGCTGTGGGGAGAGAGTGGGTCAGTGGGATCATTGTGGAACTGACAGATGACTGTGGGGAGAGACTGGGGCAATGGGATTAGTGTGGGACTGAGACAGGGCTGTGGGAGAGAGTGGGGCAGTGGGATTAGTGTGGGACTGAGACAGGGCTGTGGGAGAGAGTGGGACAGTGGGATTAGTGTGGGGACTGACACATGGCTGTGGGGAGAGAGCGGGGCAGTGGGATTAGCGTGGGGACTGACGCAGGGCTGTGGGCAGAGATTGGGGCAGTGGGATTAGTGTGGGGACTGAGACAGGACTGTGGGGAGAGAGTGGGACAGTGGGATTAGTGTGGGGACTGACACAGGGCTGTGGGGAGTGAGTGGGACAGTGGGATTAGTGTAGGGACTGACACAGGACTGTGGGGAGACAGTGGGACAGTGGGATTAGTGTGGGGACTGACACAGGACTGTGGGGAGAAGGTGGGACAGTGGGATTAGTGTCAGACTGACACAGGGCTGTGGGGAGAGAGTGGGGCAGTGGGATTAGTGTGAGACTGACACAGGACTGTGGGGAGAGAGTGGGGCAGTGGGATTAGTGTGGGGACTGACACAGGGCTGTGGGGAGAGAGTGGGACAGTGGGATTAGTGTGGGGACTGACACAGGGCTGTGGGGAGAGAGTGGGACAGTGGGATTAGTGTGGGGACTGACACAGGGCTGTGGGGAGAGAGTGGGACAGTGGGATTAGTGTGGGGACTGACACAGGACTGTGGGGAGAAGCTGGGACAGTGGGATTAGTGTGGGGACTGACACAGGACTGGGGGGAGAGTGGGACAGTGGGATTAGTGTGGGACTGACACGACTCTGGGGAGAGACTGGGACAGTGAGTTAGTGTGGGACTGACACAGGGCTGTGGGGAGAGAGTGGGACAGTGGGATTAGTGTGGGGACTGACACAGGGCTGTGGGGAGAGAGTGGGACAGTGGGATTAGTGTGAGACTGACACAGGACTGTGGGGAGAGAGTGGGACAGTGGGATTAGTGTGGGGACTGACACAGGGCTGTGGGGAGAGAGTGGGACAGTGGGATTAGTGTGGGGACTGACACAGACTGTGGGGAGAGAGTGGGACAGTGGGATTAGTGTGGGGACTGACACAGGATTTGGGGAGAAGGTGGGACAGTGGGATTAGTGTGAGACTGACACAGGACTGTGGGGAGAGAGTTGGACAGTGGGATTAGTGTCGGGACTGACACAGGGCTGTGGGGAGAGAGTGAGACACTGGGATTACTGTGGGGACTGACACAGGACTGTGGGGAGAAGCTGGGACAGTGGGATTAGTGTGGGGACTGACACAGGACTGTGGGGAGAAGCTGGGACAGTGGGATTAGTGTGGGGACTGACAGGGTTGTGGGAGGAGAGTGGGACAGTGGGATTAGTGTGAGACTGACACAGGAATGGTGGGAGAGAGTGGGACAGTGGGATTAGTGTGGAGACTGACACAGGACTGTGGGGAGAGAGTGGGACAGTGGGATTAGTGTGGGGACTGACACAGGACTGTGGGGAGAGATTGGGACAGTGGGATTAGTGTGGGGACTGACACAGGGCTGTGGGGAGAGAGTGGGACAGTGGGATTAGTGTGGGACTGACACAGGACTGTGGGGAGAGAGTGGGACAGTGGGATTAGTGTGGGGACTGACACAGGACTGTGGGGAGAAGGTGGGACAGTGGGATTAGGGAGATTGACACAGGGCTGTGGGGAGAGAGCGGGGCAGTGGGATTAGTGTGGGACTGACACAGGGCTGTGGGGAGAGAGTGGGACAGTGGGATTAGTGTGGGACTGACACAGGGCTGTGGGGAGAGAGTGGGACAGTGGGATTAGTGTGGGGACTGACACAGGGCTGTGGGGAGAGAGTGGGACAGTGGGATTAGTGTGGGGACTGACACAGGGCTGTGGGGAGAGAGTGGGACAGTGGGATTAGTGTGGGGACTGACACAGGACTGTGGGGAGAGAGTGGGACAGTGGGATTAGTGTGGGGACTGACACAGGGCTGTGGGGAGAGAGTGGGACAGTGGGATTAGTGTGAGACTGACACAGGACTGTGGGGAGAGAGTGGGACAGTGGGATTAGTGTGAGACTGACACAGGGCTGTGGGGAGAGAGTGGGGCAGTGGGATTAGTGTGGGGACTGACACAGGGCTGTGGGAGGAGAGTGGGACAGTGGGATTAGTGTGAGACTGACACAGGACTGTGGGGAGAGTGGGACAGTGGGATTAGTGTGGGGACTGACACAGGACTGTGGGGAGAGTGGGACAGTGGGATTAGTGTGGGGACTGACACAGGACTGTGGGGAGAGAGTGGGACAGTGGGATTAGTGTGAGACTGACACAGGACTGTGGGGAGAGAGTGGGACAGTGGGATTAGTGTGGGGACTGACACAGGACTGTGGGGAGAGAGTGGGACAGTGGGATTAGTGTGGGACTGACACAGGACTGTGGGGAGAGAGTGGGACAGTGGGATTAGTGTGGGGACTGACACAGGGCTGTGGGAGAGAGTGGGACAGTGGGATTAGTGTAGGGACAGACACAGGACTGTGGGGAGAGTGGGACAGTGGGATTACTGTGGGGACTGACACAGGAATGTGGGGAGAGAGTGGGGCAGTGGGATTAGTGTGAGACTGACACAGGGCTGTGGGGAGAGAGTGGGACAGTGGGATTAGTGTGGGGACTGACACAGGGCTGTGGGGAGAGAGTGGGACAGTGGGATTAGTGTGGGGACTGACACAGGACTGTGGGGAGAGAGTGGGACAGTGGGATTAGTGTGGGACTGACACAGGACTGTGGGGAGAGAGTGGGACAGTGGGATTAGTGTGGGGACTGACACAGGGCTGAGGGAGAGAGTGGGACAGTGGGATTAGTGTGGGACTGACACAAGACTGTGGGGAGAGAGTGGGACAGTGGGATTAGTGTGGGGACTGACACAGGACTGTGGGGAGAGAGTGGGACAGTGGGATTAGTGTGGAGATTGACACAGGGCTGTGGGGAGAGAGTGGGACAGTGGGATTAGTGTGGAGACTGACACAGGGCTGTGGGGAGAGAGTGGGGCAGTGGGATTAGTGTGGGGACTGACACAGGGCTGTGGGGAGAGAGTGGGACAGTGGGATTAGTGTGGGGACTGACACAGGGCTGTGGGGAGAGAGCGGGGCAGTGGGATTAGTGTGAGACTGACACAGGAATGGTGGGAGAGAGTGGGACAGTGGGATTAGTGTGGAGACTGACACAGGACTGTGGGGAGAGAGCGGGGCAGTGGGATTAGTGTGGGACTGACACAGGAATGTGGGGAGAGAGTGGGACAGTGGGATCAGTGTGGGACTGACACAGGGCTGTGGGAGAGAGTGGGACAGTGGGATTAGTGTGGGGACTGACACAGGGCTGTGGGGAGAGCGGGACAGTGGGATTAGTGTGGGACTGACAGAGGACTGTGGGGAGAGAGTGGGACAGTGGGATTAGTGTGAGACTGACACAGGGCTGTGGGGAGAGAGTGGGACAGTGGGATTAGTGTGGGGACTGACACAGGGCTGTGGAGAGTGAGTGAGACAGCGGGATCATTGTGGAACTGACTGAGGACAGTGGGGAGAGACTGGGGCAGTGGGATTAGTGTGAGACTGACAGAGGGCTGTGGGGAGAGAGTGGGACAGTGGGATTAGTGTGGGGACTGACACAGGGCTGTGGGGAGAGAGTGGGACAGTGGGATTAGTGTGGGGACTGACAGGGCTGTGGGAGGAGAGTGGGACAGTGGGATTAGTGTGGAGACTGACACAGGGCTGTGGGGAGAGAGTGGGACAGTGGGATTAGTGTGAGACTGACACAGGGCTGTGGGGAGAGAACGGGGCAGTGGGATTAGCGTGGGGACTGACACAGGACTGTGGGGAGAGAGTGGGACAGTGGGATTAGTGTGAGACTGACACAGGACTGTGGGGGAGAGTGGGACAGTGGGATTAGTGTGGAACTGACACAGGGCTGTGGGGAGAGAGTGGGACAGTGGGATTAGTGTGGGGACTGACACAGGACTGTGGGGAGAGTGGGACAGTGGGATTAGTGTGGGACTGACACAGGACTGTGGGGAGAGACTGGGACAGTGGGATTAGTGTGGGACTGACACAGGAATGTGGGGAGAGAGTGGGACAGTGGGATTAGTGTGGGGACTGACACAGGACTGTGGGGAGAGAGTGGGACAGTGGGATTAGTGTGGGGACTGACACAGGGCTGTGGGGAGAGAGTGGGACAGTGGGATTAGTGTGGGGACTGACACAGGGCTGTGGGGAGAGAGTGGGACAGTGGGATTAGTGTGGGGACTGACACAGGGCTGTGGGGAGAGAGTGGGACAGTGGGATTAGTGTGGGGACTGACACAGGGCTGTGGGGAGAGAGTGGGACAGTGGGATTAGTGTGGGACTGACACAGGACTGTGGGGAGAGAGTGGGACAGTGGGATTAGTGTGGGGACTGACACAGGACTGTGGGGAGAAGCTGGGACAGTGGGATTAGTGTGGGGACTGACAGGGTTGTGGGAGGAGAGTGGGACAGTGGGATTAGTGTGGGGACTGACACAGGGCTGCGGGGAGAGAGTGGGACAGTGGGATTAGTGTGGGGACTGACACACGGCTGTGGGGAGAGAGCGCGGCAGTGGGATTAGCGTGAGGATTGACACAGGGCTGTGGGGAGAGAGTGGGACAGTGGGATTAGTGTGGGACTGACACAGGACTGTGGGGAGAGAGTGGGACAGTGGGATTAGTGTGGGGACTGACACAGGGCTGTGGGGAGAGAGTGGGACAGTGGGATTAGTGTGAGACTGACACAGGACTGTTGGGAGAGAGTGGGACAGTGGGATTAGTGTGGGGACTGACACAGGGCTGTGGGGAGAGAGTGGGACAGTGGGATTAGTGTGAGACTGACACAGGAATGTGGGGAGAGAGTGGGATTATGGGATTTGTGTGGGGATTGACACAGACTGTGGGAAGAGAGTGGGACAGTGGGATCAGTGTGGGGACTGACACAGGACTGTGGGGAGAGAGTGGGACAGTGGGATTAGTGTGGGACTGACACAGGGCTGTGGGGAGAGAGTGGGACAGTGGGATTAGTGTGGAGACTGACACAGGACTGTGGGGAGAGAGTGGGACAGTGGGATTAGTGTGGAGACTGACACAGGGCTGTGGGGAGAGAGTGGGGCAGTGGGATTAGTGTGGGGACTGACACAGGACTGTGGGGAGAGAGTGGGACAGTGGGATTAGTGTGGGGACTGACACAGGGCTGTGGGAGGAGAGTGGGACAGTGGGATTAGTGTGGAGACTGACACAGGACTGTGGGGAGAGAGTGGGACAGTGGGATTAGTGTGGGGACTGACACAGGACTGTGGGGAGAGAGTGGGACAGTGGGATTAGTGTGAGGACTGACACAGGACTGTGGGGAGAGAGTGGGACAGTGGGATTAGTGTGGGGACTGACACAGGGCTGTGGGGAGAGAGTGGGACAGTGGGATTAGTGTGGAGACTGACACAGGACTGTGGGGAGAGAGTGGGACAGTGGGATTAGTGTGGGGACTGACACAGGGCTGTGGGAGAGAGTGGGACAGTGGGATTAGTGTGGGGACTGACACAGGACTGTGCAGAGAGAGTGGGGCAGTGGGATTAGTGTGAGACTGACACAGGACTGTGGGGAGAGAGTGGGACAGTGGGATTAGTGTGGGGACTGACACAGGACTGTGGGGAGAGAGTGGGACAGTGGGATTAGTGTGAGACTGACACAGGACTGTGGGGAGAGAGTGGGACAGTGGGATTAGTGTGAGACTGACACAGGGCTGTGGGGAGAGAGTGGGGCAGTGGGATTAGTGTGGGGATTGACACAGGACTGTGGGGAGAGAGTTCGGACAGTGGGATTAGTGTGGGTACTGACAGGGCTGTGGTGAGAGAGTGGGACAGTGGGATCAGTGTGGAGACTGACACAGGACTGTGGGGAGAGAGTGGGGCAGTGGGATTAGTGTGAGACTGACACAGGACTGTGGGGAGAGAGTGGGACAGTGGGATTAGTGTGGGTACTGACACAGGGCTGTGGGGAGAGAGTGGGACAGTGGGATTAGTGTGGGGACTGACACAGGACTGTGGGGAGAGAGTGGGACAGTGGGATTAGTGTGGAGACTGACACAGGACTGTGGGGAGAGAGTGGGACAGTGGGATTAGTGTGGGGACTGACACAGGGCTGTGGGGAGAGAGTGGGACAGTGGGATTAGTGTGAGACTGACACAGGACTGTGGGGAGAGAGTGGGACAGTGGGATTAGTGTGAGACTGACACAGGACTGTGGGGAGAGAGTGGGACAGTGGGATTAGTGTGAGACTGACACAGGGCTGTGGGGAGAGAGTGGGGCAGTGGGATTAGTGTGGGGATTGACACAGGACTGTGGGGAGAGAGTTCGGACAGTGGGATTAGTGTGGGTACTGACAGGGCTGTGGGGAGAGAGTGGGACAGTGGGATCAGTGTGGAGACTGACACAGGACTGTGGGGAGAGAGTGGGACAGTGGGATTAGTGTGAGGACTGACACAGGACTGTGGGGAGAGAGTGGGACAGTGGGATTAGTGTGGGGACTGACACAGGGCTGTGGGGAGAGAGTGGGACAGTGGGATTAGTGTGGGGACTGACACAGGACTGTGGGGAGAGAGTGGGACAGTGGGATTAGTGTGGAGACTGACACAGGACTGTGGGGAGAGAGCGGGGCAGTGGGATTAGTGTGGGGACTGACACAGGGCTGTGGGGAGAGAGTGGGACAGTGGGATTAGTGTGAGACTGACAGAGGACTGTGGGGAGAGAGTGGGACAGTGGGATCAGTGTGAGACTGACACAGGGCTGTCGGGAGAGAGTGGGACAGTGGGATTAGTGTGGGGACTGACACAGGACTGTGGGGAGAAGGTGGGACAGTGGGATTACGGTGAGATTGACATGCCTGTGGGGAGAGAGTGGGGCAGTGGGATTAGTGTGGGGACTGACAGGGCTGTGGGAGGAGAGTGGGACAGTGGGATTAGTGTGGGACTGACACAGGACTGTGGGGAGAGAGTGGGACAGTGGGATTAGTGTGGGACTGACACAGGGCTGTGGGGAGAGAGTGGGACAGTGGGATTAGTGTGAGACTGACACAGGACTGTGGGGAGAGAGTGGGACAGTGGGATTAGTGTGGGGACTGACACAGGGCTGTGGGGAGAGAGTGGGACAGTGGGATTAGTGTGGGGACTGACACAGGACTGTGGGGAGAGAGTGGGTCAGTGGGATTAGTGTGAGACTGACACAGGACTGTGGGGAGAGAGTGGGACAGTGGGATTAGTGTGGAGACTGACACAGGGCTGTGGGGAGAGAGTGGGACAGTGGGATTAGTGTGGAGACTGACACAGGACTGTGGGGAGAGAGTGGGACAGTGGGATTAGTGTGTGGACTGACACAGGACTGTGGGGAGAAGGTGGGACAGTGGGATTAGTGTGGAGACTGACACAGGACTGTGGGGAGAGAGTGGGGCAGTGGGATTAGTGTGGGGACTGACACAGGACTGTGGGGAGAGAGCGGGGCAGTGGGATTAGTGTGGGGACTGACACAGGGCTGTGGGGAGAGAGTGGGACAGTGGGATTAGGGTGAGACTGACACAGGGCTGTGGCGAGAGAACGGGGCAGTGGGATTAGCGTGGGGATTGACACATGACTGTGGGGACAGTGGGACAGTGGGATCAGTGTGGGGCTGACACAGGGCTGTGGGGAGAGAGTGGGACAGTGGGATTAGAGTGAGACAGACACAGGACTGTGGGGAGAGAGTGGGACAGTGGGATTAGTGTGGGGACTGACACAGGGCTGTGGGGAGAGAGTGGGACAGTGGGATTAGTGTGGGACTGACACAGGACTGTAGGGAGAGAGTGGGACACTGGGATTAGTGTGGGGACTGACACAGGGCTGTGGGAGAGAGTGGGATAGTGAGTTAGTGGTGAGTGACACTGGACTGTGGGGAGAGTGGGACAGTGGGATTAGTGTGGGGACTGACACAGGAATGTGGGGAGAGAGTGGGACAGTGGGATTAGTGTGGGGACTGACACAGACTGTGGGGAGAGAGTGGGACAGTGGGATTAGTGTGGGGACTGACACAGGGCTGTGGGGAGAGAGTGGGACAGTGGGATTAGTGTGAGACTGACACAGGACTGTGGGGAGAGAGTGGGACAGTGGGATTAGTGTGGGGACTGACACAGGGCTGTGGGAGAGAGTGGGACAGTGGGATTAGTGTGGGGACTGACACATGGCTGTGGGGAGAGAGTGGGGCAGTGGGATTAGTGTGGGGACTGACACAGGGCTGTGGGGAGAGAGTGGGACAGTGGGATTAGTGTGGGGACTGACACAGGACTGTGGGGAGAGAGTGGGACAGTGGGATTAGTGTGGGGACTGACACAGGGCTGTGGGGAGAGAGTGGGACAGTGGGATTAGTGTGAGACTGACACAGGACTGTGGGGAGAGAGTGGGACAGTGGGATTAGTGTGGGGACTGACACAGGACTGTGGGGAGAGAGTGGGACAGTGGGATTAGTGTGAGACTGACACAGGAATGGTGGGAGAGAGTGGGACAGTGGGATTAGTGTGGAGACTGACACAGGACTGTGGGGAGAGAGCGGGGCAGTGGGATTAGTGTGGGGACTGACACAGGGCTGTGGGGAGAGAGTGGGACAGTGGGATTAGGGTGAGACTGACACAGGACTGTGGGGAGAGACTGGGACAGTGGGATTAGGGTGGGGACTGACACAGGGCTGTGGGGAGAGAGTGGGACAGTGGGATTAGTGTGGGGACTGACACAGGACTGTGGGGAGAGAGTGGGACAGTGGGATTAGTGTGGGGACTGACACAGGACTGTGGGGAGAGAGTGGGACAGTGGGATTAGTGTGGGACTGACACAGGGCTGTGGGGAGAGAGTTGGACAGTGGGATTAGTGTCGGGACTGACACAGGCCTGGGGGAAAGATGTGGGTCAGTGGGATTAGTGTGAGACTGACACAGGACTGTTGGGAGAGAATGGGACAGTGGGATTAGTGTGGGGACTGACACAGGGCTGTGGGGAGAGAGTGGGACAGTGGGATCAGTGTGGAGACTGACACAGGGCTGTGGGGAGAGAGTGGGACAGTGGGATTAGTGTGGGGACTGACACAGGACTGTGGGGAGAAGGTGGGACAGTGGGATTAGTGTGAGACTGACACAGGGCTGTGGGGAGAGAGTGGGACAGTGGGATTAGTGTGGAGACTGACACAGGACTGTGGGGAGAGAGTGGGACAGTGGGATTAGTGTGGGGACTGACACAGGACTGTGGGGAGAAGGTGGGACAGTGGGATTAGTGTGAGACTGACACAGGACTGTGGGGAGAGAGTGGGACAGTGGGATTAGTGTGGGGACTGACACAGGACTGTGGGGAGAGAGCGGGGCAGTGGGATTAGTGTGGGGACTGACACAGGGCTGTGGGGAGAGAGTGGGACAGTGGGATTAGGGTGAGACTGACACAGGGCTGTGGCGAGAGAACGGGGCAGTGGGATTAGCGTGGGGATTGACACATGACTGTGGGGACAGTGGGATCAGTGTGGGGCTGACACAGGGCTGTGGGGAGAGAGTGGGACAGTGGGATTAGAGTGAGACAGACACAGGACTGTGGGGAGAGAGTGGGAGAGTGGGATTAGTGTGGAGACTGACACAGGACTGTGGGGAGAGAGTGGGACAGTGGGATTAGTGTGGGGACTGACACAGGACTGTGGGGAGAGAGTGGGACAGTGGGATTAGTGTGGGACTGACACAGGGCTGTGGGGAGAGAGTGGGACAGTGGGATTAGTGTGGGGACTGACACAGGACTGTGGGGAGGGAGTGGGACAGTGGGATCAGTGTGGAACTGACACAGGGCTGTGGGGAGAGAGTGGGACAGTGGGATTAGTGTGGGACTGACACAGGACTGTGGGGAGAGAGTGGGACAGTGGGATTAGTGTGGGGACTGACACAGGACTGTGGGGAGAGAGTGGGGCAGTGGGATTAGTGTGGAGACTGACACAGGACTGTGGGGAGAGAGTGGGACAGTGGGATTAGTGTGGGGACTGACACAGGACTGTGGGGAGAGAGCTGGGACAGTGGGATTAGTGTGGGGACTGACACAGGGCTGTGGGGAGAGAGTGGGACAGTGGGATTAGTGTGGAGACTGACACAGGACTGTGGGGAGAAGAGTGGGACAGTGGGATTAGTGTGGGACTGACACAGGGCTGTGGGGAGAGAGTGGGACAGTGGGATTAGTGTGGGGACTGACACAGGGCTGTGGGGAGAGAGTGGGACAGTGGGATTAGTGTGGGGACTGACACAGGGCTGTGGGGAGAGAGTGGGGCAGTGGGATTAGTGTGAGACTGACACAGGACTGTGGGGAGAGAGTGGGACAGTGGGATTAGTGTGGGGACTGACACAGGACTGTGGGGAGAGAGTGGGACAGTGGGATTAGTGTGGGGACTGACACAGCTGTGGGTGAGTGGGACAGTGGGATTAGTGTGGGACTGACACAGGGCTGTGGGGAGAGAGTGGGACAGTGGGATTAGTGTGGGACTGACACAGGGCTGTAGGGAGAGAGTGGGACAGTGGGATTAGTGTGGGGACTGACACAGGACTGTGGGGAGAAGGTGGGACAGTGGGATTAGTGTGGGGACTGACACAGGGCTGTGGGGAGAGAGTGGGACAGTGGGATTAGTGTGAGACTGACACAGGACTGTGGGGAGAGTGGGACAAGTGGGATTAGTGTGGGGACTGACACAGGACTGTGGGGGAGAGTGGGAGAGTGGGACAGTGGGATTAGTGTGGGGCTGACACAGGGCTGTGGGGAGAGAGTGGGACAGTGGGATTAGCGTGAGACTGACACAGGACTGTGCAGAGAGAGTGGGGCAGTGGGATTAGTGTGAGACAGACACAGGACTGTGAGGAGAGTGGGACAGTGGGATTAGTGTGGATACTGACACAGGACTGTGGGGAGAGTGGGACAGTGGGATTAGTGTGGGGACTGACACAGGGCTGTGGGGAGTGAGTGGGACAGTGGGATTAGTGTGTGGGGACTGTGGGGAGAGAGTGGGACAGTGGGATTAGTGTGGGACTGACCAGGGCTGTGGGGAGAGTGGGACAGTGGGATTATGTGGAGACTGACACAGGACTGTGGGGAGAGAGTGGGACAGTGGGATTAGTGTGGGACTGCACAGGGCTGGGGGAGAGAGTGGGACAGTGGGATTAGTGTGGGGACTGACACAGGGCTGTGGGGGAGAGTGGGACAGTGGGATTATTAGTGTGGGGACTGACACAGGACTGTGGGGAGAAGGTGGGACAGTGGGATTAGTGTGGGGACTGACACAGGACTGTGGGGAGAGAGTGGGACAGTGGGATTAGTGTGGGGACTGACACAGGGCTGTGGGGAGAGAGTGGGACAGTGGGATTAGTGTGAGACTGACACAGGACTGTGGGGAGAGAGTGGGACAGTGGGATTAGTGTGAGACTGACACAGGGCTGTGGGGAGAGAGTGGGACAGTGGGATTAGTGTGGGGACTGACACAGGACTGTGGGGAGAGAGTGGGACAGTGGGATTAGTGTGGGGACTGACACAGGGCTGTGGGGAGAGAGTGGGACAGTGGGATTAGTGTGGGGACTGACACAGGGCTGTGGGAGAGAGTGGGACAGTGGGTTTAGTGTGGGACTGACACAGGGCTGTGAGAGAGAGTGGGACAGTGGGATTAGTGTGGGAACTGACACAGGACTGTGGGGAGAGAGTGGGACAGTGGGATCAGTGTGGAACTGACAGATGACTGTGGGGAGAGAGTGGGGCAGTGGGATTAGTGTGGGACTGACACAGGGCTGTGGGAGAGAGTGGGACAGTGGGATTAGTGTGGGGACTGACACAGGACTGTGGGGAGAGAGCGGGGCAGTGGGATTAGTGTGGGGACTGACACAGGGCTGTGGGGAGAGAGTGGGACAGTGGGATTAGTGTGGGGACTGACACAGGACTGTGGGGAGAGAGTGGGACAGTGGGATTAGTGTGGGGACTGACACAGGGCTGTGGGGAGTGAGTGGGACAGTGGGATTAGTGTAGGGACTGACACAGGACTGTGGGGAGACAGTGGGACAGTGGGACAGTGGGTTTAGCGTGGGGATTGACACATGACTGTGGGGACAGTGGGATCAGTGTGGGGCTGACACAGGGCTGTCGGGAGAGAGTGGGACAGTGGAATTAGTGTCAGACTGAAAGAGGGCTGTGGGGAGAGAGTGGGGCAGTGGGATTAGTGTGAGACTGACACAGGACTCTGGGGAGAGAGTGGGGCAGTGGGATTAGTGTGAGACAGATACAGTACTGTGGGGAGAGTGGGACAGTGGGATTAGTGTGGGAACTGATACAGGACTGTGGGGAGGGAGTGGGACAGTGGGATTATAGTGAGACAGACACAGGACTGTGGGGAGAGAGTGGGAGAGTGGGATTAGTGTGGGGACTGACACAGGGCTGTGGGGAAAGAGTGAGACACTGGGATTACTGTTGGGACTGACACAGGACTGTGGGGAGAAGCTGGGACAGTGGGATTAGTGTGGGGACTGACAGGGTTGTGGGAGGAGAGTGGGACAGTGGGATTAGTGTGGGACTGACACGACTCTGGGGAGAGAGTGGGACAGTGGGATTAGTGTGGGGCCAACACAGGACTGTGGGGAGAGAGTGGGACAGTGGGATTAGTGTGGGGACTGACACAGGGCTGTGGGGAGAGAGTGGGACAGTGGGATTAGAGTGAGACTGACACAGGACTGTGGGGAGAGAGTGGGACAGTGGGATTAGTGTGGGGACTGACACAGGGCTGTGGGGAAAGAGTGAGACACTGGGATTACTGTGGGGACTGACACAGGACTGTGGGGAGAAGGTGGGACAGTGGGATTAGGGTGAGATTGACACAGGGCTGTGGGGAGAGAGCGAGGCAGTGGGATTGGTGTGGGGACTGACACAGGGCTGTGGGGAGAGAGTGGGACAGTGGGATTATTGTGAGACTGACACAGGACTGTGGGGAGAGAGTGGGACAGTGGAATTAGTGTGAGACTGATACAGGGTTTTTGGAGAGAGTGGGACAGTGGGATCAGTGTGGGGACTGACAGGGCTGTCGGGAGTGAGTGGGGCAGTGCGATTAGTGTGGGACTGACACAGGGCTGTGAGAGAGAGTGGGACAGTGGGATTAGTGTGGGGACTGACACAGGACTGTGGGGAGAGAGTGGGACAGTGGGATTAGCGTGGGGATTAACACCGGGCTGTGGGGAGAGAGTGGGACAGTGGGATCAGTGTGAGACTGAGACAGGGCTGTAGGGAGTGAGTGGGACAGTGGGATTAGTGTTGGACTGACACAGGGCTGTGGGGAGAGTGGGACAGTGGGATTAGTGTGAGGACTAACACAGGGCTGTGGGGAGAGAGTGGGACAGTGGGATTAGTGTGGGGACTGACACAGGGCTGTGGGGAGAGAGTGGGACAGTGGGATTATTGTGAGACTGACACAGGGCTGTGGGGATAGAGTGGGAAAGTGGGATTAGTGTGGGGACTGACACAGGGCTGTGGGAGAGAGTGGGACAGTGAGTTAGAGTGGGGACTGACACATGGCTGTGGGTAGAGCGGGGCAGTGGGATTAGTGTGGGACTGACACAGGAATGCGGGGAGAGAGTGGGACAGTGGGATCAGTGTGAGACTGACACAGGGCTGTGGGAGAGAGTGGGACAGTGGGATTAGTGTGGGGACTGACACAGGGCTGTGGGGAGAGTGGGACAGTGGGATTAGTGTGAGACTGACCCAGGGCTGTGGGGAGAGAGCAGGGCAGTGGGATTTGTGTGGGGACTGACAGGGTTGTGGGAGGAGAGTGGGAGAGTGGGACAGTGGGATTAATGTGGAGACTGACACAGGACTGTGGGGAGAGAGTGGGACAGTGGGATTAGTGTGGGACTGACACAGGGCTGGGGGAGAGAGTGGGACAGTGGGATTAGTGTGGGGACTGACACAGGGCTGTGGGGAGAGTGGGACAGTGGGATTAGTGTGGGACTGACACAGGAATGTGGGGAGAGAGTTGGACAGTGGGATTAGTGTGGGGACTGACACCGGGCTGTGGGGAGAGAGCGGGGCAGTGGGATTAGCGTGGGGATTGACACAGGGCTGTGGGGATAGAGTTGGACAGTGGGATTAGTGTGAGACTGACACAGGACTTTGGGGAGAGAGTGGGACAGTGGGATTAGTGTGGGGACTGACACAGGGCTGTCGGGAGAGTGGGACAGTGGGATTAGTGTGGGGATTGACAGGACTGTGGGCAGAGAGTGGGACAGTGGGATTAGTGTTGGGACTGACACAGGGCTGTGGGGAGAGAGTGGGACAGTGGGACCAGTGTGGAACTGACACAGGGCTGTGTGGAGAGAGTGGGACAGTGGGATTAGTGTGGGACTGACACAGGGCTGTGGGGAGAGAGTGGGGCAGTGGGATTAGTGTGGGGATTGACAGGACTGTGGGCAGAGAGTGGGACAGTGGGATTAGTGTTGGGACTGACACAGGGCTGTGGGGAGAGAGTGGGACAGTGGGAGTAGTGTGGAGATTGACACAGGGCTGTGGGGAGAGAGTGGGACAGTGGGATTAGTGTGGGGACTGACACAGGACTGTGTGGAGAAGGTGGGACAGTGGGATTAGGGTGAGACTGACCCAGGGCTGTGGGGGAGAGCACGGCAGTGGGATTTGTGTGGGGACTGACAGTGTTGTGGGAGGAGAGTGGGAGAGTGGGACAGTGGGATTAATGTGGAGACTGACGCAGGACTGCGGGGAGAGAGTGGGACAGTGGGATTAGTGTGGGACTGACACAGGGCTGTGGGAGAGAGTGGGACAGTGGGATTAGTGTGGGGACTGACACAGGGCTGTGGGGAGAGTAGGACAGTGGGATTAGTGTGGGACTGACACAGGAATGTGGGGAGAGAGTTGGACAGTGGGATTAGTGTGGGGACTGACACCGGGCTGTGGGGAGAGAGAGAGGCAGTGGGATTAGTGTGGGGACTGACACACTGCTGTGGGGAGAGAGCGGGGCAGTGGGATTAGCGTGGGGATTGACACAGGGCTGTGGGGATAGAGTTGGACAGTCGGATTAGTGTGAGACTGACACAGGACTTTGGGGAGAGAGTGGGACAGTGGGATTAGAGTGGGGACTGACACAGGGCTGTCGGGAGAGTGGGACAGTGGGATTAGTGTGGGGATTGACCGGACTGTGGGCAGAGAGTGGGACAGTGGGATTAGTGTTGGGACTGACACAGGGCTGTGTGGTGAGAGTGGGACAGTGGGATTAGTGTGGTGACTGACACAGAGCTGTGAGATTAGCGTAGGGATTTATATAGGGCAGTCAGGAGACAGTGGTGAACTGGTTAAGCAGTATCTGTCGTACGTTAATCTTTAGCAGATGATATTAAATACATGACGGGCAGTCAGTTAGAAAAACGTTTGGGTGATTCGGATGAAGTGCAGGTGAGATGGTTCCATATTGTATTACTCTGTGACTAAAACCATCATCCTCTGTGTGAGGTCTGACTGCTCATTTCTCCCTTCAGTGCCCAAAATCTCAGATTTTTCATAGCTTTGTGCTTCGTGGCGCGACAGTCACACATGAGCAGGATGCCCTCTCGTTTCTGCTCCCTCCACCCTGCTCATGGCCTGTTTGTCCCACTCCCATTAGGGAGGAGGCTACATAGCATCCATGCCAGGGCTACCAGGCTCAAAAACAGTTACTTTCCCCAAGCAGTAAGGCTGATCAACACCTCTGACCACTAACCTACCTCTCCACATCCCCAACCACCACTGCTGTATCATCTCCTGCGCCTAGCATCATGTTGAAGCCCTTCATTGTTCGGGGTTGACCACAGATGTTGCGTCCCAGCTGTCTACGTGGTATGCAGGCTGAGGAAGTACGATACGGATAGCAAGCTGTGGCCCACGCAACACGCTCACCCTCTCCACACAGTTGACCATCCAAAGGCAATCGAGTGCAATAGTTTAGTACCAGCGGCATTGCAGGAGTTGCCAATCAGCGTTAAGCTCAACATAGGTCTACTTTAAGGACTCCTGCTCTGGAACTTTCCTTGGGATTTACTCCCGAAGCCTTCCTGATGAGTGGGTGTAGTCACAAAGCAGCGGAGTTTCGAGTTTTCCTTCTGGATGAGCTGCTAACCGTGGCGAGCAAGCCTCATCTGCCTTGTCACTTTGTGGACATATAATCAATTTCTGTATATACTCTAGCTTAAGTATTTGTGTTCATTGTATTTTTCATGTGCTGTATCAGATCCGGAGTAACAATGAGTTCATTCTCCTTTACATTTGTGTACAGGAAATGATACTGAACAATGGTGAATAGCGTTACTGAGCTCACCTCTGAGGGTTCGTTCTGGAGGCTGGTGCTAGTGAAATGGGGAGTGAGTGGTGAGGACCCTCCACTCGATTACATTGCCCTATACAGTACTCAATCGCTTTGCTGGTGACTGACTGGGTTTATGTGCAATTCCCCTGGTCTGTCGGTGAAGAGGTGCTGGCAGGCTGGCTGTGGATACGGTGGGAGCAGATGCAATCACCTCTTGCCGAGGGACTGGATGAAGTGATGCCGGCAGGATGTAAAGAGAGAGAATGGAGGACACTGGGAAAGGGCCAGCATGGTTGGGATGGGCTGAGTGTCCACCTCCTTTGCTGAGGAGTGGATGAAGGAAAAAGCAGGAAAATGCAGGGCGAATCATAAATACACGAGGTTCTCCAGCCGATGAAATCCGGAGGAACTCAGCAGGTCAGGCAGCATTTAAGAAAGGGAATAAACAGTCGATTTTACAGGCCGGGACCTTTCATTAGGAATGGAAATGGAGGAGGTACACTGCTGCCATCAGGAAGGAGGTACAGGAGCCTCACCACCAGGTTCAGAAACAGTTATCACCCCTCTTGAAGCAGAGAGGATAACTTCACTCGCCTCATCACTGAACTGTTCCCACAACCTGTGGACTCTTCATCTCATGTTCTCAATATTTATTGCTTGTTATTATTATTATTTTCTATTTTTGTATTGGCACAGTATTATCTTTTGTACATTAGTGTCTTTCATTGGTTCTGTTATGATACATATATAAACACTGAGAACATGAGTTGTAGAGTCCTTGGACATGGGTGTCAGTTCAGAGTTGTGGTGAGTGAAGTTATCTACGCCAGTTCAGCAGCCTGACTTTCACTTTCAAGTATCTCCACCTCATATTCTCCATATTTATTATTGTGTATTTATTTTGTATTTGCACAGTTTATTATCTTTTGCATGAGTTGTCTGTTAGGTAAGGGTCTTTCATTGATTCTATTGTGTTTCTTGTATTTACTGTGAATGCCCACAAGTACATGAATCTCAGGGTTGTCTGGTCACATATATGTACTGTATCTTGAAAATTAAATTACGTGGAACTTTGTGGAGTCATACTCCGAGCCACAGGGAATCAACCTGATAACCTGAGTGACTCCCTGAATAACCGGAGATTACACCCTGAGTGACGGCTCATGGGGGAACTGGGGCTGTGCTTGGCTTGGCCAAGATGTCAACACTCTTTTCAGGATCCCTTCTCCAAAGGCAGTGCTAAAAACAGATGGAGCAGGAGACACAGAACACAGGACAGTTCTGCACAGGAACAGGCCTGCCAGCCACCATCTCTGTCCAGATCACACTCACACTCACGTCCCACCTGGTGAGGTCGCACTTGCACGATTGTGTATTGGCTTGTTACACTCTTGTAGGAAAGTTGCTACTAAACCAGAAAGAGTGCAGAAAAGATTTACCAGGACGTTGCCTGGGTTTGGGGGCACAAGTTACAAGGAGAGGTTGTGTAGACTGGAACTTTATTCCCTGGAATGTAGGAGACTGAGAGGTGTCCTGATTGAGGTGTATAAAATTATCAGGGGCATCGACTGGATGAAAGCACATGATCTTTTTACCAGGGGAGTGCAAAAAACAAGATGACATTGGGGAGGGGGAAGAGGAGAATGCAAGTGTTCTCTCACTGCCTTGCAGCATGTACAAGGGAAATTGAACCATTCCGCTCTGAAACTTATAAAATTTCCAGCTTGTTCCCCTGCAGATGTACTGCACACCTGACAAATAATTCAGGGTCTGGCAAAATCCACTTCTCCTTTCATAGGAGAGGCATGCATACTAATTATAGATAAAAAGCAGCACTTCTCCAATCGCTGTTCACCACAGAGCACTGCAGACATCCTGTCCATGTGGTCAGCAGTTACTGTGATGTTAAACTGGGGGAAACTGTCTGGCACTCAGACAGAGTAAAGGCGAAGCCAGTCAAATCTCCAAAACCTTCAGTGACCTGTAGAGACCAGATGTATGTATAACTCAATAACTAAGTACTTCCAGGGAGACTGAGGCAGACGTGGAAGAGGAAAGGGAGTTCTGATACTGATTACAGGGAACAACATGACACTATTTGGAGAAGGGCGAGGTCCTGGGTGGCCTTCTGTCATAGACTCATAGAGCATTACTGCACAGAAACAGGTCATTCAGCCCATCTAGTCCATTTTTTGTTTATAACCACATACCTGCACCCAGATTACAGCCCTCCATACCCTCTGATCAATGTACTTGTCCAAACCTCCCTAAAAGAGTGCCACAAGAGGTTAGAGGTTACCTCGACACTACTACAGCTTAGGGCATCAGGGTTCAATTCTGGCGTCCTCTGTAAGCAAATCTGTACTTTCCTTCCCGTGGTTGCTCCAGTTTCCTCCCACAGTCCAAAGACCTATCTGTTTGTTGGTTTATTGGTCATCGTACATGCTCCTGTGATTAGGCTAGGGTTAGTTTGCTGGGTTGCTGGGCAGCATTGCTTAGTCAGCCCGAAGGGTCTGTTCAGCACAGTATCTCTAAATAAATCAATCCTCTACCCACCCACCCACCGCCCCATTAACCACTGGTGCTTTCAGCATGTTGTTCAGCACAGTATCTCCAAATAAATCAATCCTCTAACAATCACCCCCCCCCCACCTTCCTTCATTGCTCCATCTTACCATTAGGGTGGGAGGGGGGTACCTGGGCCCACACCATAGTCAGTCCCTGTAGTGATCTGATGTCTGTAGCTCTGCGCATTTCACCCTTGCCACAGCAATCAGTTCTGTTGTCCTCTTTTAAGGAGACTTTTTATTGATGTAGAGATACAGCACAGAATCGGTCCTTCTGGCCTCTGAGCCACCCCTCCAACAACCGATACAACCCAAGCCTAATCACCGGACAATCTACAGTGACCAATTAATCCACTCACTGGTCTTTGGGATTTGGGAAGAAACCAGAGCACCTGGAGGAAATCCATGCATTCACGGGGAGCACGTACAAACTCCTTACAGAGGATGCCGGGATTGGACTCTGAACTCTGATGCCCCAAGTTATAACAGTGTTGCACTGCCACACTACCGTAGCGCCATAACTGGGTCAGATTCTAATCAGCTGTGTTCTGCCCGCAGTACATTCCATCCTCAGTTACCACATTGCCACATGCCACACTGGCAGCTCACAATGAAGCGACATACACTCACTCGTCTGCCAGCACTTGGCTCACACAGTATGATTTTCATTGACTGAGGCCCAGATAATCTCTGTGTTCTTGTGTGCTTCACTCTTCTGCATCGGGAACTCAACAGGTGAATAACCAACTCCAAACAATGATGTGATGGGTCTCCTCCCCAAACACAAACCAATGGAATTACAATTTGTCAGGACTATTCGGCGAACTCTGTCATGGACAGTCCCAAGCCCGGCTGAGAAAGGAGGAGGGTTGGGCAGGGGGCTAGCAACCCATCCTGTAAAACCCAAAGCTACAGAAGTGCCAAAAGAACATCTGAAGACTTCAATCCTGGGAGAGGAAGGATACACCAAGGAACAACAAGCCCAGGACAGAGGACTCTGGTGACAGCCTATGCCCCGGAAGGAGTGATGGGCTTAAGTAAGTAGGACTATAAGGTGGTTAAACAATCTGTTGGAAGAACTCAGTAGTTCGAGCAGTATCTGTGTAGGGGAAAAGAATTTTCCACTTATAAGACCATAAGACATAGGAGAAGTAGACCATTCAGCCCATTGAGACTACTCTGCCATTCCATCATTGGTCCTGTTCGGATTCAACTGCAACCCGTCTTTTTTGCACAGGTCACAGCTTCCCCAGAAGAAGTCCCAACTATCCAGAAATCTGCATCCCTGGCCCCGCTCCAATTCTTTAGCCACACATTTACCCTCCACCTCGTTTTATTCCTATCCTGTTGCATGGCACAGGCAGTAAATCCAAGGTTACTACCCTTGAGGTCCTGCTTCTCAGCTTCATCCTCAACTCCTTGCATTCTGTTTTCAGGATCTCCTCCCCTTTTCTACCTATGTCGTCGGTACCAAAGTGTACTGACTTCTGGCTGCTCACCCTCCCATACCAGGATATCGCGGACGCAGCATCGTGTTTCACCTTCCCTGTTTCCTTCTCGTTTTCACGGAATTGCCTATGTCTCCCTTACTATAGAGTCTGTTATTACTTCTGCCATTCTCTTCAGTTCCCTACCCTTCTGACCCACAGGGCCAGACTCAGAGGCATGGTCGCTGTCGCTTCCCCAGGAAGGTCATTTACCCCCTCCCCCAACAGTACTCAAACTGGAGTACTTACAGTGCACGGTCACAAGGATGTTCTCTCTTCCCTCTCCAGGGTCACCCATTATCTGTCTCCTGTAGAAACTGACTATCCTACAAAAAGTAATGGATATGGCCCAGTCCATCACAGGTAAACCTTTCCCACCATTCAGCACATCTACACAGTGCTGTCATAGGAACGCAGCATCCATCAACAGTGACCACCTGAGGTACAGGAGCCTCAGGCCCCCCACCACCAGGTTCAGGAACAGTTATCACCCCCCCACCACCAGGTTCGGGAACAGTTATCACCCCTCCACCACCAGGTTCAGGAACAGTTATCACCCCCCCACCACCAGGTTCAGGAACAGTTATCACCCCTCAACCACCAGGTTCAGGAACAGTTATCACCCCCCCACCACCAGGTTCAGGAACAGTTATCACCCCCCCACCACCAGGTTCAGGAACAGTTATCACCCCTCAACCACCAGGTTCAGGAACAGTTATCACCCCCCCACCACCAGGTTCAGGAACAGTTATCACCCCTCAACCACCAGGTTCAGGAACAGTTATCACCCCCCCACCACCAGGTTCAGGAACAGTTATCACCCCCCCACCACCAGGTTCAGGAACAGTTATCACCCCCCCACCACCAGGTTCAGGAACAGTTATCACCCCCCCACCACCAGGTTCAGGAACAGTTATCACCCCTCAACCACCAGGTTCAGGAACAGTTATCACCCCCCCACCACCAGGTTCAGGAACAGTTATCACCCCCCCACCACCAGGTTCAGGAACAGTTATCACCCCTCAACCACCAGGTTCAGGAACAGTTATCACCCCCCCACCACCAGGTTCAGGAACAGTTATCACCCCCCCACCACCAGGTTCAGGAACAGTTATCACCCCTCAACCACCAGGTTCAGGAACAGTTATCACCCCTCAACCACCAGGTTCAGGAACAGTTATTACCCCTCAACCATCAGGTCCCACACCACCAGGTTCAGGAACAGTTATCACCCCTCAACCATCAGGCCCCACACCACCAGGTTCAGGAACAGTTATCACCCCTCAACCACCAGGTTCAGGAACAGTTATTACCCCTCAACCATCAGGCCCCCCACCACCAGGTTCAGGAACAGTTATCACCCCTCAACCACCAGGTTCAGGAACAGTTATCACCCCTCAACCACCAGGTTCAGGAACAGTTATCACCCCCCCACCACCAGGTTCAGGAACAGTTATCACCCCTCAACCACCAGGTTCAGGAACAGTTATCACCCCCCCACCACCAGGTTCAGGAACAGTTATCACCCCCCCACCACCAGGTTCAGGAACAGTTATCACCCCCCCACCACCAGGTTCAGGAACAGTTATCACCCCCCCACCACCAGGTTCAGGAACAGTTATCACCCCTACCACCACCAGGTTCAGGAACAGTTATCACCCCCCCACCACCAGGTTCAGGAACAGTTATCACCCCCCCACCACCAGGTTCAGGAACAGTTATCACCCCTCAACCACCAGGTTCAGGAACAGTTATCACCCCCCCACCACCAGGTTCAGGAACAGTTATCACCCCCCCACCACCAGGTTCAGGAACAGTTATCACCCCCCCACCACCAGGTTCAGGAACAGTTATCACCCCTCAACCACCAGGTTCAGGAACAGTTATCACCCCCCCACCACCAGGTTCAGGAACAGTTATCACCCCTCAACCACCAGGTTCAGGAACAGTTATCACCCCCCCACCACCAGGTTCAGGAACAGTTATCACCCCTCAACCACCAGGTTCAGGAACAGTTATTACCCCTCAACCATCAGGTCCCACACCACCAGGTTCAGGAACAGTTATCACCCCTCAACCATCAGGCCCCCCACCACCAGGTTCAGGAACAGTTATCACCCCTCAACCACCAGGTTCAGGAACAGTTATTACCCCTCAACCATCAGGCCCCACACCACCAGGTTCAGGAACAGTTATCACCCCTCAACCACCAGGTTCAGGAACAGTTATCACCCCCCCACCACCAGGTTCAGGAACAGTTATCACCCCTCAACCACCAGGTTCAGGAACAGTTATCACCCCCCCACCACCAGGTTCAGGAACAGTTATCACCCCCCCACCACCAGGTTCAGGAACAGTTATCACCCCCCCACCACCAGGTTCAGGAACAGTTATCACCCCCCCACCAGGTTCAGGAACAGTTATTACCCCTCAACCATCAGGCCCCCCACCACCAGGTTCAGGAACAGTTATTACCCCTCAACCATCAGGCCCCCCACCACCAGGTTCAGGAACAGTTATCACCCCTCAACCACCAGGTTCAGGAACAGTTATCACCCCCCCACCACCAGGTTCAGGAACAGTTATCACCCCTCAACCATCAGGTCCCACACCACCAGGTTCAGAAACAGTTATTACCCCTCAACCACCAGGTCCCACACCACCAGGTTCAGGAACAGTTATCACCCCTCAACCATCAGGCCCCCCACCACCAGGTTCAGGAACAGTTATCACCCCTCAACCACCAGGTTCAGGAACAGTTATCACCCCCCCACCACCAGGTTCAGGAACAGTTATCACCCCTCAACCACCAGGTTCAGGAACAGTTATCACCCCCCCACCACCAGGTCCCACGCCACCAGGTTCAGGAACAGTTGTTACCCCTCAACCATCAGCCCCCCCACCACCAGGTTGAGGAACAGTTATCACCCAACCACCAGGTTCAGGAACAGTTATCACCCCTCAACCACCAGGTTCAGGAACAGTTATCACCCCCCCACCACCAGGTTCAGGAACAGTTATCACCCCTCAACCACCAGGTTCAGGAACAGTTATCACCCCTCAACCACCAGGTTCAGGAACAGTTATCACCCCCCCACCACCAGGTTCAGGAACAGTTATCACCCCTCAACCACCAGGTTCAGGAACAGTTATCACCCCTCAACCACCAGGTTCAGGAACAGTTATCACCCCCCCACCACCAGGTTCAGGAACAGTTATCACCCCTCAACCACCAGGTTCAGGAACAGTTATCACCCCCCCACCACCAGGTTCAGGAACAGTTATTACCCCTCAACCATCAGGTCCCACACCACCAGGTTCAGGAACAGTTGTCACCCCTCAACCACCAGGTCCCACGCCAC
Organism: Mobula hypostoma; assembly: GCF_963921235.1. Taxonomy (NCBI): domain Eukaryota; kingdom Metazoa; phylum Chordata; class Chondrichthyes; order Myliobatiformes; family Myliobatidae; genus Mobula; species Mobula hypostoma. Next base: position 1,066,897 of record NC_086107.1, read on the forward strand.
CAGGTTCAGGAACAGTTATTACCCCTCAACCATCAGCCCCCCCACCACCAGGTTGAGGAACAGTTATCACCCAACCACCAGGTTCAGGAACAGTTATTACCTCTCAACCATCAGGCCCCCGACCACCAGGTTAAGGAACAGTTATTACTCCTCAACCATCAGGCTCTTGAACCAGAGGGGATAATTTCACTCACCTCATCACTGAACTGTTCCCACAACCTATGGACTCACTTTCAAGACCTCTTTATCTCATGTTCTCAATATTTATTGTTTGTTTATTTATTTACTATTAATTCTACTTTTTCTTTGTTGTTTTGTATTTGCGCTGTTTGTTGTCTTTTGCACGCTGTTGTCTGCCCTGTTTGTGCAGTCTTTCATTGATTCCATTATGGTCATTGATTTATTGAGTATGCCCGCAAGAAAATGAATCTCAGGGCTGTATATGACCACCTACAAGTACTTTGATAATAAACTTACCCTGCGGGTCTTGAGAGACAATTTCTTCCCTGCACAGATGCCGTTTGACCCGCTGAGTTGCTCCAGCAGATTCCAACATCTGCTGCCTCCTGTGTCTCCTATTTGGTGAATACTCATACCTGAAGCATCTTGACAGAAAAGTCACCTTCGTTAGACTATTGTTAATTGACTACAGCTCAATTACAGCCCTCAGTAATATAATTCCCAAAAAACTCCCCTCCAGACTCGGGCCTGGGTCTCATCATCTCCCTCTGCAACTGTATTCTTGACCTCTGACCACATTCAGTAAGGAGAGGCAACAACACTGGCACGATTACTCTCAATACCGGTGTTCCAGAAGGTTATGTCCTCAGCCCCTTACTCTACTCTTCGTACATCTACAACTGTGTGGTGAGCTTCTGCTCCCACTCCATCCGCAAATTTACAGATAATACCATCGTAGTGGGCCAAATCTCAAACAATGATGAGACAGGAGTTCATAAAGGAGGTAGAGAGTTTAGTGACATGGTGTCATGACAACAACCTTTCCCTCAGTATCAGCAGAAGAAAAGAACTGAATAGTGACTTCAAGAAGGGACTTGGTGCTCCTGTCAGTAGTTCTGAGGTTGAGAGAGTTGAGAGCTTCAAGTTCTTGAGAGCGAACATCATCAATAGCCTGTTGTGTAACAAAATATATATACCATATACAAACTTAAGAAGAATCTTAAGCTCCAAGCTTTCCCTCTGTTTTGTAGCTGTCTGCAGGAAGGCACATCTCAGGGTCATATACTATTTACATATTTTGATAGTAAGTGTACTTTGAATCCTTTCATATGGCATTCATACTTCGATAACGAATATACTTTGAATTTTAAAAGGAAGAAAAAACTGAGAATCTTATTATTTATGTTCAGGGTCAAACAACGTGGGGACTCTGTTCCATCGGGCAACAGAGACTCCAGCCTCTGCAGGATCAAGGACATCTTCAAAAGCAGATGTCTCTAGAAGGCAGCATCCATCATCAAAAGCCACCATCGCCCAGGACATGCCCTCTTCTCATTGATACCATCGGGGGGAGGTACAGGAGCCTGAAGACACACACACACGCACAAACATTTCAGGAACAGCTTCTTCCCCTCCACCATCAGATTTCTGAATGGACAGTGAACCCATGAACTGTATTTTCTCTTTTTGCACTACTTATTAAAATTGTTATATATATTTCTTATTGTAATTTATGGTTTTATTATTATGTATTGCACTGTACTGCTGCCGCAAAACAACAAATTTCGCGACAAATGCCAGTGGCATTAAATTGAGTCCGATTCTGGCAATGGAAACTATTAGGGCCACACTCAGTATAGGATTTGCTAACAGGATCTTCAGGGTAACTCATGTAAACAGCTGGTGTGCACATCACATAATATCTGAATCCTAGAGCAAGATCAAGGGCCTGAGTGGCCTCTTCTGGTCCTTGGATAACAGGTTTGTGGGGTCTGAGGGATTGGCCTGTGTAACATGCTCACGCCCACATGACCTTGTTTCACAAGTTTAGCGATCTGAAGGTCTCGATTCTGTCTTGTTGCAGAGCTGAGATGCTGAATATTCCCTTGTTACTAAGACCTGGAATGTATGAAGTGCCCTGGGAAGGGTAGCGCTTTTGGCGAAGGGGCTTATCTTGTCTGTTCTGGGGCAGTTCATTCACCTTTGTTCCCCACCGACACTCAGCTCTTACCGGTGGCTCCACAGTGGCCACACTCTGGTATACCACTTCAACAGGCGGGCTAAACCAGGTGAGGGACGCCAGTGAGACAGGGACATGCCTATCCCAGTATGTGAAGTCAGCTCTGGCAGATTGGGTGGATGAGATCCACAGTGACATCCAACGACCAGGTAGGTGGTTCTGCAGCACCTTGTGGACAGTGAAGGGCACGACAAAGCACAGAAGACATCACAGTCATCCACTGCAACCAAAGAAGACCCTAGTTTGTTACGACTACTTGTACCACTGGAGCCGGATTTCTGAGGACGAAAGAAGGGAATTGCTCCAGTCCAACTGCTTTCCCACTTTAAAAACTTTCCCGCATTGATTTGCTGTCACAATCGGATACGATGGACAATCAACAAAAGTGCTGAACATGGTGAGAACCCTGCCACAACTCGGTAGGTGTTAGTACACGGGCTTTAAGTAAAGTTCGTTCAGACATGAAGCAAACAGAAACAATACACCCAGCATGAATTAATAACCATTTACACTGCATTTTTATAATCACAAACCCAGAACTGTTCTTACTGGGTAAAGAAAGCACTCCAATTCTCTAACAAATGAATTTCAAATATTATTTACAGCATTAAAAGATGCAATTATGGCTTTTAAATTATGATTTATGACAAGCAGTTGAGAGCAGATTTTGAGAAGCCGAAGTATGTTACGGTTTACCCAGGAATGAGGAGACTGTTTGAAAAGGGACTGATGTTTTATAAACTTGAGTTATTTAGACTTTCACCTTTTACAGGCAAAATCAGACTGACTATACAGCTTTTCAAGTATTCAATCCATTTTAAGTCAAAGGAACGTTATGCTAAAGGCAATGTCTACAAACCAGATTCATGGGAAGATCATCACAGTGTGTGAAACTTTGTTCTATTGTACAAGAAAACCAAGCAGGCAGGAAGGTTCTAGCTGCTCTCCTGGCCGATTATTTCCTCTCTCTCGGGAGCGGTTACACATTGACTGACAATACCGTTAAGTTTAAAGTGTCTGGGTGCTGCAGCCAATGGCACTGCGGTTGGTTGGAGTTACAGTTAGCGTCCTCCACATTTACGGGAAAGACACTGCACAATGAACCGTCTGTCCAAGCAGACTTCGCTGCCTTCAGCTTTCCTCAGCCTTCGCATCTGTCTCTTTGCTGGGCTCTCCCTCTGCCCCCTTCTTGTACTTTCGAATGTGTTTGTATTTCTCCACGTAACCTTTCACCAGGTTAGCGACCTTGACTGGGTTAATTTCACCACTCTTGCTGTGACAGATCTGCAGAGTGAAACAAAGATATTTCTTAAACCTTGTGTTAAAACATTAAATCACTGGCCACTTTATTAGGTACAACTGCACACCTGCTAGTTAATATAAATATCAAATCAGCCAATCATGAGCAGCAACTCAATACATAAAGGCATGCAGACATGGCCAAGAGATTCATTTGTTGTTCAGACCAAACATCAGAATGGGGAAGAAATGTGATCTAAGTGACTTTGACTACAGAGTAATTGTTGGTGCTAGTCAGGGTGGCTTGAGTATCTCAGAAATTGCTAATCTCCTAGGATTTGCACGCACAACATTCTCTAGTGTTTATAGAGAATGGTGCATACAAAAACAAAAAAAATCCAGTTAACAACAGTTCTATAAGCAAAAACAGTTTGTTAATGACAGAGATCAGAGGAGAATGGCCAGACTGGTTCAAGCTGACAGGAAGGCGACAGTAACTAAAATAACTACACATTACAACAGTGGTGTGCAGAAGAGCATCTCTGAATGCACATCACGTCAAACCTTAAAGTAGATGGGTTACAGCAGCAAAAGACATCAATGGGTTCGATTTCTGTAACTAACAATGTGGCTACATAAGAACATAAGAAATAGGAGCAGGAGTAGGCCATCAGACCCATCGAGCCTGCCCACCATTCAATAAGATCATGGCTGATCTGTCCATAAACTCAGCTCCATCTACCTGCCTTTACCCCATAACTCTTAATTCCCCTGCTATGTAAAAATCTATCTAACTGTTTCTTAAATATATTTAGTGAAGAAGCCTCAACTGTTTCCCTGGGCAGAGAATTCCTCAGATTCACCACTCTCTGGGAAAAACAGATTCATAGAACATAGAACATAGAATAGTACAGCACAGTACAGGCCCTTCAGCCCACAATGTTGTGCCGACCCTCAAACCCTGTCTCCCATATAACCCCCCACCTTAAATTCCTCCATATACCTGTCTAGTAGTCTCTTAAACTTCACTAGTGTATCTGCCTCCACCACTGACTCAGGCAGTGCATTCCACGCACCAACCACTCTCCGAGTAAAAAACCTTCCTCTAATATCCCCCTTGAACTTCCCACCCCTTACCTTAAAGCCACGTCCTCTTGTATTGAGCAGTGGTGCCCTGGGGAAGAGGCGCTGGCTATCCACCCTATCTATTCCTCTTAATATCTTGTACACCTCTATCATGTCTCCTCTCATCCTCCTTCTCTCCAGAGAGTAAAGCCCTAGCTCCCTTAATCTCTGATCATAATGCATACTTTCTAAACCAGGCAGCATCCTGGTAAATCTCCTCTGTACCCTTTCCAATGCTTCCACATTCTTCCTATAGTGAGGTGACCAGAACTGGACACAGTATTCCAAGTGTGGCCTAACCAGAGTTTTATAGAGCTGCATCATTACATCGCGACTCTTAAACTCTATCCCTCGACTTATGAAAGCTAACACCCCATAAGCTTTCTTAACTACCCCTATCCACCTGTGAGGCAACTTTCAGGGATCTGTGGACATGTACCCTGAGATCCCTCTGCTCCTCCACATTTCCAAGTATCCTGCCATTTACTTTGTACTCTGCCTTGGAGTTTGTCCTTCCAAAGTTTCTCTTCATCTCCATCCTAAATCTTCTCCCCTGAATCTTGAGGCAATGCCCCCCAGTTCTAGTCTCACCTACCAATGGAAACAACTTTCCTACTTCTATCTTATCTATCCCTTTCAAAATTTTGTATGTTTCTATAAGATACCCTCTCATTCTTCTGAACTCCAGAGAGTATAGTCCCAGGCAACTCAATCTCTCCTCATAGGTTAACCCCTTCATCCCTGGAATCAACCTGGTGAACCTCCTCTGCACTGCCTCCAAAGCCAGTATATCCTTTCTCAAGTGTGGAGACCAGAACTGCACACAGTACTCCAGGTGCGGCCTCACCAGTACCCTGTATAGTTGCATCATGACCTCCCTGCTCTTGAATTCAGTCCCTCTAGCAAAGAAGGCAAACATTCTGTTTGCCTTCTTAATAACTTGTTGTACCTGCAAGCCAACGATTACTCAGTGTAGGTTCCAATTGACACATGATATTTGCTGTGGAGGAGGACTGTGGTGGGTTCAACAGTCCATTAGTCCAGGGCTGACGGAGTGATGCAACTGTTGACCACTGGACATAGTAAATACTCCAGCAACTCTGCCATTTACCGTCCTAAGTCTGGCTGTGAAAGTAAAACGGTTGAGCTAACAATCTCATCCCAGAGCTACAAAAAATGCCAATGGAAGTTCCATCATCCCTGGGAGAGAAGATGGGTTACACCTGGGGACAAAGTGAAAGACTGGCCCAGGACAGAGGGCTCTGGCCAGTTGCTGTTGTCGGCCTATGCCCCAGTAGGTGAGATGGGCTTAAGAGGGAGAGGAAATAGTCTAGTAACATTTACTCTGGATTTGCTCAGCACAGCCACTCCTTATCCAACACCACACATTAACGATATGTTAATTGGAACCTGTTTGTGGATCCTCACTATAAACTGACAGCTCTGACTGTGCTAGCAGCACTGTAGTTGGTGGGGCAGCAGGGTAGCGTAGTGGTTAGTGAAATGCTTTACAGCGCCTGTGATCAAGGTTCAATTCCAGCCACTGTCTGGAAGAAGTTTGCATATTCTCCCCATGACTTTGTAGCTTTCTTCCAGGTGTTCTGGTTTCCTCTCACCTTCCAAAGACATATGGGTTAGGGTTAGGGTTAGGTTGAGAGTATGCGGGCAGTGGGCAAATCAGCCCTCTTGTGCTTTTTGATCTGCTTACTTGAGATTCAATTTCACGCGACCCTGCCACTTTGATCTGGCCCACGCCTTCATTAACCAGGTCCAACACTTGCCTTTCTTGGATCTTGCCCCTCCTGACAAAGGTAATCGGGTTTGTGGGGGTGTGGCCAGGGTTAGTCGGGGTGTGCCTCGGGTTTGTGGGGGTGTGGCATGATAATCGGGATGTGCCGAGGGTTTGTGGGGGGGTGTGCCCCCTTGGACTTTAGGATTAGGTTTGAGTGTTGGGCTGGTGGATGTGTGTGTGTGACTGGGAGAGGTAAGGCTGCAGAGTTTGGAGTGGTGAGGTATGAGATGCTATGGCGCATAGGCTTGTGTGGTGAAGCCAGGTGAATCTGGCCCATGCCTTTCATTATCGTGGTCCGACACCACTTGGTTCAATGAACCGGGTGTGCACTGGGACACATCATCAGTAATGCATCCTCGGATCATGGGGTGTTTCGGGTCTTTAATCATTAGACACCCTCCCCGAGGCGACCCAGCCGGAGTTGATCGAGCTCGGCTTGTGTTTTCCCATGGACCAGGATAATCAGAGGCATGTAACTATGAGGGCAATGATGTTTTTAAACATCATTACCTGGCATCTGTATGCCTGGGATTGCATGGGTTAAATTGACAGTCTTTACTGGGCATTCGGTGTCTCTGCACCTGTGTTTAGTGGTGACTTGTTTTCTGTGGACCCAGCTTGGGTTTAACTTTCTGGTTCTCTCTCGCAGTTTGGGCATCTGGGCTTTTTCTTGGCATTTTGTCGACCGGGCGAATGAAGAGCGTGTCACTGTTAGGTTAGGTTGAGAGTATGCGGGCAGTGGGCAAATCAGCCCTCTTGTGCTTTTTGATCTGCTTACTTGAGATTCAATTTCACGCGACCCTGCCACTTTGATCTGGCCCACGCCTTCATTAGGGTTAGGGTTAGGGTTAGGGTTCGGGTTAGTAAGTTTTGGGCATGCAGCGTTGGTACTGGAAGTAGACACTTGCAGATTTCCCCAGCACAATTCTGGGTCTGTGTTGCTCAATGATGCAACAGTGCATTTCACTATATGTTTCAATTTCCATGTGACAAATTGATCAAACGTAACACATCCAACAGTGGAAGGAAGTTGTCCGCTCAACATATCTCACAATTAAGACAGATGTCAGAGCAGCAGTGGGAGAGAGTTTCTGCCAGACCGGGACTCACGTCCCCCTGTCCACTGGGTTATTTGCCCATCGCAGGCAAAGCCCTCTCCATCAAGCACATTTACGAGGAGCACTGCCACAGTAAAACAGCATCTGTCATCTAGGAGCCCAAGCATCAAGCTTTTACCTGCTGAACCAGTGTGGATAAATTCACTCACAACACTGACCTACACACTCACTTTCAATGACTCTCTACAGCTCATGTTTTCAATATTATTTTATTTACACAGTTTGCTTTATCTTTCTGCTTTGGTGTTTCTCAGTCCTCGTCTGGGATGTATGGGAGCCCAAGGAGGGGCAACACCTCTGGTGAAGGAGGTTGTGTCCATTCTGGGTCGGCTCACTCACATTTGGTCCCTACTGGACACTCAGCTCTCACCTGTGGCTTCCACCGAGATGCAACACAGAGCGTCATAGGAAGTCATTCCTGCCTGTGGCCATCAAACTTTACAACTCCTCCCTTGGAGGGTCAGACACCCTGAGCCAATAGGCTGGTCCTGGACTTATTTCATAATTTACTGGCATAATTTACATATTACTATTTAACTATTATGGTTTTATTACTATTTATTATTTATAATGCAACTGTAACGAAAACCAGTTTCTCCCGGGATCAATAAACATAGAAACATAGAAAATAGGTGCAGGAGTAGGCCATTCGGCCCTTCGAGCCTGCACCGCCATTTATTATGATCATGGCTGATCATCCAACACAGAACCCAGCCTTCCCTCCATACCCCCTGACCCCTGTAGCCACAAGGGCCATATCTAACTCCCTCTTAAACATAGCCAATGAACTGGCCTCAACAGTTTGCTGTGGCAGAGAATTCCACAGATTCACCACTCTCTGTGTGAAGAAGTTTTTCCTAATCTCGGTCCTAAAAGGCTTCCCCTCTATCCTCAAACTGTGACCCCTCGTTCTGGACCTCCCCAACATCGGGAACAATCTTCCCGCATCGAGCCTGTCCAATCCCTTTAGGATCTTATACGTTTCAATCAGATCCCCCCTCAGTCTTCTAAATTCCAACGAGTACAAGCCCAGTTCATCCAGTCTTTCTTCATATGAAAGACCTGCCAACCCAGGAATCAATCTGGTGAACCTTCTTTGTACTCCCTCTATGGCAAAGATGTCTTTCCTCAGATTAGGAGACCAAAACTGCACACAATACTCCAGGTGTGGTCTCACCAAGGCCTTGTACAACTGCAGTAGTACCTCCCTGCTCCTGTACTCGAATCCTCTCGCTATAAATGCCAGCATACCGTTCGCCTTTTTCACCGCCTGCTGTACCTGCATGCCCACTTCCAATGACTGGTGTATAATGACACCCAGGTCTCGTTGACTATGACTATGACTAAGTTGTTGTTTCCACGTGACAGTGGCCACACCCCGGTACACTGCTTCGACAGGCAGGCTAAACCAGGTGAGATAAGGACATGCCTGTCCTAATGTGAAATCAGATCTGGCAGACCATGCAATGAGATCAATTGTGAGGTCCAACAGCCAGGAAGACGGTTCTGCCAAGCTCTGTGGAGAGCAAAGGGCATGACAGGGCACAGAAGTCATGGTCATCCACTGCTACCAAGGAAGACTCCAATTGTGACAGCTACTCGTACCATTGGACCTGGACTTCCAAGGTCGAGAGAGGAACTGCCCCAGTCTAACAGCTTTTCCACTTTAAAAACTCTCCCACACAAGTCCCCAATCATTGTTGGATATGATGGACAACCAACCAGTAATTGTCTATTTATGTACAATTTTTAGCAAAATTCTACTGTACATCTTTCATTGCCCTGTAAATACCTGCAAAAAAATGGTATGATACACTGGAGGTACTTTGACAATAAATTTACTTTGAACTTTGCTCAGCTGCTGTGTTGAAGGAACAACGGAGAGGAAGCACCTCACTGACTCATTGGGAAAGCGTTTGTTTGAAATGATAGCTAAATTCTACAGTAGCATTCTGTACCAGCTGAGACACAGCCTCAAGTTCTAATCTTTTGTTAGCAGCTGGGGAAACTAAAATGCTTACTTAATCAATCTGTGGGGAAAACCCAATGTTAGTCGGTGATGAGTTAGTGGTAAAAATCAACCTAGCTTACTTAAAACTTTTGGTGAGGAAGGTTTGTTGCACACCCTACGTGTACTATGAACCCACAGAAACTGGTGTCAGAGGTTTGTTGCACGCCCTGTATGTACTGTGGACCCACAGTAACCGGGGAGGTGAGGGAAGTTTGCTTATGGCCCTGTTCGTACTGTGGACTCACAGCAACTGTGAGGGAAGTTTGCTGATGGCCCTGTAGGTACTACACAATTACAAATTGGTTAGTACGACATTGTGGGCATCACTGAGTCGTGGCTGAAAGGTGGTCATTGTTGGGAGCTTAACATCAAAAATATAGTTTGTATTGAAAGGACAGGCAGGAAGGCATAGGCAATGGTGTGGCTCTACTGGTAAGAGATGGAATTACATCTTTAGTAAGAGGTGACATAGGGCCAGAAAATGTGGAATCTTTGTGGGTGGAGTTAAGAAATTGCAAAGGTCAAGAAAACATTATGGGAATCATATATAGGCCTCCAAATAGTAGCCAAGATGTGGGGTTGAGATTTCAATGGAAAAGGCATGTAATAAGGGTAATGTCACAATTGTACTGGAGGACTTCAATATGCAAGGGGATTGGGGATATCAAATTGGTGTCAGATCGCAAGAGAGATGGCTTTTTAGAGCAGTTTGAGCTTGAACCTACTTGATGAAAGGCTATCATAGATCGGGTGTTGTGCAATAATCCAGATCCTATTAGGGAGCTTAATGTAAAGGAACCCCTTAGGATGCAATAATTATAATCTGATTGAATTCATACTGCAGTTTGAGAGGCAGAAGCATAACTCACATGTATCCGTATCACAATGGGATATAGGGAATTAAAGAGACATGAGAGAGGAGCTTGTCCAGATGGATTGGAGGAGGATACTGGCAGAATGACGGCAAAGCAGAGATGGCCGAAGTTTCTGGGAATAGTTCACAAGGTGCAGGATAGATATGTCCCACAGAGGAAGAAGTTCTCAAATGGCAGGGACGCAACCATGGCTAATAAAGGAAGTTAAGGACTGCATACAAGCCAAGTAAAGGGCATGCAAGGTAGCAAAAGTTAGTGGGATGTTGGATGATTGAGAAGCTTTTAAAATCCAACAAAAGGCAACTAGGAAAGCTATAAGGGAAAAGATGAAATATGAGGGCAGACTAGCCAATAATATAAAGCAGGGTGCCAAGTCTTTTCAGTAATATGAAGGGTAAAAGGGAGGTGAGAGTGGATATTGGACTACTGGAAAATGATACTGGTGAGGTAGTAATGGGGGACAAAGAAATGGCAAATGAACCTAATGGGTACTTTGCATCTGCCTTCACTGTGGAAGACATTAGCAGTGAGTGGCTGAGGACCGTGAATGTCAGGAAACAGGAGTCAGTGGCATTGTTATTACAAAGGAAAAAGTGCTAGGCAAATTCAAAGGTCTTAAGGTGGATAAGTCACCTGGGCCAGATGGACTACATCCCAGAGTCCTGAGGGAGGTTGCTGAAGAGATAACAGATGCATTGGTCATGACCTTTCAAGAATCACTTGATTCTAGCATGATGCTGGAGGATTAGAAGATTGCATATTTCACTCCACTCTTTAAGAAGGGAAGAAGGCAAAAGGAAGCATTTTTATAGGCTAGTTAACCTATCCTCAGTGGTTGGGAAAGTGTTGGAATCTATTATCAAGGATGAAGTTTCGAGGTACTTGGAAACTAATGGTAAAAGATCACTAGTCAAAGTCAGCATGGCTTCTGTGAAGGGAAACCTTGCCTGACAAATCTGTTGGAGTTCTTTGAGGAAGTAACAAGCAGAGTGGACAAAGGAGAGGCAGTGGATGTCATTTACTTGGATTTTTCCAGAAGGTGTTCAATAAGGTGCCACACATGAGGCTGCTTAACAAGATAAAATCCTATGGCGTTACAGGAAAGATACTGGCATGGATAGCGGAATGGCTGACAGGCAGGAGGCAGCGAGGGGGAAACAAAAGGGGACCTTTCTGGTTGGCTGCCTGTGACTAGCGGTGTTCCTCAGGGGTCAGCACTGGGACTGCTATTTTTCATATTGTTTGTCAATGATTTTGATAATGGAATTGATGGGTTTGTGGGAAAGTTAGTGGATGATACAAAGATAGGTGGGGGGTAGGGAGTGCTGAGATAGGTGGAGGGGTAGGTAGTGCTGAGATAGGTGGAGGGGTAGGGAGTGCTGAGATAGGTGGAGGGGTAGGGAGTGCTGAGATAGGTGGAGGGGTAGGTAATGCTGAGATAGGTGGAGGGGTAGGGAGTGCTGAGATAGGTGGAGGGGTAGGTAATGCTGAGATAGGTGGAGGGGTAGGGAGTGCTGAGATAGGTGGAGGAGTAGGGAGTACTGAGATGGGTGGAGGAGTAGGGAGTGCTGAGATAGGTGGAGGGGTAGGGAGTGCTGAGATAGGGGGAGGAGTAGGGAGTGCTGAGATAGGTGGAGGGGTAGGTAGTGCTGAGATAGGTGGAGGGGTAGGTAATGCTGAGATAGGTGGAGGGGTAGGGAGTGCTGAGGAAGCAATGCGATTACAGCAGGACTCAGGCTTTATAAGACACTAGTCAGGCCCCACTTAGAGCACTGTCAACAGTTTTGGGCCTCATATCTCACAAAGGACGTGTTGTCATGGGAGAGAGCCCAGAGGAGGCTCACGAGGATGATTCTGGAAATGAAGGAGCTAACGTATGAGGAGCATTTGGCAGCTTTGGGCCTGTACACGCTGGGGGTGTCCAGAACTAGAGAGCACAGCCACAAAATTGAGGGGCAACCCTTTAGAACAGAGCTAAGGATGATTCTTTTTTCGCCAGAGTAGTAAAGTTGTAGACTGCCATGTTACACTGTGGTGGAAGTCCGTGTGTATGTTTAAGGGGGAAGTTGATCGTTTCCTGATCAGTGGGCATCAAAGGATGTGATGAGAAGGCAGGTGTATGGGGTTGAGTGGGATCTGGAATGGTGGAGCAGATTCGATGGGCTGAATGGCCTGATTCTGCTCCTATGTCTTACAGCCTTATGGACCCACAGTAACTGTGAGAGAAGTCTGTTGAAGACCCTGTATGTACTGTGGTCCCATAGTAACTGGTTGTCTCTTAACTGTCTTGTCCTATTGACCTGCACCCAGACCACAACCCTCCACACCACTCCCATGTACTTAGATAAACTTCTCTTAATGTTACAATTGAATCTGCATTCGCTAATTCTGCTGGAAGCTCATTCCACTCTCTGAGCAAAGATATTCCCTTTTAGGTTCCCCATAAATATTTCACCTTTCACCCAACCTGAGGGAAAAACGTCTGTAAGCATTTACCCGATCTATATCCTCCATCATTTTGTATCCCACTATCAAACCTCCCCTCATTCTCCTATATTTCAAGGAATAAAGCCCTATCCTATTCAGTCTTTCCCTATTACTCAGGTTCTCAATCCCAGCAACATTCCCTGTATATTCAGTCTTTCCCAGTTACTCAGGTTCTCAATCCCAGCAACATTCCCTGTATATTCAGTCTTTCCCAGTTACTCAGGTTCTCAATCCCAGCAACATTACCTGTATATTTTTCCCACACTCTTAAGCTTTTTGCTATCTTTCCTGTTGGTTGGTGACCAAAACTGCACTCAATACTCTAAATTAGGCCTCACCAATGTTTTATACATTTCAACATAACATTTCAACTCCTGTACTCAATGCCTTGACTTACAAAATCCAATGTGCCAAAAATTCTCTTTACAATTCTATCTACCTGTGACACCAACTTTCAGTTCAAGTTCAATTGTCATTCAACCATACATGAATACCCATGAATACAGCCCAAGATAGGTGTTACTCTGGGACCAAGGTGCAGAACACATTACCAACAGTCATTCACAGTAGAAGGCACATACAAGATGGCAGTAAAATACAGTCACACAAAAAAAACAGTTCAAGTCACTGAGTCCATGAATATTGCAGCAGTCTGCTGTTGAACACGATACATCCTGTCTTCTGCTGTGTGAACATAGGAGGGTAACACTGACTTCACCATGGACACCACGCCACACCACCTCCGGTACGCCGGTGGAGCACAGTGACTCCGATGTCTCTCTCACTGGAAATAGTGAACCCACAGTTTGAGGCCTAGTTCTTGCTACACCAAGGCTGCTCAGCTCTCCCGTCGTTCGCCAATGAAACAGTGAATCAAATTTGCAGAATTCCACATTACCAATGTCCACACCACTTTCATGCACCAACTGCTCTTTGACACAGGCAGCAGTACAATCCGCACCAAGTCCAGCTCCGTCAGTTTCACCACCAACAAGCAACTGGCTGATGGGGTAGACTTGCAGTCCTTAATGTCCAGCAGAGTCTTGCAATCATAATAGATGTGTTTAAAAAAAAACAATAAGTCTTTGGTTGGCCCCACAGAAGTCGCTGCATTCAAGTGCACTGCTGTCTTACTGAGAACAAGTTTTCAAGGAGTTCCCAGATCCCTCTGTTCTACCACACTCCTCAGTGTCCTACCGCTCAACATGTAAGCCCTACCCTGATTTGTCCTCCCAAAGCGCCACATCTCACATTGGTCTGCATTAAGTTTCATCTGCCATTTTTCAGCTCATTTTTCCAGCTGGTCCAGATCCCCCCATTGCAAGCATTGATAGTCCTCCTCACTCTTCCCACTACTCGCCCAATTTTGGTGTCACCTGCAAATACGCTCATCTAATTTATTACATTATCATCCAGATCGTTGATAGAGATGATAAACAACAGACCCAACACCGATTCCTGCAGCACACCACTAGCCATATGACTCAAATTAGAGAGGCAACCATTTACAAACACTCTATGACTTATCCCGCAAAGACAATGTTGAATTCAATTTACTACCTCATTCTGAATGCCAAATGACTCAGCTTTCTGGCCCACCTTCCCCTGTCAAAGTCCTTGCTACTGTCAACAACGCCCACAGCCCACAGCCTTTCCTTCATCAACCTTTCTCATAACCACTGATCAGGACCGCTGTGGTTTTCCCCTGGTAGGTTGTCTCTCCAACCATATCCAAAGGATAGACTTATTATTGAGGGTAACAACCATTGGAGCTCCCTGCACCGTCTGCCTGGTCCTTACTCTCTCCTCATGGTCACTCAGCTAGCTGCCTCTTGCACACTAGGTGTGAATGCCCACCAGTAATTCCTGTCAATCAACCTCTCAGGCTCTCGAAAGATCCGTAGGTCATCCAGCTCCAGCTCCAGTTCCCTAATACCACCTGTAAGGAGCTGCAACCTGATGCTCTTCTTCATCATCACAGGCACTGGAGGACACCCAGACTTCCCACATTGAACAAGAGGAGAACACCTCTGCCATTTCCACTTCTCCAACTGTGCAATCAGAAAGAATGAAAAAATAACTTCACAGAAGACCTTAGTCTCTGCCTCTTTAGCCAAAGCCTCAGCTCCCCACTCTACCTCTCTAACCCTCCAACAATCAAACTCAAGTGAAGAATGTCAGCTGGCACAGTAGAACAGATAGGAAGAGGTGGGCTGGCCCAGACCAGGACAGAGGTATCCCTTTCCAATGGACAGCAGTAGCCTGGTGGTTATTCAGGTACACACTCTGCCTCTCTGTGACTTTCACACTTTGATTGGAGAAGGATCATTTTCTATTTTCAAATTCTCAACACAGCCACGTTCCCTCACTTTTAAATTCAATGATCAGCTAAGCAGTCAACAGACCCTAACGAACACTGTTTCAATGATGGTTTGGAGATTCCCCTACTATGAATGCTTACAGTGGTCAGATATCAGGACCAGCTGCCGCCACACATCCAACGCTTGATGCACTCAGGTCTTACCTTCTGTACCGCTTTACGCAGGATCTCTTTGTACTCCTCTTTGGTGATCTCCTTATTCTGGTAATACGGCTTCAGTGCTAACTTTGCCTCTTCAACAGCTCTCTCCTGCACGTGCAATTTCTTTATATACTGAAAGGAAAGTTTAATATTAGCACCTTTTGTAGACAATCATAAACCTTCCTACCCCAGGAGAGTGACTGGAGAGATAGTGTACACCCTAACTACCCCGGGAGAATGACTGGAGAGATAGTGTAAACCCTAACTACCCCAGGAGAGTGACTGGAGAGACAGTGTAAACCCTAACTACCCCAGGAGAGTGACTAGAAAGATAGTGTAAACCCTAACTACCCCAGGAGAGTGACTGGAGATAATTGATACTGTTAAGGAGTGGACAGCCTCCCCCCCTTTCTGCACTCATTATTCATATCACAGGCTCCTTGGAACAGGCTGTATACTCTCCCCGTGAACTGAGAAAGACAACACACAAGAAGGAAAGCCCTTGACTAGAAGCAAAGTTTCAAAGAGCAGAACACAGATCAAACTTAAACATGGATTCACCCCAGTGAAAACCACTGACAAGACAGAATAAAGCTTATTCCACCATGAGCGGCACATGTCATGCTGTTCCGTCATCATCATCAGCCAGACATATCTCAGAAATGGATACATAGTCAAAGACCCCGGACATTCCCTCTTCTCCCTTCTCTAGACAGAAGGTTCTTAGGAAACTGAAAAGTCTGAAGGTAGATAAGACATCTGGACCTGGACCAGGACCAGATGGCTACACCCCAGAGTTCTGAAAGAGGTGGCTGAAGAGATCGTGGAGGCATTGGTAGTGATCTTTCAAGAATCACTAGATTCTGGAATGGTTCCGGAAGACTGGAAAATTGCAAATGTCACTCCACTCTTTAAGAAGGCAGAGAGGCAGAAGAAAGGAAACTATAGGCCAGTTAGTCTGACCTTAGTGGATGGGAAGATGTTGGAGCTGATTATTAAGAATGAGGTCTCAGGGTACTTGGAGGCACATGCCTGGCAAATCTGTTGGAATTCTATGAAGAAGTAACAAGCAGGACAGACAAAGGACAACCGGTTGATGTTGTGTACTTGGATTTTCAGAAGGCCTTTGACAAGGTGCCACATATGAGGCTGTTTAACAAGCTATGAGCCCATGGTATCACAAGAAAGATTCTAGCGTGGAGAAGGCACTAGCTGATTGGCAGGAGACAAAGTGTGGGAATGAAGAGAACCTTTTCTGTCTGGCTGCTGGTGACTAGCGATGTTCTACAGGGGTCTGTGATGGGACTGATTCTTTTTAAGTTGTATGTCAGTAATTTGGATAATTGATGGCTTTGTTGCAAAGTTTTCAGGCGATATGAAGATAGGTGGAGGGGCAGGTAGTTTTAAGGAAGTAAAGAGGCTACAGAAGGACTTAGATTAGAATGGCCAAAGAAATGACAGATGGAATAGTGTCAGAAAATGTATGGTCATGCACTTTGGTAGAAGGAATGCAAGTGTTGACTATTTTCTAAATGGAGAGAAAATACAAAAAAAAATTGAAGTGCAAAAGGACTCCCTGAAGGTTAATTTGCAGTTGAGTTTGTGGTGAGGAAGGCAAATGTGATGTTAGCATTCATTTCAAGAGGACTAGAATATAAAAGCAAGGATGCATTGTTGAAACTTTGGAAAGCTCTGGTGAGGCCTCACTTGGAGTATTGTGAGCAGGTTTGGACCCCTTATCTTAGAAAGGATGTGCTGGAACTGGAGAGGGTTCAAAGGAGGTTCACGAAAATGATTCCAGGATTGAATGGCTTCTCATATGAAGAGTGTTCGATGACTCTAGGGCCTCATTGAAACCTATTGAATTGTGAAAGGCCTCGATAGAGTGAATGTGGAGAGGATGTTTCCTATGGTGGGAGAGTCTAAGATCAGCCTCAGAATAGAGGGACATCCCTTTAGAACAGAAGTGAGAATGAATCTCTTTAGCCAGAGAGTGGTGAATCTGTTGAATTCTTTGCCAAAAGCAGCTGTGGAGTCAAGTCCTGATGTATATTTAAGGCAGAGGTTCATACATTCTTGATTGGTCAGGGCATGAAAGGATACAGGTAGAAGGTGGAGACTGGGGCTGAGAGGAAAACTGGATCAGCCATGATGAAATTGCAGAACAGACACGATGTGCCAAATGGCCTAAACCTGCTCCTATATCTTACCACCTCTCCCATCGGCTAGAAAGTACAAAAGCCTGAAAGCATGTACCACCAGGCTCAAGGACAGCTTCTATCCCACTGTAACTGTGACACCTTATTCTGTATTGTTATTGTTTCTCCTTGTTCTCGCTCAATGCATTGTGCAATGGTTTCATCTGTATAAACAGGATGCAAGACCAACTTTTCACTGCATCTCCATACATGTGACATTTATAAACTCATAAACTAACAACTAATAAAGAATATCATTCTACAATTAAACAAGAAACTAATTCTCAACATCGTGCATAAAATCTTCCCCCTTCTTTTCCAGTCCTGATGAAGGGACTTGTCCCATCCAAAGATGCTGCCTGGCCTGCTGAGCTCGTCCACACTGTGTAAACTAATACACAACAGAGACAGCTTGAAGAACTACAACAGAATCTATTTCCCGTGGATTACGGGTTGATATTGGAAAGTGGGCCGAGGAGCGCCAAGTGGATTTCAATGCAGTGTGAGGTGATGCATTTTAGTGTAGTACTTGGTAGGGCACTAGGCAGTGTGATGAAACAGAGGAAATTAGGAGTACAGGTGTATAACTCATTGAAAGCAGAGTCACAGATAGACAGAGTGGTGAAGGCATTTAGCACGCTGGCATTCATCAGTCAAGGTACTGAGTATAGGAGCTTATACATTCTTTTCTGGTATAAGTCGTTGGTGAGTCTGACCAACTGTTTACAGTTCTGGTCTTCCTGGTATAAGAATGATGTTGTTAAACTAGAAGTGCAGAAAAGATTTACAAAGATGTTGCCAGGACACAAGGGATCCCCTTAATGGACTCTATTTCTTGCTGCCTCAGTCAAACAGCCAACAAAATCAACGACCTCACCCAGTCTTTCTTCTCTTCCCCCCCCCCAATTCAGCAGAAGATACAAAAGCCTGAAAGCATGATCCACCAGGCTCAGGGACAGCTTCTACCTTCCACCCCTCAGAGACTCTTGTACGATAGGATGGACTCTTGGCCATGATCTACTTCATTATGATCTTGCATTTTATCATTTACCTGTACTGCACTTTTTTCAGTAGCTTGTGCACTTTATTCTGTGTTGTTATTGTGTTACCTTGTTCTGGCTCAATGCACTGTGTAACGATTCGATCCGTAGAAACCAGCTTCTCATTGTATCTCCGTGCATGTGACATTAATAAACCAATAAACCTATAAATAATGAAGCAAACTGGGGCTGGCACGATAGTGTAGCAATTAGCGAAGCACTGATACAGCACCTGTAAATGGCATACTATACAATTATCACTGCTGTCTCTAAGGAGTTTGTACATTGTCCCTGTGACCGTGTGGGTGGAATTGAACCCTGGTCAGTGGCCTGTACTATGCTACTGTGCCTGCTGTAAATGGGTGGGCGGAGGATTCTGGGAGTTGGGGTGACGAGAGGTAACAGGTCAGACGGAAATATCATCAGGCTCTGACAGCTGAATATAATATCACCACCACTCATTTTTTCACTCTCTCCCTTACATGTTCCCTTCTTCTCCCTCTTCCCAAACATCCCCTCTCTCTTTCTGTCCCCCATCTCTTACACTGGAGAGAAACCAGATGAAATATCATCAGGCTCTGACAGCTGAATATAGTATCACCACCACTCATTTTTTCACTCTCTCCCTTACATGTTCCCTTCTTCTCCCTCTTCCCAAACATCCCCTCTCTCTTTCTGTCCCCCATCTCTTACACTGGAGAGAAACCAGATGAAGTTCATGAGAATGATTCTGTGAAAGAAAGGGTTAATGATGTACGTATGAGGAGTGTTTGACGGCTCTGGGCATCAACTCGCTGGAGATGAGAAGAATGAAGGGGGAATCCCATTGAAAACTATCGATTATTGAAAGGCCTAGACAGAGTGGATATGCAGAGGATGTTTCCTGTAGTGAGGGAGTCTAGGACCAGAGGGCACAGCCTCAGAGTAGAGGGATGTCCATTTAGAACAGAGATGAGGAGGAATTTCTTTAGTCAAAGGGTAGTGAATCTATGGAATTCATTGCCACAAACAGCTGTGGAGGTCGTCATTGGATATATTTAAAGTGGAGGTTGATAGGTTCTTGATTAGTCAGGATGGCAAAGGTTATGAAGAGAAGGCAGAAGAATGAGGTTGAGAGGTTTAATAAATCAGCAGTGATGGAATGGCAGAGCAGATTCAAAGGGCTGAGTGACCTAATTTTCTTTTGGTCTTACATTCTCGTTCTGAGTCTTGTCCTCACTGGTTTTGTTATCGGCATCCAGGTTCCCTTCCACTTGCGACACGTGTGTTTCTGGAGCTGGTGTTGAAGCAGGAACCGTCCCAGCCTGGTAGGTGGGCTGTGGGAGCAACGGAGGCACAGGAGTGGAGCCGATCAGTGGGATGTTCCCCTGCATGATGTACGGTGGGGCTGGCTGGCTGACCGGTGCGTAGGGTGGAGGATGCAGTGGTGGGAATGGCGGCATGAACGGAGGTGGCATGTTGAGTTGGTTGAAAGCCTGCAGGAACGAAAGAAAAAAAAACCTTTAGTTATCAATTCATAGAACACTACAGCCCATTTTTCCCAAAGGGTCCAGGTCCCACTGTGAGCTTTGATAGTCTTCCTTGTTGTCCAGTACACCCCTAATCTTGGAGTCATCACCAAATCTGCCGAACAGGCAGCGATGGACCCAGCACCGATCCCTGTAGCATTCCATTATTCACAGACCTCCAGTCAGAGAGGTAACCATCTACTACCACTATCTGGCTTCTTCTTTGAAGTCAATGCCTAATCTTATTTACTACCTCATCTTGAATGCTGAGCGACTAACCCTTCTAGACGAAGCTCCCATGTGGGACCTTGTCAAAGTCCATGTAAACAACATCCATTTTAGACAGTGAAGAGTGACATGGTGGGCAGGCACTGTGTACTGAGACAGGAAGTTACAGGCATCTCAATGTATCCCGGTACGTGTGACATTAATAAACCAATTCCAATCAAACTACATGCCCCAAAAGCAAAAAAAAAAGCAGATACAGCATATCCGAAATAAACTCAGCAAGGTAGGCAATGCGTTTGGAGAAACAGTGTTATCATTTCAGACATCCATGTCCAGCTTCAATCAATGCCTGTAATGTCAGAGCACCAAGAGCAGACGCTACCCACCATAGCTCTATGAACAAAAACCTCAAGTACTGGTTCCCAAGGAGGAGGGTAGGGCATGGGGCTAGCAACCCCATCCCATAAAATCCCAGAGCTACAGAAACACCAACAAGAGCTCCAAAGCCTCATTCGTGGTAGGAGAATTTTAAGATGGGCTATCTGGGAACAGTTTGAAAGACTGGCCCCAAGACAGAGGACTCTGTCGAGCTGCTGTTGGTGGTCTATGTCCCAGTAGGGGTGATGACCTTAAGAAGAAGACTGGTTCCTAAAGTTCACAGAAGGGCCCTCTCTTCACCGGACATTGGACATACTGGCCTTCATTGTGTCCGACACTTAACCAGGCCTGGACCCATTTGATACGCCGCTGTGAAGAAGTAGGTGGCTCAGTAGGGACACAATGACCAGACCACTGGCAGCAACCGCCACCCGCCACTACCCCGTGTCTCATGCAGGACACCTTGGCGGCCTTCTCAACTGCCCCAACGCTGCCAATTATTTGGGCTGGGGAGCAGGTGACCAGCCTAGTTGAGATGCTGCACGTTATTAGAACAAGGAGCAAGCTGCATTCAATATTGGTCATTGGTCCCTACACTGAAATGGGTCAAATTTAACACTCGGGAATAAAATGCACTCAGTAGCTACTTTATTAGGTACATCTGCTCATTAATGTAAATGTCTAATCAGCCAATCATGTGGCAGCTATGTGCAGACATGGTCAAGAGGTTCAGCTGTTGTTCAGACCAAACATTAGAATGCGGAATGACTTTGACCATAGGATGATTGTTGGTGCCAGACATGGTGGTTTGAGTATCTCAGAAACTGCTGATCTCCTGGGATTTTCATGCACAACAGTCTTGAGAGTTTTCAGGTAATGGCATGAGAAACAAAAAACATCTGGTGAGTGGTAGCTCTGTCTTGTTAATGAGAGAGGTCAGAGGAGAATGGCAGACTGGTTCAAGCTGACAGGAAGGTGACAGTAACTCAAATACCCACATTTCAACAGTGGTGTGCAGAAGAGCATCTCTGAACCCACAACATGTGTCACCTTTAAGTGAATGGGCTACAGCAGGAGAAGGCCATATCGAATTCCATTTTTGTACCTAATAAAGTGGCCACTGAGTGTACTATCAAGGGAAAGCCCTTGCAAGGCCTTGCCCTTCCAAGGAACTGTCCACTGTTAAAGTTAAAGTCTGTCCCGAGCCTTGTTGTCTATCAGGCCGGTGCTTATGTCGGTTTCTGTGGCGTGAAGCGACTGAGAGTACGAGACTCCCCCCACCCCCCGATAGGATGCCAGTCTATCGCGAGGTTAACTCCCAGCATTTGCCAGTACCCATTCTCAGCTGGGTGGACTGGAGCAGTGTGTGGTTAAGTGCCTTGCTCAAAGACACAACACACTGCCTTGGCCGAGACTCGAACCCACGACCCTCAGATCGTGAGCCCAATGCCCTAACCACTTGGCCACACGTCACACAACTGTCCGCTGTACTGGACTTTAATGAAGACCCAACACGGAGCGATAGATCCCTGTGCATGCTCAAACACACATCCACATGGGGTCACCCCAAATTCACAGAACAGAATTCTCCCTGACTACAGGCCCAGAACTGGATACAAGGTTCACCATAAGCAACCAAGTCAATTCCTGCAATCTCATACCCTCTGGTGGTCATCTGATGAATTACAAGCACTGACACTGTCCCTTCAAGTTGGGAACAATGCAATGAGTAGGCAGATAGGGGTTGTGGGAGAAAACTGGAAAACACAATTGGAGGAAATTATTAGGATGTGCAGGGAAACTACACAAAGCCAGAAAGTATTAAGATTTTCAGAGACAGTACATGAGGCCTGGTACATAGCAGAAACCTAAATGTATCACAACTCAGTACCATTTTTACAATGCAAAACCTGCAGAGTTGAGGCCAATTCTGATCCTACGTCTCATGTCATGGTCTCAGAAACTGACACAGTTCAGCATATCACAGAAAGCAGCCTCCCCTCCATGGACACAGCTCAGCGTAATCAAAGACCTCACCCATCAGACCAGAAGATACAAAAGCCTGAAAGCACATGCCACCAAGCTCAAAGGACAGCTTCTACCCCACTGTTACAGGAGTACAGAAGGGTCCCCTTCTATTATAAAATGGACTCTTATTGTCTTGTCTGCCTGCACTACACTTTCTCTGTTACCTTACTCTGCATCTTTAACCAGGCCCGTGATTAGGTTAGGGTTAAATTGGGGTTGTCAGGGGTTGCTGGCTGGTGCGCTCCAAAGGGCTGGAAGAGCTTTATCCTTAATTAAAATTTTTTAAAATTATTCTGTATTCTGTTATTGTTTTAACTTGCATTATCTCAATGCTCTGATGTAATGAAATGATCTGTATGAGTGTCATGCAGAACAAGTTTGTCACAGTAACTCAGTATGTGTGACAATAACAACCAATCCAATTCGAACTGCAGGCCTCAAAACCAAAAACAGACGCTAGACATCCAAAATAAACTCAGCCACTGCGGGACAGCAATGCAGGCAGGGTGTGCGGGCGGGGAGGGGGGGGGAGAGGAGGGGGGAGAGCGGGTGAGGGGAGAGCAAGGGGGCAGGGGGGTACAGAGAGAGGCGGGGACAGGGGGTGACAGGGAGCTACAGAAGGGGAGGAGAGAGAGGGTGAGGGAAAAGGAAAGAAGGGGTGGGGTATGGGGGATGGGGAGATGGGGAGGGTGCAGTGGGATGGGGGAAGAAAGAGAGATATATAATTATAATTTCAGGGTGATAACCCATTTACATTACATTATATTAAGGCATCCATTAGTCTTGCGAGACCATGGATCTGCGCCTGGAAAGTCTTCACTCTCCAGGGCACAGGCCTGGGCAAGGTTGTATGGAAGACCAGCAGTTGCCCATGCTGCAAGTCTCCTCTCTCAACGACACCAATGTTGTCCAAGGGAAGGGCATTACGACCCATACAGCTTGGCACCGGTGTTGTCGCAGAGCAATGTGTGTAAGTGCCTTGCTCAAGGACACAACACGTTCCCTTGGTTGCTAGTCCAATGCCTTAACCACTTGGCCACGTGCCCATTAACTCATTAGAACCTTTCATTCTGAAGTGAGACGTTACAGTAGTGTAGCAGTTAGTGCAACACTATTCCAGCCTGGGGCGTCAAGCATTCAATTCCAGTGTTCTGTAAGAAGAAAAAGGATCTAGTGTCACAAATAGGCTCTTCTCAGGCTTCCAGCTGGGTACAGGTATTGATTATAACTAACGTTTCAATGACAAACTCTGCCATCTTCTTCAGGGATGATACCTGGGTACGTCTAGTCCGGTGGTATTTATACCCCCGTAGTCTGTCCCTGATTGGTTAGTCCTCATCCAATTGGGCTTCTGCTGTCCCACCTTGTTTACAATCGAATTCCAGTTCTTACTTAGAGCGAGACTTTCGTCTTTGTTAAAATTCTTTTATTTCACTGCCCTCCTCTACCAGGCTGTCCCAAAAGCCAATGGCAAGGCACAGTAGTTTTGTACCGTTGAGGTCAATCCTATGGCTATTCTCAATGCAGTGTACTGTTACCTGGAGAAACCCAAACGGATACACCTCCTGTGCTCCTTGATGCGGGTTTCCACTGTGCGTCGCGTCTGGCCGATATACGTTGCTCCGCATTCACAGGGAATTCTGTAAACACCAGCAGACCTGAGTCCCAGGTCATCTTTGACCCTCTGTGATTTGAACTTCCTTACGGATTTGTGGATGGTATTAATCCGGTATTTCTTCAGGATCCTGACGATCCTTCCAGAAACACACATCAAAGTTGCTGGTGAACGCAGCAGGCCAGGCAGCATCTCTAGGAAGAGGTACAGTCGACGTTTCAGGCCGAGACCCTTCATCAGGACTGACTGAAGGGTCTCGGCCTGAAATGTCGACTGTACCTCTTCCTAGAGATGCTGCCTGGCCTGCTGCGTTCACCAGCAACTTTGATGTGTGTTGCTTGAATTTCCAGCATCTGCAGAATTCCTGTTGTTTGCGTTTTTAAGATCCTTCCAGAAACTGTGGAAATATAGGGAAGACAGGCAGTAGCGACGGGTTCCTGCTCATTCGGGTTCCTGGTTTTTCTGTCAGCCCTTTTAAGGGCCTGGGGAGTCTCTCCAAGGAAATTAGATGATTACACATGAGTTCCTACAGAATGGCTACAAGATGAAGAAAATTAATCTGACCCATCACGGCATATGTGGGTTAAAGACGACCTGGGACTCAGGCCGGCTGGCGTTTACAGGATTCACTATGAACGCGGCGCAGCGTATATTGGCCAGATGGGAAACCCGCATCAAGGAGCACGTGAGATGTATGTGTTTGGGCTACCCAGGGAAATCAGCAGTAGCAGAACATAGGATTGACTTTGACAGTACAAAACTACCGTGCCGTGCCAATGGCTTTTGGGAGCAACTGGTAAAGGAAGCTATTGAAATAAAACTAGAGAAATAAAATTTTAACAAAGACGGAGTTCTCGCTCTAAGTAACAACTGGAATTCAACTGTAAACAAGGTGGGACAACGGAAACCTGATTGGGTAAGGACTAACCAATCTGGAGGGATGGACGATGGGGGTATAAATACCACCGGACTAGACATACCCAGACAACCCTAAAGAACATAGCAGAGCTTGCTATTGAAACGTCAGTTGTAGTTGATAGCTGTACCCAGCTGGAAGCCCGAGAAGAGTTTATTGGTCCTCTGTAAGAAGTTTGTACATCCTTTCCGTGAGCGTGTGTTTTTCCAGGTGCTTCAGTTTCATTCCACAGTCCAAAGACATATTGGTTATTAGGTTAATTGGTCATTGTAATGTGTCCCTTGATTAGGCTAGGATTAAATAGGTGGCTTGCTAGGCTGGAAGGACCTGTTCCGCACTGTTTCGCTAAATAAACAATCTTTTCTGGGCTACCATCTTACCAAGTTGTGCCTTAACTGAGGACACATTTAACTTCACACAGCCTGTTCAATATGTTTTAACTGTACGGAGTATAGGAAAAATATAATTAGCATTTGTATGGTGTTTCTCACAAAGCAAGGATATTCCAGTAGCTTTACTGTGGAGGCACTGTGACATTATTGGGAATAGAACAGCCATTCTGCACAGAGCAGGTCCCCACACTTTGATGTAACAAGGACAGGTGATGAGACTTAAGGGCCATGGAGTTGAGGGTATAGATCCAACCAGAAGTTCACTGAGCAGAGGTGAGTTGGAATGTTTGCTCTTGTGTATGGCAGGAATGGAAGGAAATAAAAACGCTGCTTCAGGTGTGAACCCCTCATCACCACTGAGCAGCAGAGCAGGTATGCAGCAGGGTAGGGCTCACCACCAACCTGCGGTGGAAACAGACCAGGGAAAACAGGTGGAGGAATCATGTAGTTTGGTGGAGGGGGTTGGAAGATTGGCATTTGGTTTGATGGTTGACTTGTTTCTGGAGGTTTCCAGCTGCTTTCTTTGTTGTATCTGTGTGTCCTGTACGACATTGGAGTCCCTGCAAACAAATAGACAGGTTATAGCTTAAAGCCAAGCCCTGTTCCCATCATGTAACAAATAACATCCAGAATAACACACTTGTAGTATCACTTGTTCTAGTAGACATGGTATGATTTTAAACACAGGTATAACCTTAAAATGTAACCTTTAAAGTGGGCAATAGGAGTTTTGAGAGGAAGAGGACCTCCGAGATGGGTGGTTGAAATCTGGAACACACTGCCCGAGAGGGTGGTCTCCAGACACTCTCAAAACATTTAAACACCATCTGGATGAGCACATTAGAATCACCAAGGCATCATAATGCCAATAGCTGTGTTTTTCTTACTCTTTTAGCACCACTTAATTTTTTAAAAATATGTTTTTAATTGTAATTTAGTTTTTTTTATTATGTATTACAATGTACTGCTGTTGCAAAACAACAAATTTCACGACATATGCCAGTGATATTAAACCTGATTGTGATCCTGAACAGGATGTGTACAGACTGAACTTCATGGCTGGCACAAACACGGTGGGCAGAAAGGCCTGTTTATCAGCTCACCTGACTGTTGGCAAGCTACCCACTACTAGTACACGTACCCAAGATTCTGTGCAGGACATTGTCCAAGCCTTCCCCACTGCTGCTGAGAACAACTACAAGACCATAAGATATAGGAGAATATAGGGGCCATTTGACCCATTGAATCTGCTATCCATTTCATCATAGCTGATCCATTTTTCCTCTCAGCCCCAATCTCCTGCCATCTCCCCGAATTCCTTCATGTCCTGGCCAATCAAGAATCTATCAACCTCTGACTTAAATATACGTAAGGACTTGACTCCACAGATGCTTTTAGCAAAGAATTCCACAGGTTAACCACTCTCTGGCTAAAGAGATTCATCCTAATCTCTTTTCTAAAATACTTAGACACTTCCACCATAGGAAACTCCTCTCCACATCCACTCTATCAAGGCCTTTCACCATTCGATAGGTTTCAATGAGGTCACCCATCACTCTTCTGAATTCCAGTGAATACAGGCCCAGAGCCATCAAACGCTCTTCATATAACAAGCCAATCAATACTGGAATCATTTTCGTGAACCTCCTTTGAACCCTTTCCAGTTTCAGCACACCCTTTCCAAGATAAGGGACCCAAACCTGCTCACAATACTCCCAAGTGAAGCCTCACCAGTGCTTTATAAAGTCTCAACATTACATCCTTGCTTTTACATTCTAGTCCACTTGGAATGAATGTTAACATCGCATTTGCCTTCCTTACCATAGACTCAACCTGCATATTAATCTTTAGGGAATCCTGCACAAAGATTCCCAAGCCCCTTTGTGCCTCAGCTTTTTGTATTTTCTTTCCATTTAGAAAATAGTCCACCCTTTCATTTCTCCTACCAAAGTGCATGACTATACACTTCCCAACACACTATTCCATCTGCCACTTCTTTGCCATTTCTCCTAACCTGTCTAAGTCCTTTTGTAGCCTCTCTACTTTCTCAAAATTACCTGCCCCTCCACCGATCTTCCTATCGCCTGAAAATTTTGCAACAAAGCCACCAATCATCCAAATCGCTGACATACAACTTGAAAAGAATCCGCCCCAACGCAGACCGCTGTGGAAAATAACTAGCCATGGGAAGCCAATGAGAAAAAGCTCCCTTTATTCCTACTCTTTGCCTCCTGCCACTCAGCCACTGCTTGATCCACGCTACAATCTTTCCTGTAATACCACAGGCTCACAGCTTGTTAAGCAGCCCCATGTGTGGCACCTTGTCAAAGGCCTTCTGAAAATCCAAGTAGACATCATCAACCGATTCTCCTTTGTCTACTGCTTGTTATTTCTTCAAAGAATTCCAACAGATATGTCAGGCAAGATTTTCCCTTGAGGAAACCAAGCCGACTACGGCCTATTTGATCATGTGCTTCCAAGTACCCCTAGATCTAATCTTTAATAATCGACTCCAACATCTTCCCAACCACTGAGGTCAGACTAACTGGTCTATAGTTTCCTTTCTTTTGCCTCTCTCCCTCTTCAAGAATGGAGTGATGTCTGCAATTTTCCAGTCTTCCAGAAGCAATCCAGAGTCTAGTGATTCTTGAGAGATCATTACTAATGCTTTCACAATCTCTTCAGCCACCTCTTTCAGAACACTGGGACCTTCAGACCTTTCAGTTTCCCAAGAACCTTCACCTTGAAAATAGTAACTTTGCACACTTCATGGAACTTCCACCATACTGTTTGTGTCTTCTATAGTTCATCTCCCATTTCGTTCTCCCCCCATTACTACATCTCCAGCATTGTTTTCCAATCTATTCTCAACTCTCTTTTACACATTATGTATCTGAAAAAAACTTCTGGTATCCTCTTTAATATTATTGGCTAGCTTACTTTCGTATTCCGTCTTTACTTCCTTAATGACTTTTTTAGTTGCCTTCTGTTGTTTTTCAAGGGGAGCTGCCACAAGAAAGTAATCTCCATTATCAAAGACATCACCATCAAGGGCTTGCTCTCTTCTCACTGCTGTCATCAGGAAAGTGGTACAGGAACCTCAGGACCCACACCATCAGGTTCAGGAGCAACTATTACCCCCTCAATCAGCAAGCTCTTGAACTAGAGGGGATAACTTCAATCATCTCAACTCTGATCAGATTGCACGCCCTATGGACTCATTTTCAAGGACTCTACAACTCACGTCCTCAAAATTATTTATTTATTTTTTCTATTTGCACATTGCTTGTTTGTACCTCTTTGTGCGTAGTTTTTTATTGATACTATTGTATTTCTTTGTTCTGTGAATGCCCACAAGGAAATAAATCCCAGGGTATACGGTGCATATGGTGACATATATGTACATTGATAATAAATTTATTTTGAACTTTGAGATACAACTGAACATCAGTCCAAGGCAACAGGTATGTACAAGACAGGTATATTCCAAAAAAGAAGACATTTTCGAGTGGAAAAAGGATGCAACCGTGGTTGACAAGAGAAGTCAAAGCCAAAGTTAAAGCTAAGGAGAGGGCATACAAGGAAGCAAAAATTAGTGGGAAGACAGAGTATTGGGAAGTCTTTAAAACCTTACAAAAGGAAACCAAGAAGGTCATTAAGAGAGAAAAGATGAACTATGAAAGGAAACTAGCAAATAATATCAAAGAGGATACTAAAAGCTTTTTCAAGTATATAAAGAGTAAAAGACAGGTGAGAGTAGATACAGGACCGATAGAAAATGATACTGGAGAAATTGTAATGGGAGATGAGGAGATGGCAGAGGAACTAAACAAGTATTTTGCATCAGTCTTCACTGAGGAAGACAGCAGGATACCGGACACTCAAGGGTGGCAGGGAAGAGAAGTGTGCGCAGTCACAATTACAAGAGAGAAAGTACTCAGGAAGCTGAATAGGCTAAAGGTCGATAAATCTCCTGGACCAGATGGAATGCACCCTCGTGTTCTGAAGGAAGTAGCTGTGGAGATTGCGGAGGCATTAGCGATGATCTTTCGAAAGTCGATAGATTCTGGCATGGTTCCGGAGGACTGGAAGATTGCAACTGTCACTCAGCTATTTAAGAAGGGGGCAAGGAAGCAAAAAGGAAATTATAGACCTGTTAGCTTGACGTCGGTGGTTGGGAAGTTGTTGGAGTCGATTGTCAAGGATGAGGTTACAGAGTACCTGGAGGCATATGACAAGATAGGCAGAACTCAGCATGGATTCCTTAAAGGAAAATCCTGCCTGACAAACCTATTACAATTTTTTGAGGAAATTACCAGTAGGCTAGACAAGGGAGATGCTGTGGATGTTGTATATTTGGATTTTCAGAAGGCCTTTGACATGGTGCCACACATGAGGCTGCTTAACAAGATAAGAGCCCATGGAATTACAGGAAAGTTACATACATGGATAGAGCGTTGGCTGATTGGCAGGAAACAGAGAGTGGGAATAAAGGGATCCTATTCTGGTTGGCTGCCGGTTACCAGTGGTGTTCCACAGGGATCAGCGTTGGGGCCGCTTCTTTTTACATTGTACATCAACAATTTGGATTATGGAATAGATGGCTTTGTGGCTAAGTTTGTTGACGATACGAGGGGCCGGTAGTGCTGAGGAAACGGAAAGTCTGCAGAGAGACTTGGATAGATTGGAAGAATGGGCAGAGAAGTGGCAAATGAAGTACAATGTTGGAAAGTGTATGGTTATGCACTTTGGCAGAAAAAATAAATGGGCAGACTATTATTTAAATGGGGAAAGAATTCAAAGTTCTGAGATGCAACAGGACTTGGGAGTCCTTGTACAGGATTCCCTTAAAGTTAACCTCCAGTTTGAGTCAGTAGTGAAGAAGGCGAATGCAATGTTGGCATTCATTTCTAGAGGAATAGAGTATAGGAGCAGGGATGTGATGTTGAGGCTCTATAAGGCGCTGGTGAGACCTCACTTGGAGTACTGTGGGCAGTTTTGGTCTCCTTATTTAAGAAAGGACGAAAAAATAAATGGGCAGACTATTATTTAAATGGGGAAAGAATTCAAAGTTCTGAGATGCAACAGGACTTGGGAGTCCTTGTACAGGATTCCCTTAAAGTTAACCTCCAGTTTGAGTCAGTAGTGAAGAAGGCGAATGCAATGTTGGCATTCATTTCTAGAGGAATAGAGTATAGGAGCAGGGATGTGATGTTGAGGCTCTATAAGGCGCTGGTGAGACCTCACTTGGAGTACTGTGGGCAGTTTTGGTCTCCTTATTTAAGAAAGGATGTGCTGACGTTGGAGAGGGTACAGAGAAGATTCACTGGAATGATTCTGGGAATGAGAGGGTTAACATATGAGGAACGTTTGGCCGCTCTTGGACTGTATTCCTTGGAGTTTAGAAGAATGAGGGGAGACCTCATAGAAACATTTCGAATGTTAAAAGGCATGGACAGAGTGGATGTGGCAAAGTTGTTTCCCATGATGGGGGAGTCTAGTACGAGAGGGCATGACTTCAGGATTGAAGGGCGCCCTTTCAGAACAGAAATGCGAAAAAATTTTTTTAGTCAGAGGATGGTGAATCTTTGGAATTTGTTGCCACGGGCAGCAGTGGAGGCCAAGTCATTGGGTGTCTTTAAGGCAGAGATTGATAGGTATCTGAGTAGCCAGGGCATCAAAGGTTATGGTGAGAAGGCGGGGCAGTGGGACTAAATAGGATAAAATGGATCAGCTCATGATAAAATGGTGGAGCAGACTCAATGGGCCGAATGGCCTACTTCTGCTCCTTTGTCTTATGGTCAACAGTGGTTCTATGTCATTTCATCTCCAGTCTCCAAACAGTGAGGCAACTGGCTCCTGATGACGGATGTATTATCTGTGCCCAATGCACTGGTCCTTCCTGCATGGTTGGTGCATCAGGTCCTCTGCCCGAATAAAACCCTTAATGAGTTTAGGGGGCAAGTGGTATTACAGTGTGAGGTTGTGCAATTATATCACTGCTTTAATACAAGGTATCCAGTTACACTGACTCCATTTTACTCTGTTCACATCCTCACCAATTCCCGCACTTTCCACCACTCAGCTACATAATTAGTGACCAATTAACCTAACAATTCACAGGTAACATGTAAAATGCTGGAGGAACTCAGCAGGTCAGGCAGCATCTAGGGAAGGAATAAACAGTCAATGTTTCGGGCTTAGACCCTTCATCAGGTTGTGTGGCCGGGTTACAGTTGATATGACGATTGGTGGTGTTATAGATAGCATAGAAGACTGGCAGAGAATACAACATGATATAAATCAATTGCAGATATGGGCAGGGAAATGGCAGATGGAGTTTAACCCGGCTAAATGTAAAGTGTTGCACCTTGGTAGGTCAAATGTAAAGAGACAGTACACTGTTAATGGTAGGACCTTTAACAGTGTTCATATTCAGATGGATCTTGGCATCCAAGTCCATTTCTCCCTGAGTTTGATTGGATGGCAAAGGCGACATTTGCAATGTTTGCCTTTACTAGTGAAGGAATTGAGTTCAAAAGTCAGGAACTTTATAAAGTTGCAACTTTATAAAACGCTAGTTAGGCCATATCTGGAGTATTGCATTCAGTTCTGATCACCTCATTACAGGAAGAATGTTGAGGCCTTGGAGAGGGTGCAGGAGAGGTTTACCAGGATGCCGTCTAGATTAGAGGGCATGTGCTATAATGGGAGGTTGGACAAACTTGGGCTGTTTTCTCTGGAGCAACGGAGACTGAGGGGAGATCTGATAGAGGTTTATAAGATTATGAGAGGCAGAGATAGAGTAGACAGGGAGTATCTCTTCCCCATTATTAAGGACCCCCATCACCCAGGACATGCCTTCTTCTCATTGCTACCATTAAGAAGAAGGTACAGAAGACAGAAGACACACGCTTAACATTTCAGGAACTGTTCCTTCCCATCCACCATCAGATTGCTGAACAGACAATGAACTCATGAAGACTATATCACTATCTTTTGCTCTCTTTTTGCACTACTTATATAATTCATTTATATATATATTAATTTCGTATTGTAATTTTCAGTTTTTTAACATTAAGTATTGCAATGTACTGCTGCCACAAATGACAAATACCAATGATATTAAACTATTGAAAATTGATATTGTTACTAGTCTTGGCCTCTCTTGTTGCTGTAGTCTGTAAACCCGAAGCAGCGAATGAAACTACTTCATCTCTGCCAGTGTGATATAACCGACATTGAGGCATAGAAAGCTACTTGGCCAGGTACACGGATAGGAAAGGTTTAAAGGGATATAGGTCCAATGCAGCTTTGTTTGCAATTTTTGTTGGCATGGACCAATTAGGACGAAGAACAGAAATGAGGGTGGGGAATCTGTGGAATTCATTGCCACAGGCAGCTATGGAGAGCAAGTCATGGGGCATATTTAAAGCAGAGATTGATAGGTTCTCGATTAGAAAAGATGTAAAAGGTTCTAGGGAGAAGGCAGGAAAGTGGGGTTGAGATCAGGCCATGATGGAATAGTGGTCTTTAGCTCCTATGTCTTATGGTCCAATATAAAGTGCATTAACCTATAAAGGAAACGTCATACTCACTTGCAGGCCTTCCAGAGGGAGCCTCGTCCTTCTCAGTCTCCAAGTTCCAAGTTACTCTCTTGACAAGAGGCTTGGTTTTCACTCCAGTGCTTTGTGAAGCAGCTTCGGTCTCTGCCTTTCTTTTCACTGGTTCTGTCGACGGCAATCCACACTCGTTACCACTCTCTGTTTTCATTGACCCCAGCCTTTTCTCCCATGATTCATTTCCAACCGTAGCAGTCCGTGCTTCCTCCTGCTTCATTACACTGTGTGAATCAGGGCAAACTGCCTCTGGCCTTGGTTCATTCTTCTCCAAGCGCACGTCTGCCACAAAGTTCTCTACCTGCTCACTCTTGAAGGAGGTTACTGTCTCAGTACTGGGAGGGACAGAGCTTTTTGGATGCTCAGTTGTACTCATGCCCACAGATACTTTTTGATCATCAACACATGCAACGGGTTTAACATCTGCAGGTATCGTTGGTTTAACGTCTACAGGTATCGATGGATTAACGTCTAACGGTATCGATGGTTTAACGTCTACAGGTATCGATGGTTTAACATCTGCAGGTATCGTTGGTTTAATGTCTACAGGTATAGATGGTTTAACGTCTGCAGGTATTGATGGTTTAATGTCTGTGGGTATCGATGGTTTAATGTCTGCAGGTATCGATGGTTTAACGTCTACAGGTAGCGTTGGTTTACCATCTACAGGTATTGATGGTTTAACATCTACAGATATAATTGGTTTAACATCTACGGGTATCCATTGTTTAACGTCTACAGGTAGCGTTGGTTTAACATCTACAGTTATTGGTGTAACATCCACAGGTATAACAGGTTTAATATCTATAGGTATCACTGGTCTAACACCTACAGGTATTGCTGGTTTAGCAAAGTTCAAAGTGTCAGCTTCAGCAAAAGATGTTGGATCTGATGTAGCTGAAAGAGGCAGCGGAAACAGTTCATCGTCAGGCTTCACGGCTTCGTCATCCACTGTCAAAGGTGCACTCTTCTTTTCTTGACAGAGATCAATCCGGGAACCAGAAACCTCACCTGCGACTGGGCACCCCACGTGAACAGACTCAGAGGAAATACTTGGAGTTTTTATTTCTGCTTCTGCTTGCCTTGTCTGTGTGTCCGAACCTTCCCAAAGAGGTTCAGCTACAGCAGGAATTTCCACCTTATCTTTTCCAAAGTTCTCACTTTGGTAGATGAACTCTTTGCTTTGTTCAGGAAGCTCCATTTGCTCTGGTTCTTCTTGTACTTGATCACTGTGTGCCACTGATTCCTCATTTATTACATGAGAAGAATTCTGGTCAACAGACAAATTGTTACCACCCTGTGAGCCCTCAGCACTACAAGAAATTATAAGCTCCTGCACTGCTGCATTCTTCTCCAAAGACTCATGCCTGGCAGAGGGTGAAGGTCTCTTTTGCTCTTGATCCTTCTCATTAGATGCTACTTCCTCCTGAGTAAATTTCCGTCTTCTTTCAACTTCTGGGGCATGCCACTTTGTCTGTGACCCTCTCTCTCTAGACCTAGATCTACTCTGATCCCTTGACCGAGAATGAGTTCTTGATCTAGTCCTTGGTTTCCTTCTCTCTTTGGATCGTGATCGAGTCCTTGATCTTCGTTTTCCTTTATATCTAAAAGATCTTCGTTTCTCCCTTGAACTTGATCTGGTCCGTGACCTTCTCTTATCCCGTGAACTGGATCTAGACCGCGATCTCCTTTCTCTAGAACTAGATCTGGACCATGACTTTGTCTTCTCTCTAAATTTAGGCCATAGCTTTCTCTTATCTCTGGATCTCGATCTCCTTCTCTCCCTTGACCAGGAGGTTGAGCGCCTCCTTCGCCTATCATACTGTTCTCGACTCAGTTCCCGTCGATACTGCCTTCTCTTGCCTTTCTCGCTGCTGCTTCGGGAGTGCTTGTAAGAACCCTTGTGGTCCTTTGAGCCGGAGACTTTCCTCCACTTCTTGCGGCTGTCCGTAGATGCATCAGAAGATGAGCTACCTGATCTTCGTTCTCTTGATTTTGATCTAGAACGTCCTCTCTTTTCCCTGCACCTTTCCTGCTTCACTTTCCGTCTCCTGTACCTTTCAGAGCTGCTAGACCGAGACCGTGATCTGGACTTCGATCGCCGCCGTTCTCTCGAATGCGATCTCACCCTTTTCCGCTCCTTTGACCTTGACTTTGATCTGTAGCCCCCATGATTCTCGCGGACCAAATTCTTGCTTCTACGTCGGCTGTGAGAACTTGATCTCGACCTCGAGCGAGCCTTTGGTTCAGTGTGGACTTTTTTATCAGCTCTGTCTCTTACCTCATTTTCTGAAGTGATATCTACATCAGTTCTCATTCCAGTGGGAACAGTCTGGTTAGTGCCCTTCAAAGCCCCTTCATCAGAAAATGAACATGAAGAAACACCATCACTGTCCGTGTTAACTAGCTGTTGCTCAGACCTGTGTCCATCTTCAGACACTGAAAAGCTGCACTGCATTTGGCTTTTGTGCACGTTATTCCACTTGCTCGTGCCAGACTCTGCACTCAATATCTCGTCCTTGGCCTCAGAAGGAACCTGAGAGCCACAAGAAGCTTCCAAGTCAGAGTCCAAAGAGGGTATAGTAAAAGATTGGTAAGCATCGGGGTCCTCGGCTGGGGTTTCTGCTTTGATTTTACAAGGTTCAGATTGTTCAGCATCGGAATGAAAATAAAGGCTTACTGTGTCTGCTCTGGGTTCCTCTCCTACTGACACCACATTGCCAGGGCTGGAAGCCGGAGACTCACCTTCACATTTTGATTCTCTCCTCTCAGGGGTGGAATTAGATGAACTTGGGTCAGAACCCGTGGGTTCGAAAGGATCATATATATCATCTGCACTTTTTACATTGGTTGGCAATGGCGAATTGTTGGCCTTTTTGCCACAGTGTTGAACTTCATCATCTGTAGGTTCAAATGGGTCATACGGATCCAAGCTAGGCAACCTCGCGCCACTCATCAACTTTACACAACTCTGTGCAGACGAGCTGGGAACTATGTCCTGACCTCGGAGCCTTCCTGGGAAAACACCAGAGGTGTTGGCTGAGCCTAGAGCAAGAGAAGACTGAAATCTTTCCTGGAATGGTCTTTCACCACTCTTTGCAGGCTCCGTAGACCCTGAAGCCTGAGTATTCTGGTGACCACCCCCCAGTTTGTTTACAGGAGGTATTCCATTACCTTGCGTGTTACTACTGGTTTGACTCTTGATCTTTGGTATTCTAGGGAATTCAGATATATCAAGCCTCTTAAGAGCTGGTTTGGGTGGGATCCGGTTCAATGTGCCCATGTTGTTTTTAATATGCAAGTTCGAGGCACTGTTTAACCACCTGAAAGGCGTGAAGCCACTGGTTCCCTTCTGATTGTCCCCTGCACTTTTACCAGGTGCTCCTGTCTGCTGCGTACCAGTGACAAAAGCAGATTCTCCAGTTCTGGGGCCAGAGGATACCTCAGGCATGGGGGTAAACGTCCCTGAAAAGGCAGGTCGCAGGTTGCCGGAAGCTGTTTGCTGCCGTAGATTCGAGGGAAAATCAGATGTTGATGGAAAAGCAGTTGAGGAAGATTTCTTTGTAGGAGTCAAGCCAACAGTTTTCCAATCCCCTTTCGGGCCACTTGTGGAGTTCCCTGAGTTATGAGCACTTGTGGATAAACTGCCACTGGAAGTCTCGCCTGTTCTGCTGCTACTGGATGGTAACAGTGAAGGTTGGCTTGATGCAGCTGCAGAGAGGAAGTGATAAAATTAATAAAGTTCCAAAGAACACAACGAATCACAATGGTTTACAACAACAACAGGAATTCTGCAGATGCTAGAAATTCAAGCAACACACATCAAAGAATCACAATGGTTACTCATTATCTGAATAGCAATGTTTCATTTCAAATCAATGTGCTACAACACACAGTTAGCCAGGGACAGAGTGGGAGCCTTTAGGAACCAAAGAGGTAATCTATGCGTGATGTGAGTCACATTCAGGTCACGCTCTCTTCTCAGGAGGTATAGGAGGCTCAGGACCCACACCACCAGGTTCAGGAACAGTTATTACCCCTCAACCATTAACTCCTGAATCAGAGGGGATAACTTCACTCACCTCAACTCTGCCTCGATTCCACAACCTATGAACTCACTTTCAAGGGGCACTGTAACTAATGTTCTCAGTTTTTGTTTGATTGTTTATTTATCTTTTTACTATTTACTTTCTTTTGTATTTGAACAGTTTGCGTGTTGGCTGTTTGTCAGTCTCAGTGTAGTTTTTCACTGATTCTATTGTATTTCTTTTTTCTACTCTGAATGCCTGCAAGAAAATGAATCTCAGGGTTGTATATGGTGCCATATATGTACTTTGATCATAAATTTACTTTGAGTACATTAGTGACATTTAAGAGACTCTTAGGCACATGAATGATAGGAAAATAAAGGGCTGTGTAAGAGGGAAGGGTTAGATTGGTACAACATCGTGGGCTGAAGGACCTGCTGTAATGATCTATGTTCTATGAATATTTCTCATCTGTATTCACCAAGAAATGTCCAGTGAGGGCCAACAGTCTGGAGATGGTCAGCATTAACGTGGAGGAGGGGTTCGATGCGATGGAACACACAAGGGTTGATAAATCCCTAGGTCTAAACAAGATCAGGTTGCTAAACAACTTGAGGGAGGAGGTGCCTTGGGCCCTGAAGGAGAATTTGGAACATTTGTTAGTCACAAGTTGAAGTGTCAGAGACGAGGGGATAGCAAATGCTGTTCCCTATTAAAGTAGGGTATCATACACAAATTAGGTTACTTAAGGCCAGTGAGCCTTATGTAAGAGGTACAGAAGTTATTGGAGAAAATCCAGAGGGATACAATTTACGTGCATTTGGAAAAATACAGGGTGGGCATGGAGAATCAGCATGGCTTTGTGTGGGGGAAATCCTGTCACTTTAATTTGATTAAAGATGTTTTGGAGGAGATAACTAAAGACAGTGAAGACAGAGAGGTAGATGTTGTCCATGGAGCAGTAAGGCATTAGACAAGGACCTACATGGTAGCTGACCCTTGTCTAATTTATTGTAAAATTGGCTTAAGATATGAGGCAGAGGGCAGTAGCGAAAGGATGCTTTTCAAAATTGTTTAATGTCATTTCCTGTACACAAGTGTAGAGGAGAACAAAATAGTTGTTACTCCAGATCTGATGCAGCACAAAACAAACATAATAAGATAAAGAACACAATAATAATAAAACACAATAAATATAAATACATAAGACTGCTTACATACGTAGATTGCTTGTATGTCCATAAAATTACACTAGGCACAGGAGTGTCTGTACATAAGGAGACTGACAGGAAATATGATATAGTAGTGGTGGGTTGGGGGTGTAGAGGGTTGGGTTAGTGGGTGGAGGTGTTGATTAGAATCAGAATCAGGTTTAATATCACCGTTATATGTCATGAAGTTTGTTTTTATTGGTGGCATTACATTGCAATATATAATAATAATGGGAATGGGACAAACAGTCCATGAGTGGGGGGGGTGGGGATCCTTCATGATGTTACTGGCCCTTTTCTGGCACCTTACTGTATATATATGTCCTCAATGGTGGGCAGGCTGAAGCCAGTGATATATTGGGCAGTTTTGAGAGCCTTTCTGTGCGCCACAGTGATTAGATGTCTGTGACTAGTGGTGGACCACAGAGATCAGTAATTGAAACCCTTTTTACTTGTGATATATTTACAATTTGGGTGTGAATTTTAAGCGCATCTATAAACTTCTCGAGCGGCACTATCATATTTTCTTCCACTCCTACCCTAGCAGCACGTTCTGGGCGCTTACTACTCCCTGTGTAAAAAAAAATTATTCTGCACATCCTCTTTGAACTTTCCTCCCCTCACCCTGAAGCTATGCCTTCTTATACTTGACAAGTTTATCCTGGGAAAATGGGTGGCGTGGTGGAGGTGTAAGGCACTGCTTCCCTCTGCTAGTCAGCAGGTCCCCCTCGGGCAAGGCGTAGCAGCTGTTTGTCCCTCCAGTCAGGGTCATGTGAAGCCATGGCAGAAGCTAGTGGATGGTTGTACCAGTAACTGGGGCATATCACAAATCCTGGTTATGCAACTGCTGACACCAGACAGACAATCTCTGAGGAGAATTGACGATAACTAGGGTCACCTATCTTGTAAAGCCACAAGCAGGCAATGGCAAACCACTTCCGTAGAAAAATTTGCCAAGAACAATCATGGTCATTAAAAGCTCATGATCGCCCGTCATTCAACACTGTACATAACAAAGAAACAAACCCTGGGAAATTGAATCTGGCTGTCTGCCCAATCTACATCTCTCCTAGTTTTTATGCCCTTCAATGAGGCCGTCCCTCAGCCTCGGAAACTCTAGAGGAAACAAGCCTCTCCCCCCCACCCCCCCCCATATCAACTTTAAGTTCCTCGGTGTTCTCACTTCAGAGAATGTGTCCTGGGTCCAGCACCAAAGTGCCTTTAGAACATAGAATATAGAATAGTACAGTACAGCACAGTACAGGCCCTTCGGCCCACATTGTTGTGTCGACCCTCAAACCCTGCCTCCCTTATAACCCCCCACCTTAAATTCCTCCATATACCTGTCTAGTAGTCTCTTAAACTTCACGAGTGTATCTGCCTCCACCACTGACTGAGGCAGTGCATTCCACACACCAATCACTCTCTGAGTAAAAAACCTTCCTCTAATATCCCCCTTGAACTTCCCACCCCTTACCTTAAAGCCATGTCCTCTTGTATTGAGCAGTGGTGCCCTGGCAAAGAGGCGCTGGCTATCCACTCTATCTATTCCTCTTATTATCTTGTACACCTCTATCATGTCTCCTCTCATCCTCCTTCTCTCCAAAGAGTAAAGCCCTAGCTCCCTTAATCTCTGATCATAATGCATACTCTCTAAACCAGGCAGTATCCTGGTAAATCTCCTCTGTACCCTTTCCAATGCTTCCACATCCTTCCTATAGTGAGGTGACCAGAACTGGACACAGTACTCCAAGTGTGGCCTAACCAGAGTTTTATAGAGCTGCATCATTACCTCGCAACTCTTAAACTCTATCCCTCGACTCATGAAAGCTAACACCCCATAAGCTTTCTTAACTACCCTATCTACCTGTGAGGCAACTTTCAGGGATCTGTGGACATGTACCCCGAGATCCCTCTGCTCCTCCACACTACCAAGTATCCTGCCATTTACTTTGTACTCTGCCTTGGAGTTTGTCCTTCCAAAGTGTACCACCTCACACTTCTCCGGGTTGAACTCCATCTGCCGCTTCTCAGCCCACTCCTGCATCCTATCAGTGTCTCTCTGCAATCTTCGACAATCCTCTACACTATCTACACCACCACCAACATTTGTGTCATCTGCAAACTTGCCAACCCACCCTTCTACCCCCACATCCAGGTCGTTAATAAAAATCACGAAAAGTAGAGGTCCCAGAACAGATCCTTGTGGGACACCACTAGTCACAACCCTCCAATCTGAATGTACTCCCTCCACCACAACCCTCTGCCTTCTGCAGGCAAGCCAATTCTGAATCCACCTGGCCAAACTTCCCTGGATCCCATGCCTTCTGACTTTCTGAATAAGCCTACCGTTAGGATGAAGGCACAGCAGCACCTCGACTTTCTTAGAAGTTAGCAAAAATTCAGCATGACATTTCAAGCTTTGACAAACTTCTATAGATGAGTCATAGAGAGTATCCTGACTGGTTGCATCATAGCCTGGAATGAATACACCAAAGCCCTTAAACAGAAAATTTCACAAAAGTAGTAGATATAGCCCAGTCCATCAGAGGTAAAGCCCTCCTCACCATTGAGTACACCTACACGGAGCACTGTCACGGGAAAGCAGCATCCATTATCAAGGCCCTTCACCATCCAGGCCATGCTCTCTTCTCACTGCTGCCATCAGGAAGAAGGTATAGAATCCTGAGGTCCCGTACCACTAGGTTCAGGAACAGTTATTATCCCTCAAACATTAGGCTCCTGAACCAGTGTGGATAACTTCACTCATCCCAACACTGAACAGTTCCCACAACCAATGGACTCACTTTCAAAGA
The DNA here is from genome assembly GCF_963921235.1 of Mobula hypostoma. Lineage (NCBI taxonomy): Eukaryota > Metazoa > Chordata > Chondrichthyes > Myliobatiformes > Myliobatidae > Mobula > Mobula hypostoma. Next base: position 1,108,242 of record NC_086107.1, read on the forward strand.
CTATAACTCATGTTCTCAATATTTATTACATTTAAATGAACCTGGTCATCAGGTGTTCTCAGTAGGAGAGCATTTTGGAGGTAGTGATCACAACTCTATCTCCTTTACCATAGTGCTGGAGAGGGATAGGAGCAGACCATAAGACGATAAGACAGAGGAGCAGAAGTAGGTCATTCGGCCCATTGAGTCTGCTCCACATTTCAATCATGGGCTGATCCAATTCTTCCAGTCATCCCCACTCCCCTGCTTTCACCCCATATCCTTTGATGCCCTGGCTAATCAAGAACCTATCTATCTCTGCCTTAAATACACCTAATGACTTGGCCTCCACAGGTGCCAGTGGCAACAAATTCCACAGATTTACCACCCTCTGATTAAAGTAATTTTTCCGCATCTCTGTTCTAAATGGACGTTCTTCAATCCAGAAGTCGTGCCTTCTTATCCTAGAATCCCCTACCATGGGAAATAACTTTGCCATATCTCAGGCATATGTTCAGGCCTTTTAACATACGGAATGTTTCTATGAGATCCCCCCTCATTCTCCTGAACTCCAGGGAATACAGCCCAAGAGCTGCCATACGGTAACCCTTTCATTCCTGAAATCATTCTTGTGAATCTTCTCTGAACCCTCTCCAATGTCAGTATATCCTTTCTAAAATAAGGAGCCCAAAACTGCACACAATACTCCAAGTGTGATCTCACAAGTGCTTTATAGAGCCTCAACATCACATCCCTGCTCTTATCTTCTATACCTCTAGAATTGAGTGCCAACATTGCATTCGCCTTCTTCACCACTGACTCAGCCTGGAGGTTAACCTTTAGGGTATCCTGCACAAGGAATCCCAAGTCCCTTTGCATTTCTGCATTTGAATTCTCTCCCAATCTAAATAATAGTCTGCCCGTTTATTTCTTCACCAAAGTGCATGACCGTACACTTTCCAACATTGTATTTCATTTGCCACTTCTTTATCTATTCCACTAAACTATTTAAGTCTCTCTGCAGGCTCTCTGTTTCCTCAACACTACCTGCTCCTCCACCTATCTGGAGGCCATGAGAAGGCCTTGGCAAGCAGGATTAAAGAAAAGCCAAGGCATTATTTAATTTGGGAAAACATTTAATTGGGGTAGGGGGATATATGATGTTATTAGGCACGAACTCAGGAGCATAAATTGGGAGCAGATGTTGTCAGGGAAGTGCACAGAAATGTGGCAATTGTTCAGGGAATATTTGCATGGTGTTCTGCATAGGTATGCTCCACTGAGGCAGGGAAAGGATGGTAGGGTAAAAGAACCAGGGCGTACAAAGGATGTGGAAAATCTAGTTAAGAAGAAAAGAAAAGCTTACAAAACTTTCAAGAAAATCGGTACTAATAAGAGTTCTAGAAAATTACAAGGTTGCCAGGAAGGAGCTTAAGAATGAAGTTAGGAGAGCTATAAGGGGCCATGAGAAGGCCTTGGTGAGCAGGATTACAGAAAACCCCAAGGCAGTCTACAAGTATGTGAAGAGCAAGAGGATAGGACCAACCAGGTGCAATAATGGAAATGTGTGCATGGAGTTGGAGGAGGTAGCGGAGGTACTTAATACTCTGCTTCAGTATTCACCAGGGAAAAAGACTTTGGCAATTGTGGGGATGACTTACAGTGGACTGAAATGCTTGAGTGTATAGACATTAAGAAAAAGGATGTGCTGGAGCTTTTGAAAAGCATTAAGTTAGATAAGTTGCTAGGACCAGACAAGATATACCCCAGGCAACTATGGGAAGTGAGGGAGGAGATTGTTGAGACTCTGGCGATGATCTTTGGTTCACCAACAGGGATGGGAGAGGGACCGGAGGACCGGAGGGTTGCAAATGTTGTTCCCTTGTTCAAGTAAGGGAGTAGAGATAACCCAGGAAAATTGTAGACCAGTGAGTCCTACTTCAGTGATGGGCAAGTTATTGGAAAACATCCTGAGAGGCAGGATTTATGAATATTTGGAGAGATATAATCTGATTAGGGATAATCAGCAAAGCGGCTTTACACAGAAGGCAAAGAGTGGTTGTAGATGGTTCGTATTGTGCACGGAAGTCGGTGACCAGTGGTGTTCTGCAGGGATCTGTTCTGGGACCCCCTCCTCTTTGTGATTTTTATAAATGACCTGGATGAAGAAGTAAAAGAATGGGTCAGTAAGTCTGCTGAAGACACAAAGGTTGGGGGTGTTGTGGATAGTGTGGAGTGCTGTCAGAGGTTACAGCGGGACATCAATAGGATGCAGAACTGGGCTGAGAAGTGGCAGATGGAGTTCAACCCAGATAAGTGTGAAGTGGTTCATTTTGGTAGGTCAAATTTGAAAACAAAATTTAGTATTAATGGTATGACTCTTGGCAGTGTAGAGGATCAGAGAGAACTTGGGGTCCATGTCCATAGGACACTCAGAGCTGCTGCACAGGTTAACAGTGTTGTTAAGAAGGCATATGGTGTGTTGGCTTTCATCAACCATGGAACCGAGTTCAAGAGCCGTGAAGTAATGTTACAGCTGTGCAAGACCTTGGTCAGACCTCACTTGGAATACTACATTCAGTTCTGGTCACCTCACTGCAGGAAGGATGTAGATACTATAGAGAGAGTGCAGAGGAGATTTATGAGGATGTTGCCTGGATTGAATAGCATGCCTTATGAGAATAGGCTGGCTTGGGGACTTCCGGTAGCGCTCATGGAGTGAAGTCGCGTTCTTGACTCGCTCCATTACCTCTGAGTTTTTTTTCTTATGATCAGCTATATTTTAATTAACCATTAAGGCATCAACTTTTACAATACTTTGAAATAAATTGGGCTCTCCGATAACTGGATGCGTTTAAGGTCTGCTATGTCTAAGAATGGGAAAAACGGGAAGGATGGCAAACCTCCGGTTAAACCGAAAGGTATTGATTTCCCTCCGACTGAACCACCGGTGACTTTGAAAGCTATATCGGAGTTAATTCAAAGGGAAATTTCAACCTCTATTACGGAGCTGATTCGTGCGGAAATTTCAACCTCTGTTACGGAGCTGATTCGTGCGGAAATTTCAACCTCTGTTACGGAGCTGATTCGTGCGGAAATTTCAATTAATTTCCAGAAAATTGCCGATTCAATTGCTAAGATACAAACATCTATTACGGAACATCAGTCGGCTATATCTGATCTTCAAAAATCCACGCAACAAAGTGAGCTTAAGATGGGGAAAATCGAAGAAACAATTAATGTAATGAAGAAGAAACTTGACTTTCTGACCTTTAAAAACTCTGACTTAGAATCTAGAATGCGACGGCAGAATCTACGAATGATTGGGGTGCGTGAAGCTGTTGAATCTGATAACCCTATGAAGTATTTTTCTCAACTTTTAAAAGATGCATTTCCTACTGTATTTCCTGACCAACCACCGTTATTGGATCGTGTTCACAGAGTTCCATCATACTCGCCTAGGTCAGATAAACCTAGACATGTCATTTTACGGTTTCGTTACTTTCAAGACAAGGAGAAACTGTTTCGATTCGTTCGATCTAAAGGTTTCATTGATTTTTTGGATCTTAAGTTCCGATTTGTGGAAAATTTTAGTAAACCAATCCGGGATCAACGGGTTCATTACAGATCTGTGATGTCGGAACTCTACAAGATGGATTTAAGACCAGCGCTTCTTTACCCTGCACGTTTAAGGATTCGTACGTTGGATGGAGCCCTCCGTTTTTTTGACTCTCCATCGGATGCCCAGAGTTATCTGGATCAATTTTCACCTTCAACATCTTAATTGTAATTTTTTAACTATCTCCGTTGATCGGAGGCTGTGAATTTGTCGGTCTTAATTTTTTTTGCCTTATTTGGGCAGAAAAGTTTATTTTTGATTACTTAATATGGTTGCTAAACTTTCTTTTTAACTGCGTCATTTCTTTCTTTTTCCCAGAGGATTCTGGGTGGTTACTTCCTTATTGTCATTTTACGTATTTCCTTTGTGGCCTTAAATTTTGTAGTTTTTTTTAAAATCTATTTTGTTTTGTAGGTTTTTATAACTAGTTTATGTTAATAATCTTTTTTTTTTGTTGTTTTGTTTATTCATGGGTCTGGGGTTTATTGCAGTTTTTTTATATATTTTCTGGCTTTTATTCTGTTATGTGTTTATTTTAATTGAGTTATCTTTTTTTTATTCTTTTACTGCTTTATAATCAGCTGATCTTTTTTATACTTACACTTCTTTTTTAGGGAGCGTGTACCGGAAGTCATGGGGGTAGTTTCAGTGCTTGCTTCTTTCGGGCTGGTCTGCGTTACATTTAGCCTTGATGTCATGGGGTGGGGGGTGGTGGGAGGGGCTTCACGTTTTAGTTTCTTTCTTCTTGGGCTATATACATTGTTGAAGTATTGGTTGCATTCTTCTTCCCAGTATCTCTTGTATGTTCTGTTCCCTCTCCGGGTTCGTGGGTCGAGCCTATCGTCAATCCTCCTTGTTGTGGGTTGACTTTAGGGTTTATGGAGTCTATTATTAATTTTGTCTCCTGGAATACTAATGGTCTTAATCATCCTATTAAAAGGAAAAAAGTTTTTAAAGTGTTCCGGAGACTTAAAGCACAAATTTTATTCTTACAAGAGACCCATGTGCGGAGGGGGGACAGACTACGTTTTTTTAAATTCTGGAAGGAACAACAGTTTCATTCGAACTCCAATGCTAAGATTCGAGGTGTCTCTATTTTTATAGACTCCTCAGTTACTTTTATACAACATGATATTATTTCTGATCCGAATGGTAGATTTCTATTGGTTAGTGGTTTACTATTTAATAAAAAAGTAGTTTTGGTTAATGTTTATGCTCCTAATATGGACTGTCCGGAATTTTATAAATCATTATTTAATCAGTTTCCGAATTTGAATGAGTTTTCATTGATCTGGGGCGGAGACCTTAATACCTGTTTGTCTCCAGCTTTGGACCGTTCGGCTCCTTTACGGACCTTACCTAATAAATCTGCAACTTTGATTAATTCATTCCTTTCTGATTCTGGGTCGACGGACATTTGGCGCTTTTTGCATCCTCAGGAAAAAGATTTTTCTTTTTTTTCACATGTTCATCATTCCTATTCAAGAATTGATTATTTCTTTATTGATTCTCGTCTTATTTCCTCAGTGATTAAATGTGATTATGAATCTATAACCATTTCGGATCATGCTCCACTTAAGCTTTCTATTAAAATTCAGGCCAATATACATATAATAGACAATGGCGTTTTAATTCGCTGTTGCTTCAGGACTCGGACTTTGTTAACTTTATGAATGAACAGATTGATCTTTTTTTTTACAATTAACCATACAGAGGATATTTCTGTTAACACTCTTTGGGACACTTTTAAAGCTTATATTCGTGGTCAGATTATCTCGTATTCTGTTGCTTTGAGGAAGAAGCAGAAGCAGGAGGAGTTGGTAATTGTGGACAAGATTAAGGAAATTGATAAGAAATATGTTATAGCTCCTTCTGAGGAGTTATATAAACAAAGAACTGAACTTCAAATGGAACACAGTTTATTACTCTCGTCCTCGATTGTAAACCAATTAAAGAAAACAAGAAGTGAATTTTATGTACACAGTGACAAAATTGGCAAACTGTTGGCTAATCAATTGAAGTCTAATTATGCTAATTCTCAAATTAATCAGATTTATAACCAAAATGATCGACTGATACTTGATCATGTGGGGATTAATCAAACCTTCTGTGATTTTTACTCTTCCTTATATCAATCAGAGTCTCCTCGAGATTCTAAATATATGAATGATTTTTTAGATAATTTAGACTTCCCTGAGATTTCACAGGATATGTCTTCTATGTTAGATACTCCCATTACCATGGATGAGATTAAGAATGTTATTTTCTCTATGAATTTGGGGAAAGCTCCTGGCCCTGATGGGTTTACCGTAGAATTTTATAAATGTTTTGCTCCTTCATTAATCCCTTGGCTCTGTAGGGTTTTTGAGGCTTCATTGAAACTTGGTAAACTTCCTGAATCTTTTAATAGAGCGTCAATTTCTTTAATATTAAAGAAGGATAAAGATCCTGCTCAATGTGCATCTTATAGACCAATATCTTTATTAAATGTTGATTCTAAAGTTTTTTCTAAGTTATTAGCAAATAGATTAGAAAAAGTACTTCCCTCTATTATTTCGGAAGACCAAATGGGTTTTATTAAAGGTCGTTACTCTTTTTATAATATTCGTACACTGTTAAATATCGTTTATACTCCCTCACAAAATGTTCCTGAGTGTGTTATCTCTTTAGATGCCGAGAAAGCTTTTGATAGAGTAGAATGGCCTTATTTATTTAAGGTGCTTGAAATGTTTAATTTTAGCTCGAAATTTATATCCTGGATTAAACTCTTATATTATTCTCCTGTGGCCTCGGTCCGTACTAACTCTTTAAGTTCACCTTTTTTCCCTCTTTTTCGAGGTACTCGACAAGGTTGTCCTCTTAGTCCCTTATTATTTGATATTGCATTAGAACCTCTTGCAATTGCCATTCGAGAATCTTCAAATATTACTGGGATAACTCAGGGCTTAAAGTCCAATAAATTATCACTCTATGCTGATGATTTACTTTTATATATTTCTAATCCTCAAAAATCCATCCCGGCTGTTTTAGAGTTATTAGCACAATTTGGTCTTTTCTCAGGTTATAAATTAAATCTTAGTAAGAGTGAACTCTTTCCGATTAATAAACAACTTCCCTTATATTATAAATTTCCATTTAAATTGATTAATAATTATTTTTCATATCTTGGGATTAAAATTACTTGTAAATACAAAGATTTATTTAAGACTAACTTTTTACCATTAATAGACCATAGTACTCAACTTTCATCTAAATGGTTTCCTTTATATTTAACTTTGATTGGTCGTATTAATGCAGTTAAGATGTTTTTTTTGCCAAAATTTTTATATATATTTCAGGCATTACCAATCTTTGTTCCAAAATCTTTTTTTGACAAAGTTGACTCTAAAATTTCTTCATTTATTTGGCAGAATAAAAACCCGAGACTGGGTAAAATACATTTACAGAAAGCTAAGAGAGATGGAGGCTTAGCATTACCTAACTTTAGATTTTATTATTGGGCAATTAATATTCGACATATGAAATTCTGGTCACTGGACCAGGATATACTATCCATTCCTAAATGGGTAGTATTGGAATTACAATCTGTTCAGGGTTTTACACTTGGCTCTATTTTAGGTTCCTCTCTTCCTTTTGATTGGAAACGCCTTAAACAGGTGTCTAACCCGATAGTTAAATATACCTTGCGTATTTGGTTTCAATTCAGAAAATTTTTTGATCTTAATCAATTTGGGTTAGCGATTCCTATTTTAGGTAACATATTTTTTCCTCCCTCTTTTACAGATCGTGCTTTTCAAACTTGGAAGACTAAGGGTATTTCACGGTTTTTGGATTTATTTTTAGATGGTTCCCTTATGTCTTTTGAACAATTATCTAATAAATATAACTTATCAAGAATACATTTTTTTAGATATCTACAAGTTAGAAATTTCCTAAGTACTATACTTTCTTCCTTTCCAATGCTTCCTCCTACATACATTTTAGATACTATAATCAACCTTAATCCATGTCAGAAAGGTGCATCGGCTATGATTTATAATATTATTATGAAACTTAGGAAAGCTCCATTTGATAAGATTAGGGTAGATTGGGAACAGGAATTGGGGTTTACCATTTCCGTGGATGACTGGGGGCAGATTTTACAATTAGTCAGTACTTCCTCTATCTGTGCTAAACATTCCCTAATTCAATTTAAAGTTGTTCATAGAGTACATATGTCCAAAGATAAGTTAGCGCGCTTTTATTCTCATTTTTGTGATAGATGTCCGGGGCAGATAGCCTCTTTAACTAATGTGTTTTGGTCTTGCCCTACTTTGGAAACTTTTTGGAGAGACATTTTTAATATTATCTCCAAGGTATTGAATATAGATATCTCTCCTCACCCTATTACTGCTATCTTTGGACTACCTAAAATTTCCAGTAATCTCTCCCCTTCAGCCCGTAGAATGATTGCATTTCTTACTTTAATGGCGAAAAGATGTATCTTACAATATTGGAAAGAGCTTAATGCTCCAACTACCTTTTTTTGGTTTTCTCAGACGATATTATGCTTGAATTTGGAGAAAATTAGAAGCAATCTTTATGACTCCTCATTTAAATTTGAACAGACTTGGAGATCTTTTATTCAATATTTTCATTTAATGTAATATATACCCTTCTTGGTTTTTTTTACTGTTTTTAATGGAGGTCGGGATTGAGGACGTGATTTTAAGTTTAACTCTGTTTGGTTTCAAGTTAGCCCATTGCTTTGCTTTGCTTTTAGTTAGTTGCACGGTGGGTTTTTTTTGGGGGGGGGGGTTTTCCTTTTCTCTATTGATATATATATAAAATTAGTATACTATTATGTTACCTTGGTATGTTATGTTTAAATTACATTGTTTGTAGTATTTTTTTTGTATTAATATCTTCTGTAATTTTATTATATTCTAACAGTGTATTAGTGTCTATATGGCTTACCTTTTTGTATACATATTTAATAAAAAGATTTAAAAAGAAAGAAAGAGAATAGGCTGAGTGAACTTGGCCTTTTCTCCTTGGAGCAACTGAGGATGACACATGACCTGATAGAGGTGTATAAGAAGATGAGAGGCATTGATCGTGTGGATAGCCAGAGGCTTTTTCCCAGGCCTGAAATGGCTAATACAAAGGGGCAAAGGTTTAAGGTACTTGGAGGCAGGTACAGAGGGGATGCCAAGGGTACATTTTTCACACAGAGTGTGGTAGGTGCATGGAATGCACTGCTGGCAATGGTGGTGAGTCTTTTAAGAGACTCTTATGTAGGTACATGGAGCTTAAAAAATAGAGGGCTACGCGGTAGGGTAATTCTAGGAAGTCTCTAGAGTAGGTTACATGGTCAGCACAACATTGTGGGCCGAAGGGCCTGTAACGTGCGGTAGATTTGTATGTTCTGTGTTCTATTTATTAATTATTATTATTTTACTTTTTTTTGTATTTGCACAATTTGTTGTCTTTTGCAGATTAGATGCTTGTTAGTCTTTGTGTGCAGTTTTCACTGATTCTATTGTGTTTCTTTGTATTTACTGTGAATGCCCGCAAGCAAATCAATCTCAGGGTTGTATATGGTGACATATATATATACTTCGATAATAAATTTAGTTTGAACTTTGAACGTTATAGCTCATAACCTGTAATCCAGGTTAAAAATACAACATAGCTGAAGATAATATGCTCTGGTTTGATGAATACCTTTTGCCCTTAGTGATCCATCCCTGTTGATCACAATGTTGGAGCTATCCATCAGTAGAACATTCTGCCCAGCGAGGATACTTTCCAGCACATCTGGTACCGGTGTGGCTTCTGGTTGTGCTTCCTGCCCATCAACTGGAAGTCGTCCATTCCTGTAACACAGCAAGAACAAGGTTAAAAATTTCCTTGTAAGGAGGAACATTACACTTTGCTGCAAGCCCTGCTGTCTAGAGCTATAGAAACCTTCCAGGCACCTCAAGAGCACTGGTGACTGTTTCCATTTTGCAGGAGAATGCAAGATCCTATCTCCAATGCCTGTTAACACGATGAGCCAAGCAAACTGTGCTTGGCTTTCTCTCTTACAGCCTTAATCAAGGCTTCAGTCTCTCTGTGTAAAAAAAGATGTGCTGATGTTGGGGAGGGTCCAGAGGAGGTTAAAGGATTGAGGTGTAAGGAATGTTTGATGGCTCTGGGCCTGTACTCACTGGATAAAGATATCATTAAAACCTATCAAATATTTAAAGGCCTAGATAGATGTGGAGAGGATGTTTCCTATAGCGGGGTAGTCTAGGACCAGCGGGCACAGCCTCAGAATAGAGGGACGTCCATTTAGAACAGAGATGAGGAGGAATTTCTTTAGCCAGAGGGTGGAGAATCTGTGGAATTCATTGCCACAGATGGCTGTGGAAGCCAAGTCACTGGATGTACTTGATTAGTCACAGCATCAAAGATTATGGGGGAGAATGCAGGAGAAAGGGCTTGAGAGGAGAATGAATGTCATGCTGAAATAGCAGAGAATGGATGGGCCAGGTGGCTTAATTCTGCTCCTATGTGAATGCCAAAATTGCCAGTATACAGCAAGAGTCACTAACACTGCCAGTCACTGCCACTGGGGGACAGACCTCATATCTCTGTTGTGCTAGCCCACATTAATGATGATCCATTATCCATCACAACATGCAGCCTTGAGAGGTGTGAAAGCTTCCAGTGGAGTAAATAAATATAAACATCTTATCTTTGGTGAGTTAGTAGCTAGCAGCGGTCTGAGGTAACTGACAGAAGAACTAGAACTCAGTTGAAAAAGAGGAATGAAGACAGAAGAGATGGTAGATGCTGGAATCTGGGTGAAGCAGTCTGCTGGAAGAACAGCATGACAATGGACCTCTTGTATGATCAGATGGACTCTTGGCCTCACAATCTACCTCGTAATAACCTTGCACCTAATTGTCTGCCTGCACTGTACTTTCCCTGTAACTGTTACACTTATTCTGCATTCTGATATTGTTTTACCTTGTTCTACCTCAGTGCACCATTTATTTGTAATGCCCTGGTTAAATTTTTACTGCTATGCTGCAGGTATTTCATTTTAGCAATTCTACAAGGACAGTCTATTCTGTTTTTAGCATGTTTGGGGTTGAGCCAAAGATAAGGGGCTATGTTGTTCAACTTAGGAATGTTGTGTCAGCCAATCAGGATGGTGGAATTGGGAGAAGGTTCTAGAGAAAGCTGGGCTGAGAGGTTTTTGTAACGGACACTGGTGTGAGTCAAGGTCTTTTTGGCAGGAGCTGCGAGAAAACAGGAGAGAAGCTGGATAAGGATGTAGTCTCTGTTGCACGTAGTGCTTTGTATAGATGAATGGCTTCAAGGGGAAGCCCATTTGTTCAAGGTGGATTTTGAGCGCCATTCGGAAGGTGGTTTGTGCTTTCAAGCAGACCGTAGGTCCAGCATGTGATTTAAAGACAACTTCAACATGAGATCCAACTTATGTGCACATTTAGCATGGGTTAATTGTGATGGTGCCTTTTCTTTGCTTTTCTTTTTTCTGACTAACCGTTTAATAAAGCAGTAAGCTGTAAATATACTTTCTTTACAATTGTATGCAGTGTACAATCTGTTATTTTTTGCTGAAGGTTAATTGCATGAGGGCAGTAGTTATACAGTATTCGCACAGATCACAGTTCAGATGGTTGAAACATCCCAACTTCCCGGTTTTGGTGGGACCCAAGTCATACTGACCCTAGACGCATGGTAAAAAGGGGTTTAACTGTGGGGGTTATTGCCCAGGATTTGAATCCCTGAATACTCTGTATTTGCTGTAAGAATCAATGAAGTGGTTCGTGTGTTTAAGCCTGTGTTTAAACTAGTGTCTGGGAAAGTGATTAATTACTGACACCGCAGAGATTAAACTTTGGTGCGATTCAAAGAGATTATCTGTAACTAGTGCTTGTGTTCTTAGCGAAGTGGGTATCTGCAGCCCAGATAATTTGTTGATTTGGGGTTTAAGTACCATTAAAGTATTAGGGAAAGTCACCCTTGTTGAATGGTGTTTTGATCAAATGGCTGGTAAGGATGTTGTTAGTCCAGTCCAGTAAAAGCGTGACGGGACTGGATCTGCCTGGTACGACTGGAGCACCTGGAAAAGCGGGGCTATGGGTTGTCCAGACTTTTATAGAAGTGAGGGTGAAGAATTGGGAGACAAGTTTCCCGTAGCTGATGGTGGAGACTTTAAAATCAAGTTGCTCTCTTTTCTGCAAAGTGAGGGGAAGGAGTTGTCTGATATGAAAGGTCCTTCAGCTGGTGATTTAAATTCTGAGTTCATTTTGGCCATAACATCACTGGTTGACAAATGCAGAGTTATATCTGCGGGGAGCCAAAGTTATTGTAGGCTGGGAGTGTTCTCTGGGGTCAAGCCCAGACCCGATGGGATAAAAAATATGAGGCTTGGGCTGAGTGGAGGTCTCAGTTATTGGATGAATTATAATGTGAAAAATCTGAGACTGGTAGAGAGCTTAAGCGGCCCGGTGGCTGATATAGTGAGGTTCCTCAAGGCAGAAAATCCATTAGCCACGTCAGCTAATTATCTGAAAGCTCTGGAAGATGCCTTTAACACTGCTGGAAGTGCAGCCGATCGTAGGATGAGGTTTAGGCACACATTTCAGGAGGAAGGAGAGAAGTTATCTGCCTACATTTTCAGTCTGGAGAAGCTGCTGCTCTGTTTGTACCACAAAAGGGGCATTCAATAGTCTGAGAGAAATTGTTTGAGGATGGAGCAAGCTGTGAAGGGCAGGCTGTCACATGACGTGATTGCTCTACATATTCTAATGACCCACAGGATGCCCCCTCCTCCATCTTTTACCGAGTTACTCAGAGAAGTTAGAGGGGTGGAAAACGCGGTGGGGGAGCAGGAGGGCTCTGTCAGCAGGGCAAACTCCTCGGTAGCAGCCTCTGTTACTAAAGCAACCCCTGACGCCACACAAAAGGGGTTTTGCAGGATGTCGCGAAAGATCTGAGGGCCAAGGTATCTCAGAGATATTGGCTGGTGCTGCCACCAAGCATGACAAGGCTGACAGGAAGCTGGCCCCACTGGTAGGCCATACCAAGGCAAGGGCTGCTACCGAGCGGGGTCCCTTGACCAGAGAAGTGACCGGTATTTTCTGTTACAACTGTGGAGAAGATGGACATTTCAGGCGGGAGTATGAAGGACAGGAAAATTTTTGGAAAGTAAAACAGCGGTTAATCAAACAGAGAAGAAAAGGGGTAAAAACTACAGAGGGACCCAGTAAAGGAATGGGCTGGCATTTCAGAGTATACATTCCTATCAGTGTATCAAGGGAAGAACTGAAGTACAAAACACTATTCCTTAAGGTTTAGTGGGACCAAGCTCTGTCGTATCCAAACGGATTGAAGGTGTTTATGCTACAGCCGTATGTGACACAGGTTCTCAAGTTACTTTGCTTTATAGATCCTTTTACAATCGGTATTTGACGCATTTACCATTGATACCACTCAGTGCTTTTCAGATTCAGGGGCTCAGCACTGAAGAGTACCCATACAATGGTTACTTGTTGCTGAAGCTGGAGTTTTCAGAAGCAGATGCTGGAGTGACTGAGACTATTGACACACCAGGGTTGGTCTACCCGGATCCGGTTACAAAGGGTGGAGCTTCCATTCTTGTGGGAACAAACACTGCCATTGTGAGAAGGCTCATGGGAGCATGCAAGGAGAGAAATGGACAGAACTTTCTGAAAACCTTGTCCATCCACCCTGTGTTCAGAGCTGCTTCTGAGAAGCTACGAGTTCCTCCTAAGAAGGATGATGAGCAGAAACGGGGAACTGGCTAAACTACACCCTGTCTAAACTTGTTATGTTTCATCCTGGAGGAGTAGCTAAAGTGCCAGGAACCCCAGAATTTGACAGAATGGAAAAGAACATTAACTGAGAAGATGTTGGGACATGAAGATGTGTTTTCTACTGATGAATCCGATGTTGGTTACTCCAGGAGTACTTGCCATACTATTAGAGTGACTGAGGACACCCCTTTCCGAGAGAGGTCTTGCCGGTTAGCACCAGCAGAGGTTGAAGATGTTTGGCAGCACCTACTTAAACTGAAAGAAGTTAAGTTCAGTCACGGAGTAGGGGAACCTGAGCCACTGGCAGACACGGTGATGGACAGGGGGAGACAGGAAGGGTCACAAGGGGTAGTTGAAGCTGGAGGAGCAGAAGATGAAATAAAGAGGTCCAAAGAGTCAGGAAACCACCAGATAGGCTGGCCTATGACACACTGGGGGAACAGAGTGTAGTGCCTATCCCCCTAGTTAGATATATCCCTACCATTTACAAATGGGTTAGAGGTCCTGACATTATAAAATTCCAATGAAAACTGTGTTACTAATGATGGGCTGATAAATTTCAAAGTCACGAGGACATGACTATTTTTGGTGGGGGGAAGGGGGAGTGTAATGCCCTGGTTAAGATTTTTATTGCTATGCTGTAAGATATTTCATTTTAGCAGTTCTGTAAGAGCAGTCTGTTCTGCTTTTAGCATGTTTGGGTTTAAGCTAAAGATAAAGGGCTATATTGTTCAACTTAGGAATGTTGCATCAGCCAATAACAATGGTAGAATTGGAAGAAGGTTCTCGAGAAAGCTGGGTGGAGAGGTGTTTTTTTTTATATAACGGACACTGGTGTGGACCAAGGTCTTTCTGCTGGGAGCTGAGAGAAGACAGGAGGTAGGATGGCTGAGAATGTCATCCCTGTGCACAGGGTGCTTTGTGCAGATGAATGGCTTCAAGGTGGAAGGAACAATAGTCCCATGGGGGAAGCCCATTTGTTCGAGATGGATTTCCAGCGACATTCAGAAGGTGGTGTTCATGCAAACTGAGGGCCCAACATGCAATTGAAAGACAATTTCAAGATGAGATCCAACTTATGTGCACATTTGGACTGGGTTAACTATAATAGGCCCTTTTATTTTTTCTCCCTCTCTTTTTTCCTACTGTTTGATAAAGCTGAAATTTGTTATATTTTCTTTATAATTGTATGCAGTGTATGATCTGTTATTTCATGTCGAAGGCTAATTGCATGGGGGCAGTATTTACACAGTATTCGCACAGACTGGGGTTTGGGTGGCTGAGACTTAACAACTTCCCAGTTTTAGTGGGACCCAAGTCATACTGACCATAGATGTACGGAGTTTGAGAAAGATGGTTTTCACCACTGAGCCCAGTGGCTGTCAACAAGGGGCCAACAGCTGTGTCTCTAGAGACGCCTGGTAAAAAGGGCTTTCATAATGATCTGATCTGTATGAATTGTACACAAGATAAGCTTTTCACTGTATCTCCCTACATGACAATAACAAACCATAAAACAAAGCCAGTGGAAGGAACAAAATTGTTGATGTTTCATGTCATCATTGCAAGGTTTCCTCTCCCTAATGCTGCTCAATCTGCTGAGTTGCTGTAGCAGATTGTGTGTGCTGCAGAAAGAGCAAAATTGGGACTAATTTTCTTCAGGCAATCTCCGGTGCTGTAAAATGAAGACTATACAAATGTTGGGTGATTAAAATTGAGATTTTAACTTGACAGGATCAAGATTGAGGATTCAAGATTGTTTAATGTCATTTCCAGTACAGAAGTGTAAAGTGTCTTGGAAATTGAGTCTGGTGGTCCGAGCGCGGTTGCTACATAGCCTCCTCCCTGATGAGAGGGTGAACAGGGTGCGTGGACTCTTTAATGATGTTACTGGCCCTTTTCTGGCACATTTCTGTATATGTGTTCTTGACAGCAAGTAACCTGTTGCTGGTGATGGTTTGGGCTGTTTTGACTACCCGCCAGCCGCAAAGAAACTTCACAGCGGGGTCATATAAACCTCTGAATTTAATATTGCATCAGCAAACTTGTTTGTACTGGCAGGAACAAAGAACATGATTTTTAGTTCAGTATTAACATAAGAAAACATTGAGAAACCTTCAGTCAATTAAATGTGAGATAAGAGGCTTTTATGAACAACAGGCAAAAAAGTTCAATTAAAGAGCCCAAGGATATAGGACTAGATGTATAAGAGCAAGTATGTAATGTTGAGGCTTTATAAAGCATTGGACAGATCGCACTTTGAGTATTGCACGCAGTTTTAAGGCCCTTATTTAAAAAAAGATGCGCTGGCATTGGAGAAGGGTCAGAGGAGGTTCCTGAGTATGATTCCGGGAATGAAAGCGTTAATGCATGAGGAACATTTGGCAGCTCTGGGCCTGTACTTGCTGGTGTTTAAGAGTGTGGAGGAATCTCATTAAAATCTATTGTATGGGATGCATAAAGTATCACTATATGCAGATGACCTGTTACTATATATCTCTAACCCAGAGAAATTCATCCCTGCATTAATTACACTATTTGCTCAGTTTAGTAGTTTTTCTGGTTATAAATTGAATCTTAATAAGAATGTGCTTTTTCCATTAAATATGCAAGTTCCAATTCATAGACAAGCACCATTTAAATTAGTTACTGATTATTTTACTTATTTGGGTGTTAAAATTACTAATAAGCACAAGGATCTACTTAAAAGTTAATTTTTTTCCCCTTAATTGATCATGTTAAACAACTGTTTACTAAATGGTTCCCTTTGTCCTTAAACAACAGGAATTCTGCAGATGCTGGAAATTCAAGCAACACATCAAAGTTGCTGGTGAACGCAGCAGGCCAGGCAGCATCTATAGGAAGAGGCGCAGTCGACGTTTCAGGCCGAGACCCTTCGTCAGGACTCTTTGTCCTTATCTTTGATTGGTTGAATTAATACTATTAAGATGATTATTTTAACCTAAATTTTTGTATTTATTTCAGGCGGTATCAATTTTTATCCCTAAATCTTTTTTGATATTATTGATTCTAAAATTTCTTCATATATATGGCAGAATAGAAATCCCAGGTTAAGTAAGAAATATTTACAGAAATCAAAAAAAGGTGGCGGTTTGGCTTTGCCGAATCCTAGATTCAATATTTAACGTTTTGGACACAAGAATTGGATGAAACTCAATGTCCACGATGGATGAACCTCAAGCGGGAGTCTGTACAGGGTTTTTCGTTGGCTTCTATGCTAGGACCTGTGCTTCCCTTTGCACTTACTAAATTGAGTAAACAAATGATAAATCCAATGATTAAACATACAATACGAATATGGTTTCAATTTCGTAAATTCTTTGGATTGAACAAATTTATCCTGTCAAGTTCTATTATATCTAATTTTTTCTTTTAACCATCTAGAATTGATCAAGCTTTTCTTCTATGGAAAACAAAGGGAATAACATGTTTTAGTGATTTATTCATGGTTGATTGTTTTATGTCTTTTGAACAGTTGTCTAATAAATATAATTTGCCTAGATCACATTTTTTCCAGATATTTACAGATTAGGAACTTTTTGAACACTACTTTATCTACCTTTCCGTTATCGCATCAAATTAAAGTTACAGAAAAAAATTTAGGTTTAAACCCTTATCAGAAGAGTTTAATAGCAATTATTTATGATCTGATTACAAAAATACATCTAGGTACATCTGATAAAATTAAGTATGAGTGGGAAAGAGAAATTCAAATATCTTTATCTGCAAAGAAATGGGAAAAAATTCTTCAGTTGGTCAATACTTCTTCAATGTGTGCCAGACACGCCTTGATACAATTTAAGATGGTTCACAGGGCTCGTATGTCTAAGGATAAGTTAGCTCGTTTTTATTGCCATGTAAATCCTGTTTGTGATAGATATAGTTCTAAGGCAGCTTCCTTAACACATATGTTCTGGTCTTGTCCTCTTCTAGAAAAATATTGGAAAGATATTTTTGATATTATTTCAGTAGTTCTGCGTATTGATTTACAACCTCATCCTATTACTGCAATTTTTGGACTACCAGTGATAGACTCTAGTCGTTTATCCTCGTCAGCTTGTTGTCTAATTGCATTTGTTACATTAATAGCCAGAAGATCCATTTTATTTAAATGGAAAGATTCTAATCTCCCCACTACATTTCAATGGTTTTCCCAAACAATAGCATGCCTAAACTTGGAAAAAAATAGGAGTGGTACTATGGATCCTTCGGTTAAATTTGAAGAAACTTGGAGGCCATTTATTCAATATTTTCATATGATGTAAGTTGACCCTTTCTGAGTCCTTTGTAGTAATTATTTTTTGTTCATGTATAGAGGAGCGGAGTTAACCACAAATAATAATTTTAGCCGATGTAATATGACAGCCCAAGCTTTGTTTTTTTAGTTTAGTTTTTTTTAAGTTTAGGGGTGTTTTTTTCTCTCTTTATAGAATATCTTTTTCATAGTCAGTTGCTATGAGATTGGGAGGCTAAACTATATTTGTTACTTGGAACCTGTGCTTGCACATGTTAATTGTTACTATTGTAATCCCGATCTCTACGTAACATTACTATTATTATTACGTTTAATTTTGAAACTTTCTAAAAAGATTGAAAAAGAAAGAAAGAAAATCTATTGTATATTGAAAAGCCTAGATATGATGGATGTGGAGAGGATGTTTCCTATAGTGGATGAGTCTAGGACCAGAGGGCACAGCCTCAGAATAGAAGGACGTACATTTAGAACAGAGATGAGAGGAATTCCTTTAGCTGGAGGGTAGTGAATCTGTGGAAGCCAAATCATTGGGCATATGTAAAGTGGAGGGTGATAGGTTCTTAATTAGTCAGGGTGTCAGAGGTTGCGGGGAGAATGCAGAAGAATGGGGTTGAGACAGTTAATAAATCAGCCATGACGGAATGATGATTGGACTCTATGGGCAGCACGGCCTAATTTCGCACTTGCATCTTATGGTCATATATAGTAGATATGGCAGTGTAGCAGTTAGCACTGCTGCCTGCCAGTGCCATGGACTTGTGTTCAGCCCTAGCCTTAATGCTGTGTGTGTTAGGAGTTTGCTCTCTCTGTGACATGATTTTCCCCTTGATAAGGCAATTTCCGCCCCTTCGCCCAACAGATTCATGGGCCACTGCAAATTATCCCTTGGAGTAGGAGGTGACTGCGTAGGAATCAGAATCAGAAACAGGTTTATACAGTATGTCATGAAATGTATTGTTCTGCAGCAGTACAATGCAGTACATAAAATACACTACCAAGGATTCAAGATTCAAGATTGTTTAATGTTATTCTCAATACATAACTGTAAAGGTATAGAAAATAACTGTTACTTCAGATCCGATGCAGCACAAAAAAAACAATAAGAACACAATAATAAAAAATTACAATAAATATAAATACATAAGATAGCTTATATACATAGCTTAATTGTACGTCCATAAAGTGACACCAGGTACAGGAATGTCTGTACATAAGGTGACTGACAGGAAATGATAAAGTAGTGGTGGTTGGACTGTGGAGGGTGGGTTAGTGAGTGGAGGTGTTGATCAGCCTTACTGCTTGGGGAAAGGAACTGTTTTGGAGTCTGGAGGTCCTGGCGTGGATGCTATGTAGCTTCCTCCCTGATGGAGATATATACATAAAGATTAAATAAGTAATATTAGTATGTAATGTTAATAGCAATAAGATATATATATAGATATATATATATATATTAAATAAGTAGTGCAAAAAGAGAGCAAAAAATGTGAGGTAGTGCTCATGGGTTGGTTCATTGCCTGTTCAGAACTCTGATGGCAGAGGGAAAGAGCTGTTCCCAAAGATTGAGTGTGCGTTTTCAGGCTCCTGTACCTCTTTCTATGATGGTGGTAATGAGAAGAGGGCATGTTTTGGTTGATGGGGGTCTGTAATGACAGATGCTGCCTTTTCAGATGTTCTCCAAAATAAGCTGCAGAGCAATGGAGCAGATGGCATTCTGCGCTTGGAGTTAGCATAGAACTGATTGGCCAAAGGGCTCGCTCTCCATTGAAGCTTGAGGAGACTTGGGATATCACCAAAGACATAATGGGTGTCACTGGGTGCAAGAGTCTGGGACATCTCAGATCGAGTCTTCAGCATTCCCAAGTGGGAGGGATGACAGCCAGAGGCCATGGTTCACAGAGGTACCAATGACATGGGTAGACCGAGTGATTCGGTTCTGCATAGGTAGTTCAGGGAGTTAAGTGCTACAGTCACGCTAGGAAGTTTGTGAACCCTGTAGAATTTTCTCTATTTATGCATAAATATGACCTAAATTACAATCAGATCTTCATGCAAATCCTAAAACTAGATAGAGAACCCAATTAAATAAATAACACAAAAACATTATTCTTGTTCATGTATTGAGAAAAATGATCCAGTATTACATGTAGTTGTTGGAAAAATGTGAACCTTTGCTTTTAGTAACTGGTGTGACTGACCTGTACAGCATTAACTTCAACCAAACGTTTCCAGTAACTGTTGATCAGTCCTGCACATTGGCTTGCAGGAATTTTAGGCTATTCCTCCTAACAAAACTGCTTCAACTCTGGGAGAACTCTGGTAAGCTTCCTTGCATGAACTGCTTGCTTCAGGTCCTTCCACAACATTTCTATAGGATTCAGGTCAGGACTTTGACTCGGCCATTCCAAAACACAAGTTTTCTTCTTTTTAAACCATCCTGTTGTTGACTTACTCTTGTCTTTCAGATCATCGTCTTGTTGCATGATCCAACTTCAGGAGACAGACCGCTACCCTGACATTCTTTCGTAAAATATCTTGATACAATTTTGAATTCATTGTTCCCTCATCAAGTGCTAGCTGTCCAGGTCCTGAGGCAGCAAAGCAGCCTGAAACCATCAAGCACTTTTCACCATGCTTCACAGTTGGGATGAGGTTTTGGCATTGGTATGCAGTGTCCTTTTTCCTCCAAAAATAGCAATGGGCATTTCTACTGAAAAAAAGATAATTTTTGTCTCATCTGTCCACAGAACATTGTCCCAGAAGCACTGTAGAACATTCAGGTGGTCTTTTGCAAACTTGAGATATGCAGCAATGTTTTTTTTTTGGAGAGCAGTGATGTCCTCCGTGGTGTCCTTCCGTGAACACCATTTTTGTTCAGTCTTTTTCTTTTGCTGTTGCACAAAAACATAGAAAACCTACAGCACAATACAGGCTCTTCGGCCAACAAAGCTATACCGAACTGTCCTTACCTTAGAATTTACCTAGTGTAACCCATAGCGCTCTAGTTTTCTGAGCTCCATGTACCTGTCCAGGAGTCTCTTAAAAGACCCTATCGTATCTGACTCACCACCGTCGCCGGCAGTCCATTCCATACACTTACCACGCTCTGCATAAAAAACTTACCCCTGACATCTCCTCTGTACCTACCTCCAAGCACCTTAAACCTGTGACCTCTCGTGCAAGCCATTTCAGCCCTGGGAAAAAGCCTCTGACTATCCACACGATCAATGCCTCTCATCATCTTATATGCCTCTATCAGGTCACCTCTCATCCTCCGTCGCTCCAAGGAAAAAACCCAAGTTCACTCAACCTATTCTCATAAGGCATGCTCCCCAATCCAGGCAACATCCTTGTAAATCTCCTCTGCACTCTTTCTATGGTTTCCACATCCTTCCTGTACTGAGGTGACCAGAACTGAGCACAGTACTCCAAGTGGGGTCTGACCAGGGTCCTATATAGCTGCAACATTACCTCTCGGCTCCTAAACTCAATCCCACGATTGATGAAGGCCAATGCACTGTATACTTTCTTAACCACACAGTCAACCTGCGCAGCAGCTTTGAGTGTCCTATGGACTCGGACCCCAAGATCCCTCTGATCTTCCACACTGCCAACAGTCTTACCATTAATACTATATTCTGCCATCATATTTGACCTACCAAAATGAACCACCTCACACTTAACTGGGTTGAACTCCATCTGCCACTTCTCAGCCCAGTTTTACATCCTATCGATGTCCCACTGTAACCTCTGACAGCCCTCCACACTATCCACAACACCCCCAACCTTTGTGTCATCAGCAAATTCACTAACCCATCCCTCCACTTCCTCATCCAGGTCATTTATAAAAATCACGAAGACAGCGGATCCCAGAACAGATCCCTGAGAGACTCCACTGGTCACCCACCTCCATGCAGAATATGACCCATCTACAACCACTCTTTGCCTTCTGTGGGCAAGCCAGTTCTGGATCTACAAAGCAATGTCCCCTTGGATCCCATGCCTCATTACTTTCTCAATAAGCCTTGCATGGGATACTTTATCAAATGCCTTGCTGAAATCCATGTATTTACTACATCCGCTGCTCTATCTTCATCAATGTGTTTAGTCACATCCTCAAAAAATTCAGTCAGGCTCGTAAGGCATGACCTACCTGTCACAAAGCCATGCTGACTATTTCTAATCATATTACGCCTCTCTAAATGTTCATAAATCCTACCCCTCAGGAATCTTCTCCATCAACTTACTAACCACTCACTGGTAAGACTCACTGGTCTATAACTTCCTGGGCTAAATCTACTTCCTTTCTTGAATAATGGAACAACATTCGCAACCCTCCAATCTTCCGGAATCTCTCCCGTCCCCATTGATGATGCAAGGATCATTACCAGAGGCTCAGCAATAGAACCATAGAACCATAGAAACTACAGCACAGAAACAGGCCTTTTGGCCCTTCTTGGCTGTGCCGAACCATTTTCTGCCTAGTCCCACTGACCTGCACACGGACCATATGCCTCCATACACCTCCCATCCATGTATCTGTCCAATTTATTCTTAAATATTAAAAAAGAACCCGCATTTACCACCTCGTCTGGCAGCTCATTCCATACTCCCACCACTCTCGGTATGAAGAAGCTCCTCCTAATGTTCCCTTTAAACTTTCCCCCCTCACCCTTAACCCATGTCCTCTGTTTTTTTCTCCCCTTGCCTCAGTGGAAAAAGCCAGCTTGCATTCACTCTATCTATACCCATCATAATTTTATATACCTCTATCAAATCTCCCCTCATTCTTCTACGCTCCAGGGAATAAAGTCCTAACCTATTCAACCTTTCTCTGTAACTGAGTTTCTCAAGTCCCGGCAACATCCTTGTAAACCTTCTCTGCACTCTTTCAACCTTATTTATATCCTTCCTGTACTTTGGTGACCAAAACTGAACACAATACTCCAGATTCGGCCTCACCAATGCCTTATACAACCTCATCATAACATTCCAGCTCTTATACTCAATACTTCGATTAATAAAAGCGAATGTACCAAAAGCTCTCTTTATGACTCTATCTACCTGTGACGACACTTTTAGGGAATTTTGTATCTGTATTCCCAGATCCCTCTGTTCCACTGCACTCCTCAGTGCCTTACCATTAACCCTGTATGTTCTACGTTGGTTTGTCCTTCCAACGTGCAATACCTCACACTTGTCAGTATTAAACTCCATCTGCCATTTTTCAGCCCATTTTTCCAGATGGTCCAAGTCCCTCTGCAGGCTCTGAAAACCTTCCTCACTGTCTATTACACCTCCAATCTTTGTATCATCAGCAAACTTGCTGATCCAATTTACCACATTATCATCCAGATCATTGATATAGATTACAAATAACAATGGACCCAGCACTGATCCCTGTGGCACACCACTAGTCACAGGCCTCCACTCAGAGAAGCAATTCTCTACCACCACTCTCTGGCTTCTTCCATCGAGCCAACGTCTAATCCAATTTACCACCTCTCCATGTATACCTAGCAACTGAATTTTCCTAACTAACCTCCCATGTGGGACCTTGTCAAAGGCCTTACTGAAGTCCATGTAGACAATATCCACTGCCTTCCCTTCATCCACTTTCCTGGTAACCTCCTCGAAAAACTCCAACAGATTGGTCAAACATGACCTACCACGCACAAAGCCATGTTGACTCTCCCTAATAAGCCCCTGTCTATCCAAATGCTTGTAGATTCTGTCTCTTAGTACTCCCTCCAATAACTTACCTACTACTGACGTTAAACTCACCGGCCTATAATTTCCCGGATTACTTTTCGATCCTTTTTTAAACAACGGAACAACATGAGCCACTCTCCAATCCTCCGGCACTTCACCCGTATTCAGCGACATTTTAAATATTTCTGCCAGGGCCCCCGCAATTTCAACACTAATCTCCTTCAAGGTTCGAGGGAACACTCTGTCAGGTCCCGGGGATTTATCCACTTTAATTTTCCTCAAGACAGCAAGCACCTCCTCCTTTTTAATCTGTACAGTTTCCATGGTCTCACTACTTGATTCCCTCAATTCCATAGATTTCATGCCAGCTTCCTTAGTAAATACAGACGCAAAAAACCTATTTAAGATCTCCTCCATTTCCTTTGGTTCTGCACAAAGCCGACCACTCTGATCTTCAAGAGGACCAATTTTATCCCTTACAATACTTTTGCTCTTAATATACTTGTAAAAGCTCTTTGGATTATCCTTCACTTTGACTGC
Organism: Mobula hypostoma; assembly: GCF_963921235.1. Classification (NCBI taxonomy): domain Eukaryota; kingdom Metazoa; phylum Chordata; class Chondrichthyes; order Myliobatiformes; family Myliobatidae; genus Mobula; species Mobula hypostoma. The sequence goes on from NC_086107.1 coordinate 1,132,204, forward strand.
CAAGGCAACCTCATGTCTTCTTTTAGCCCTCCTGATTTCTTTCTTAAGTATTTTCTTGCACTTCTTATACTCCTCAAGCACCTGATTTACCCCCTGTTTCCTATACATTTCATACAACTCCCTCTTCTTCTTTATCAGAGTTGCAATATCCCTTGAGAACCAAGGTTCCTTATTCCTATTCAATTTGCCTTTGATCCTGACAGGAACATACAAACTCTGCACTCTCAAAATTTCCCCTTTGAAGGCTTCCCACCTACCAATCACATCTTTGCCAGAGAACAACCTGTCCCAATCCACACTTTTTAGATCCTTTCTCATTTCTTCAAATTTGGCCTTCTTCCAGTTCAGAACCTCAACCCTAGGACCAGATCTATCCTTGTCCATGATCAAATTGAAACTAATGGTGTTATGATCACTGGAACCAAAGTACTCCCCTACACAGACTTCTGTCACTTGCCCTAATTCGTTACCTAACAGGAGATCCAATATTGCATCCCCTCAATCTCCTTCCTCGTCTCCCACAGTAGCCTGGGGTACATCTCATCCGGTCCTGGTAACTTATCCAACTTCATGCTTTCCGAAAGCTCCAGCACATACTCTTTCTTAATATCTACATGCTCAAGCTTTTCAGCCCACTGTAAGTCATCACTACATAGCCAAGATCCTTTTCCGTAGTGAATACTGAAGCAAAGTACTCATTAAGTACCTCTGCTATTTCCTTCAGTTCCATTCACACTTTTCCACTGTCGCACTTGATTGGTCCTATTCTCTCACATCTTATCCTCTTGCTCTTCACATGCTTGTAAAATGCCTTGGGGTTTTCCTTAATCCTGTCCACCAAGGCCTTCTCATGGCCCCTGCTGGCTCTCCTAATTTCTTTCTTAAGCTCCTTCCTGCTTGCCTTATAATCTTCTAGATCTCTATCATTACCTTTCGTAAGCTCTTTTCTTCTTGACTGGATTTACACCAGCCTTTGTACACCACGGTTCCTGTACCCTACCATCCTTTCCCTGCCCCATTGGAAAGTACCTATGCAGAACTCTGCACAAATGTCCCCTGAACATTTGCCACATTTCTTTCGTATATTTCCCTGAGAACATCTGTTCCCAATTTATGCTTCTCAGTTCCAGCTTGATAGCCTCATATCTCCCCTAACTCCAATTAAACACTTTCCTAACTTGTCTGTTCCTATCCCTCTCCAATGCTATGGTAAAGGAGATAGAATTGTATTACTATCTCCAAAATGCTCTCCCACTAAGAGATCTGACACCTGACCAGGTTCATTTCCCAATACCAGATCAAGTACAGCCTCTCCTCTTGTAGGCTTATCTACACATTGTGTCAAGAAACCTTCCTGAACACACCTAACAAACTCCACACCATCTAAACCCCTCGCTCTAGGGACATGCCAATTGATATTTGGGAAATTAAAATCTCCCACCACAACAACCCTGTTATTATTACACCTTTCCAGAATCTGTCTCCCTATTTGCTCCTCGATGTCCCTGTTACTATTGGGTGGTCTATAAAAAACACCCAGCAGAGTTATTGACCCCTTTCTGTTCCTAACTTCCACACACAGAGACTCCGTAGACAATCCATCCATGAGTTCCTCCTTTTCTGCAGCTGTGACACCATCTCTGATCAACAGTGCCACGCCCCCACCTCTTTTGCCTCCCTCCCTGTCCTTTTTGAAACATCTAAAGCCTGGCACTTGAAGTAACCATTCCTGTCCCTGAGCCATCCAAGTCTCTGCAATGGCCACCACATCATAGCTCCAAGTACTGATCCACGCTATAAGCTCATCCATATAAGCATATAACAATTACAGCATGGAAACAGGCCATCTTGGCCCTTCTAGTCCGTGCCAAACCCTTACTCTCACATAGTCCCACCGACCTGCACTCACCCCATAACCCTCCATTCTTTTCCTTTGCTCATAATACTCCATGCATTAAAATAGCACATCTCAAACCATCGGTCTGAGCGTGTCCCTTCTCTATCACCTGCCTATCCTCCCTCTCGCACTGTCTCCAAGCTTTCTCTATTTGTGAGCCAACCTCCTCTTCTTCCATCTCTTCAGTTTGGTTCCTGCCCCCCACCAATCCTAGTTTAAACTCCCCCCAATAGCCTTCGCAAACCTCTTGGGTTCTTTTTCACCTCCTTCATCATTGCATGTTGTGCTCTTGGTTGATCTTTGGAGGCTGCCCACTCCTAGGGAGAGTAGCAACAGTACTGAGTTTCCTCCATTTGTAGACAATTTCTCTTACAGTGGACTGATGAACACTCAGGCCTTTAGCAATGCTTTTGTAGCCTTTCCCAGCTTCATGCATCTCCCCAACTCTTCTGAGGGCCTCTGAAAGTTGTTTTGATTGAGGCAACGGTGCATATTAAACAGATCTTTCTTGAGAAGTGCAGACTCTGTCAGTAACCTGACTTTCTTTGAGGGCAGGACACCTCTACAACTCTAACCTCCAATCTCATCTCATTGATTGTGTAGAAGGCATTACTCCAGAGGTTCACATACTATTTCCAACAAATACATGTAATAGTGGATTATTTTTCTCAACAAATAAATGAACAAGTATAATGTGTTTTATTTAATTGGGTTCTCTTTATCTAGTTTTAGGACTTACGTGAAGATCTGATCACATTTTAGGTCATATTTATGCAGAAATAGAGAAAATTACACAGCATTCACAAACTTTCTAGCACTACTAAGTTAAAGGGCAGGACCTCCAAGGTTGTGATTGCAGGATTGCTATGCATGTCACATGTTAGTGAAGGCAGAACGAGGAAGATTACACAGTTTAACACGTGGCTAAAGATTTGGTGTAGGAGGGAGAGTACAAGATTTTTGGATTATTGGGATCTATTCCAGGGAAGGTGGGACCTGTACAGAAGATACAGTTTGCATCTGAACTAGAGGGGGAACTAATTTCCTAATGGGAAGGTTTGCTAAACTGCACAGTGGGGTTACAACTAGAGTTGTAGGGGAATGGGAAACACAGTTAGAGGAGAGGTTGAGAAGACAGATGTTGGTAAGACCACAGACAAAGTCAGGAATCAAAAGCATGGTGTGACTGGTGTCCTGACCTGTCTATATTTCAGTGCAAGGAGTATCGTAGAAAGGCGGATGGATAACCTCAGGGCACGGATCAACACCTGGAATTATGGGAATGTATCATTAGTGAGAGTTGGCTGCAGCAGGGGCAGGACTGGCCAGGGTCCCATAGTTTTAGACGTAACAGAGCAGGAGGGATTAGAGGAGAAGGGGTAGTGTTACTAGTCAGGGAAAATGTCACGGCAGTGCTCCATCAGGACAGACTGGAGAACACGACTAGTGAGGCATTTTGGGTGGAACTGAGAAATAAGAATGATATGACCACGTTAATGGGCTACATTACAGACCACCCAACAGTCCTAGGGATTTAGAACAACAAATTTGTAGAGAGTTCGCAGACTGTTGCAAGACATGCAAGTATGTTAAAGTGGGATATTTTAACTTTCCACATACTGACTGGGAATCCCATACTGTAAAGGGACGAGATGAGATAGAATTTGCAAACGCTCCTAATGAGCGAGCATGTGATACTGGATCTGCTATGAGGAATGAGACAGGGCAGGTGACAGAAGTTTGTGCAGGGGGACGCTTTGCCACCAGTGACCACAATGCCATTAGCTTCAAAGTAAATATGCAAAAAAATAAGTCTGGTCCACAGGTTGAGGTTCTAAATTGGAGAAAGGTCAATTTTTAGGGTATCAGAAATGATCTAGCAAGTATAGTTTGGAACAGGTTGTTTTCTGGTAAAGGTTTACTTGGTAAGTGGGCTTCAAAAATGATATTTTAAAAATACAACACTCTGGAGGGGTGGAGCTAATTGGCGACTCTTGCTTGATTCTTCAGAAACAGCTCTATTTCTATCTTTGATATCTCTTTTCTTTTCCTTTTCAAGGTTCTTTTGAAGACCCTGATCTGGAGTTACATTCTGACTTTGGTTCTTTGTAGGAATGGGATCCACTTTCAGGCCTCATGACCAGCCGCTTTTTAATATCCCAAGGCACGGACTGGAAGACGAACATGTTTTCAGGGTGCTGGATTCTGGTGGCTCTGGAGATGTGCTCATTCTAGCCGGTGCCCCTGACTGAAGCGCCGTGGCAGTACATGGAACGACGGGAGCAGCAGGTTAGCTGCTGTGAGTTGTGTGTCCAAAGAGCTGCGCCTTTCTGGGGCCGACTCTCTGGGTGCAGAGCTCGGAAAAAGCGACGCAACAGACTTTTAACATCATAAAGCAGCAAGTTGTTTGTTATGTCTTCCCTCTTGCTGTGACATGGGGTCATCTCTTTTTCCATTATATGAGAGAGAGTGAGAGAGCAAGCGAGAGCGTATGTCAAATTACTGGGTGAATGAGTAGTCTTTGGGGTACTGCAAGTCTGTGTCTTTATCGATGCTTGCTGCACGCTGGGCTCGGTGGAGGGGGCTGATGCTTTTTGCTGGTGGGGGGGGAATTTGTTGCCTTGCTGCTGGGAAGGGGGAAGCTGGGGGGGGGAAATGACGTTTAACCGTCATTCATTCTTTGGGGCACTCCTCTGTTTTCGTGGATGTCTGCGAAGAAAAAGAATTTCAGGATGTATATTGTATACATTTATTGTGTACCTTTTGAAATCTATTGCATGTGCCTGTCAGAATAAAGAGCAAAGATAACAAGTGTAGGGAACCTCGGTTTTCAAGAAATATTGAGGCCCTGGTTAAGAGAAAAAAGGAAGTACATAGCAGGTTATAGGCAAGCAGGAACAAATTAGGTACTTATGGAATATAAGAAATGCAAGAGAACACTAAAGAAAGAAATCAGGAAGGCTAAAACATGACATGAAGCTGATCTGGCAGACAAGGTGTTTCTACAGATATGTTAACAGCAAAAGGATTGCAAAGGACAAAATTGGTTCTCTGGAATATCAGAATGGTAATGCAGGTGTGGAGCCAAAACAGACGGTGGAGATCTTAAACAAATTGTTTACGTCTGTATTTACTCAGGAGATAGACACAGCGTCTATAAAAGTGAGACAAAGTGGTATCAACTTTATGGGCCCTCATCAGATTACAGAGGAGGAGGTATTTGCCATCCTGAAGCAAATCAGGGTGGATAAATCCCCAGGGCCTGACAAGGTGTTCCCTTGGGTCCTACAGGAGGCAAGTGCAGAAATTGCCAGGGCCCCAGCAGAAATATTTAAATCATCCTTCGCAATAGGAGAGGTACCAGAGGATTGGAGGATAGCCAATGTTTTTCAACTGTTTAAAAGAGGTTCTAAACATAAAGCCTCTTCAAGCCTCATAAAGGTTCGTTAAGGTTGTTATAGTCAGGGGTGGTAATGGAAACAAGCTCCCACTACCTATTAAATGATCACAATGGCATGCGCCTCAAATAGCCTCTGACAACCAAGTCCAGTTCCTGGCGTTTTCGTGTAGCTTAGCTAATAAGCCCAGCGGAACCGCTTTTACTGACAGAAAGGGAAAAGGCAGGTTACTGGTACCTTAAAACCAGTGGCTTCGGGCAGATGGGGTTCGTCAGCCGTGGTTGGTAGCTCATCTAGAAAACTGATCTCAAACCTCTACAGCCTTGCTGCTATATCCACTCATGGGGCAGGCTTCAGGAGTAAACCCCGAGGGAAAAATCCAGAGCTGGAGTCCCTAAGGCAGTCCTACATTGAGTTCAATACTGACTGGCAATTCCCACGACGCTGCTGGTATCAAACTGCATCGGTCTCTGCCGTTCCTTTGGGTTCATCAGTTGTATGGAGGGGGGAGCTTGCTATATAGAACACAGAAATCTACAGCACATTACAAGCCCTTCGGCCCACAATGTTGTGCCGACCATGTAACCTACTCTAGAAACTGCCTAGAATTTCCCTACCGCATAGCCCTCTGTTTTTCTAAGCTCCATGTACCTATCTCACAGGCTCCTAAAAGACTCTATTGTATCTGCAAACAGCTACATGGGCAACAGCTTGCTCTCATATCGTATTGTCCAGGTTTGCGTATCTAGACAGCTATATTCATGGTCAACTTTAACGGACGGGGGCCTCAAAAACGAAACCAGGAAATTATGAACTGTTGAGACTGACATCAGTTGTGGGAAGTTATTGGAAGGTATTCTAAGGGACCAAATGTACAAGTATTTGCATTGACACTGACAGATCTAAAGATCTCTCTGAGAAAAGTAAAGGTGGGAGAGTATGTTTCATGGTGAACAATGCTTGGTGCAACCCAGGTAGCGCACACAGCCTCAAATCCCTTTGCTCCCCAGATCTGGGATACCTTATGCTGCTGTGTCAACCTTTCTGGCTGCCTAGTGAATTCATTTCTGTTATTATTACAGCTGTGTACATCCCACCACAGGCCTATACCAACCTGGCCCTCAATGAACTTTGCGAAACCACCAATATCCATGAAACTACACACCCAGAAGCTGCTTTCATCATCACTGGAGACTTTAACCAACCGTCCCTGAGCACAGCTTATGCAAAGTTCTGCCAACACATCGAGGTGAGCACACAAGGAGGAAACATACTCGACCACTGCTACTCTCCCTTCCGCAATGCCTACAAAGCACTTAACCATATAACCATTACAGCACGGAAACAGGCCATCTCAGCTCTTCCAGTCCGTGCCGAACACTTACTCTCACCTAGTCCCACTGACCTGCACTCAGCCCATAACCCTCCATTCCCTTCCTGTCCATATAGCTGTCCAGTTTAACTTTAAGCGACAACATGGAACCTGCCTCAACCACTTCTGCTGGAAGCTCGTTCCACACAGCTACCACTCTCTGAGTAAACAAGTTCCCCCTCATGTTACCCCTAAACTTTTGCCCTTTAACTCTCAACTCATGTCCTCTTGTTTGAATCTCCCCCACTCTCAATGGAAAAAGCCTATCCAAGTCAACGCTATCTAGCCCCCTCATAATTTTAAATACCTCTATCAAGTCCCCCCTCAAGCTTCTACGTTCCAGAGAATAAAGACCCAACTTGTTCAACCTTTCTCTGTAACTTAGGAGATGAAACCCTGGCAACATTTTAGTACACCTCCACTGTACTCTCTCAATTTTATTGACATCTTTCCTATAATTCGGTGACCAGAACTGTACACAATACTCCAAATTTGGCCTTACCAATGCCTTGTACAATTTCAACATTACATCCCAACTCCTATACTCAATGCTCTGATTAATAAAGGCCAGCATACCAAAAGCTTTCTTCACCACCCTATCCACATGAGATTCTACCTTCAGGGAACTATGCACCATTATTCCTAGATCCCTCTGTTCTACAGCATTCTTCAATGCCCTACCATTTACTATGTATGTCCTATTTTGATTAGTCCTACCAAAACGTAGCACCTCATATTTTTCAGCATTGAACTCATTCTGCCATCTTTCAGACCACTCTTCTAACTGGCCTAAATCTCTCTGCAAGCTTTGAAAACCTACTTCGTTATCCACAACTCCACCTATGTATCATCTGCATACTTACACATCCAAGTTACCACCCCATCATCCAGATCAATAATGTATATGACAAATAACATTGGTCCTAGTACAGATCCCTGAAGCACACCGCTAGTCACCGGCCTCCAATCTGACAAACAGTTTTCCTCCACCACCACTCTCTGGCGTCTCCCATCCAGCCACTGCTGAATCCATTTTACTACTTCAATATTCATACCTAACAATCGAACCTTCCTAACCAACCTTCCATGTGGGACCTTGTCAAAGGCCTTACTGAAGTCCATAGAGACAACATCCACCACTTTACCCTCGTCAACACTCCTAGTAACCTCTTCAAAAAATTCAATAAGATTTGTCAAAGATGACCTTCCACGGACAAATCCATGTTGATTATTCCTAATTGGACCCTGTCTATCCAACCTCTCCACCCTCCATTTGGAAAGTCTGACCATTTCTCCACCTTGCTCCTGCCCGCCTACAAGCAGAAACAGAAATAGGAAACAGCCATAGTGAAAACCATCCACGGCTGGTCCAACCAATCAGACTCAATGTTACAAGACTGCTTTGATAGCGTCACCTGGGAGGCATTTGGCCACACAAACTGACAAAAAGTAGTGAATGTGGCCCAGTTCATCACGCGTAAAGTCTCCCTACCATCGAGCGCATCTCTACTGAGCGATGTTGCAGGAAAGCAGCATCCATCATCAGGGACCCCCACGCTTTCTTCTCACTGCTGCCATCATGAAGGTGGTACAGGAGCCTCAGGACTCACACCACTTGATTGAGGAACAAGTATTACCCCTCAACCATCAGGCTCTTGAACCAGAGGAGATAACTTCTCTCTCCCCCACACAGAACTGATCACACAACCTCTGGGCTCACTTTCAAGGTCTCGTCACCTCATGCTCTCCATATTTATGTTATCATTTTATTTCATTTCTTTGTATTTACAATGATACCCACAATAAAATGAAACTCTGGATATGGTAACATATATGTAGTTTAAAAATACATTTACTTTGAACTTTAGAGTTTCCACTCACAGCAACAATGAACCAACAGCATTGCTTACCTGGAGAGTTTTACAGAGATGGGCCTGGCTACTGGCCGATGAGATCGCAGGGCAGAGCGGGAAAGAACCTTCCTCTTGTTGCTCTGGAGGGATCCAACACTTGAAGTGTCAGGTTCAGGAGCACTGGAAGATAACAACCATTACATACCAGTTAATTTCATGCATTCTAAAATACTGATAATTCTATGTATAAAGAAGATGCATTAGCTTATTTCAGGGCATTATGCATGGGGTGTCTAGGGAGGGCTAGCACCTCTGGTGAAGGGGCTTGTTGTGCCCATTCTTACCTTTGGGCCCCACCAGACACTCAGCTCTCACCTGTGGCTCCAAGCTATTGCACATAACAGCAGCTATACTCCGGTACACTGCTCTCACAGGTGGGGTAAACCAGGTGAGGGTAGCCGGTGGGCCTCAGATCGCAGTGAGAAAACAGTAAACTTGAACTGAATTAATACCGCTGCTTTAACAGGTCTATCTAAATCAATAATCTTTCTTTCCAGAATGTAGATTAAGGAAAGCGGGGAGCTTTGATCAAGACTTAACAAGACAAAAGGAAGACTGTCGCCACACTGATCTGAAGTCTGATCAGGGAAATGCCATTTTTACACAGAATTAAATACAATCACAAAGAAACACTCATTGGCTGGAATGTGTGCAATCTCACGTGTGGGACTGCCATCTTCCTTCAGCTACCTGCCTGCAAGAGTGCCCTGACTCCGTGGCTCCAATTTACAGTAACACACTTCAAGCATCCGAATGATATCTTTGGGAATTTTCTCCAATGTGTTAGCCCAGACTTGGCACTATACCTTTCAGAGACTAAAAGTGTTTGTAAGGAGTTTGTATATTCTCCCCATGACCTTGGGTTTCCTTTTGGGTGCTCCAGATTCCTCCCACTTCCAAAGATGTACGGGTTAGGGTTAGTCAGCTGTGGGTAGCTGTGTTGGTGCTGGAAGCATGGTGACACTTGCAGGGTATCCACAACACATCATCGCACACAGATTGACTCTGTGGTTAAGAAAGCATGCGGTGCATTGGCCTTCATCAATCGTGGGATTGAGTTTAGGAGCAGAGAGGTAATGTTGCAGCTATATAGGACCCTGGTCAGACCCCACTTGGAGTACTGTGCTCGTTTCTGGTCACCTCACTACAGGAAGGATGTGGAAACCATAGAAAGGGTGCAGAGAAGATCTACAAGGATGTTGCCTGGATTGGGGAGCATGCCTTATGAGAATAGGTTGAGTGAACGCGGCCTTTTCTCCTTGGAGCGATGGAGGATGAGAGGTGACCTGATAGAGGTGTATAAGATGATGAGAGGCATTGATCGTGTGGATAGTCAGAGGCTTTTTCCCAGGGCTGAAATGGCTAGCATGAGAGGGCACAGTTTTAAGGTGCTTGGAAGTAGGTACAGAGGAGATGTCAGGAGTAAGTTTTTTACACAGAGAGTGGTGAGTGCGTGGAATGGGCTGCCGGCGGCAGTAGTGGAGGCGGAAACAATAGGGTCTTTTAAGAGACTCCTGGATGGATACATGGAGTTTAGAAAAATAGAGGGCTATGGGTAACCCTAGGTAATTTCTCTCGTAAGGACATGCTTGGCATAGCTTTGCGGGCCGAAGGCCTGTATTGTGCTGTAGGTTTTCTATGTTTCTATATTTCTATGTATTGTGTTGGTCGTCGACTTAAATGATGGATTTCACTATGCTTCGATGTACATGTGACAAATAAAGCTGATCTTTATAAGGCTAATCAAAAGAAAAACTAACCTTTCGAAGGGGTCCAAGTCATTTGGGTCACCATACACAGAGAACGATGCCGCTCCAATGTCCGTCCGCATGACTTTCAGGGACGGTTCCAGTGGCTTGTACATAGAGGGAAATGAGAGCCCATTTACAGGTTTACCCAGGCCAAGGCTCTTTGCAATGCGTGAGTGCACGGTGATGCCCGGCTTTACCTAAGTGAATACATAGAAACGTTACCCACGTTTCCCCAAGGGTAACTCTGACCTGAATACATCACCGCACTGACGCCACTCTTCTCACCCCCAAAAATTAAACAGTGACTAGACCCACAACATACACACTCTTATGACTCATTTACATAAGGAGAACAGCATGGCTCCAATCACCACACTGTTCTGAAATCTGAAGAGAAATGTCATTTTTATACAGAACTTACGAGCGGTTACAGATACTGACTATTGGTGAACTGTGTACATTTGAATTCCTTACTTGCAAGAACAATCACCGTTCACAATGCAGGTGTCAAAAGTCAATATAAACTACAAGCTGACAACCGATGACACTTTGAAGTTTGCAGCCCTGATCTCACACATCATTGTATCCTGGATAATGGACTGGATACCACAGTATGTGTGGCTTCAGAGCTGTGTGTCAGACATGGCTACAAGTAGCACTGGGGCCCCACAGGGAACTATATTGGCTCCCTTCCTGTTTACCCTGTATACCTTGGGCTTTACATACAAAACTGAGTCATGTCATCTGCAGAAATTCTCTAATGACTCAGCAATAGTTGGGTGTATAAAGGGAGGAAAGGAGGATGAATATAGGGCCCTGGTGGAGGACTTTAGAAACCATAGAAACTACAGCACAGAAACAGGCCTTTTGGCCCTTCTTAGCTGTGCCGAACCATTTTCTGCCTAGACCCACTGACCTGCACACGGACCATATCCCTCTATACACCTCCCATCCATGTATCCGTCCAATTTATTCTTAAATGTTAAAAAAGAACCCACATTTACCACCTCGTCTGGCAGCTCATTCCATACTCCCACCACTCTCGGTATGAAGAAGCTCCTCCTAATGTTCCCTTTAAACTTTCCCCCCCACTCACCCTTAACCCATGTCCTCTTTTTCTTCTCCCCTTGCCTCAGTGGAAAAAGCCAGCTTGCATTCACTCTATCTATACCCATCATAATTTTATATACCTCTATCAAATCTCCCCTCATTCTTCTACACTCCAGGGAATTAAGTCCTAACCTATTCAACCTTTCTCTGTAACTGAGTTTCTCAAGTCCCGGCAACATCCTTGTAGACCTTCTCTGCACTCTTTCAACCTTATTTATATCCTTCCTGTAATTTGGTGACCAAAACTGAACACAATACTGCAGATTCGACCTCACCAATGCCTTATACAACCTCATCATAACATTCCAGCTCTTATTCTCAATACTTTGATTAATAAAGGCCAATGTACCAAAAGCTCTCTTTACGACCCTATCTACCTGTGACGCCACTTTTAGGGAATTTTGTATCTGTATTCCCAGATCCCTCTGTTCCACTGCACTCCTCAGTGCCTTACCATTAACCCTGTATGTTCTGCCTTGGTTTGTCCTTCCAACGTGCAATACCTCACACTTGTCTGTATTAAACTCCATCTGCTATTTTTCAGGCCAATTTTCCAGCTGGTCCAAGTCCCTCTGCAGGCTCTGAAAACCTTCCTCACTGTCTACTACACCTCCAATCTTTGCCAAATGGTGCAAGCTGGATCATCTAAGGCAAAGGAGATGGAGATGGACTTTCGGAAGACTAAGCCTGCACTGCTCCCTGTTACTATTGATGGTAAGGATGTGGAAGTGGTGAGGACCAACAAGTACCTGGGGTACACCTGGATAACAGACTTGAGTGGAGCACCAACACAGAGGCTGTGTACAAGAAGGGCCAGAGTCACCTCTACTTCCTGAGGAGACCAAGGTCCTTTGGAGTATGCAGGCCCCTCCTTCATGTTCTCACAGTCTGCTGTCACCAGTACAATCTTCTATGCGGTGTATGTGTGGGGTAATGACATCAACACAGGTGATGCCAACAGGCTCAATAAACTGATTAGAAAGGCTGGCTCTGTCATAGGAGTCAAACTGGACACACTGGAGGCTGTGATAGAACAAAGGACACCATAGAAAATCCTGGCAATTCTGGACAATGTTCCTCACCCTCTGCATGCCACCTTGTCTGAACAGAGGAGTACTTTTAGTAATGGACTAAGACAATTGTTCTGCTCCAAAGAGTGCTGTATGAGGTCATTCTTACCTTCGGCCATTAGGCTCTATAATGAGTCAACCTATAGTTGGGGAAGTGATCACCTCCTCCTGTTAGACTGTTTGAGGTAACTTATTTTTTACTCTTTCTCACTTCTCCTCTAATATTTGTATATCTGTGTATTTGTAATGCTACTGTGACACTGTAATTTCCTTTGGGATCAATAAAGTATCTATACAAAGCAATTGTTGATGTGCACGCACCTTGGATTGGTTATCTTGTCTCCAGACCTCTTCTGTGCAAAGGGAAGCTTTGCTCTTCAGAGACCTTGCTTGGCTGGGCTGTTTGTCTATTTACAACCTATCCTTGCCTGTACATTCCATTAACCCACAACGTTCACACTCTCCCAAGTTTCTCAAGGGTAACTCTTTATTAATGCTATTCTCACCACTTTCTTTGTGCCTTTCTTTCTCCTCGCCTTTCTCCTGCGTTTTCTCGTGGTCTTTTCACTGATCTTAGTTCCGGTCTTACTGCGAGATTTTTGTGTTCCAGTTCTTTTCCTTTTTTTACCTGTAGTAGGGAAAAGAGAGAAGGTTACAACACCAGTCAGCATGGGTGCACGGCTAGAAACTACAACCACTACACAAAATTCCATCTCGCATTCGACTAATGTAATTCTTGTCCAGCTCAACACACTGACATCAATGAAGCAAGCAGTCCTGATGAAGGGTCTTGGCCAGAAACATCAACTGTTTACTCTTTTCCTGCTGAGTTCCTCCAGCATTTAGTGTGAGTTGCTTTGGATTTTCAGCATCTGCAGGTTTTCTCGTATTTGTGACACTGACATCAAAATCAAATCACAAGTGATAAATATCAGGCTCCCGATCTGGCATGGGTAACTTCATTCACCACTACTCTGAACTGATTCCACAACCTACAGACAACCAAAGACTCTTTACAACTCATGCTTTCAGTATTATTTATCATTTGCAGTCTGTCATCTTTTGCACTTTGGCTGTTCGTCAGTCGTCTGTTTATGTATAGTTTTTTGCAAATTCTATTGAATTTTTTCCTGTATATCCCTGAAAGAAAATGAACCACAAGTTCATATAGTAATATATGCATACATTTACAACAAATTAACTTTCAGCTTTGAGGTGTCCACTGTTATGTCCAAGGATAAATGGGTAGAAGTAAAAGCAAAAGCAAAAATCAGACATACATAACCAGCTGATCGGTACAGCCAGTTATCACTATAACTATATGCCCCAACTTTACTGTAAGCTTTGATCCAGCTTCCTGATCAGTTCATGACCCAACAGCAAATGCTTGGAAATGATTTATCAGCACGGTAACAGTCCCTTCCAGCCCAACGAGCCCGTGGCTCTCAATTACACCCATTCACTAATTAACTTACTAACTGGTGTGTCTTTGGAAGGTGGAAGGAAACCAGAGCACCTGGAGAAAACCCTTATGATCATGTAGGAGGACGTACAGTATTATAAAAAGTATTTACCTGCCCCCCCCCCCGCAAGTTTTCATGTTTTATTCTTTTACAATATTCAATCACAATGGATTTAGTTTGACATTTTTGGCACTGATCTACAGATAAAGACTTTTGTGTCAAAGTGAAAACGTATTTCTACATAGTGATCTCAATTTATTCCAAATATGAAACACAAAATAATTGATTGCAGTGAAGCATCACCACAGCATGATGCAGCCACCACTATATTTCATGGTAGGGATGGTGTGATTTTGATGATGTGCGGTGTTAGGTTTACGCCAAACACAGCGTTTAGTCTGATGGCCAAAAAGCTCAATTTTGATTTCATCAGATCACAGAACCTTCTTCCAGCTGACTTCAGAGTCTCCCACATGCCTTCCAGCAAATCTCTGCCATTCTCCCATAAAGCTATGACTGGTGAAACACCCTGGCAACAGTTGTGGTATATGCAGTCTCTCCCATCTCAGCCACGGAAGCTTGTAACTCTTCCACAGTTGTCATAGGTCTCTTGGTGGCCTCCCTTACTAGCCCCCTTCTTGCATGGTCACTCTGTTTTTAAGGACAGCCTGCTCTAGGCAGAATTATAGCTGTGCCGTATTCTTTCCATTCCTTGATGATCGACTTAACTGTACTCCAAAATATTCAGTGACTTGGAAATTTTCTTGTATCCATCTCCTTACTTCTGCTTTTCAATAACCTTTACACAGAGTTGCTTGAAGTGTTCTTTTGTCTTCATGGTGTGCTTTTTGCCATGATCCTGACAAACCAGCAGTTGGACCTTCCAGATCAATCAATTTACTACAATCAATTGAAACCATAGAAACTACAGCACAGAAACAGGCCTTTTGGCCCTTCTTGGCTGTGCCGAACCATTTTCTGCCTAGTCCCACTGACCTGCACACGGACCAATATCCCTCCATACACCTCCCATCCATGTATCTGTCCAACTTATTCTTAAATGTTAAAAAAGAACCCGCATTTACCACCTCATCTGGCAGCTCATTCCACACTCCCACCACTCTCTGTGTGAAGAAGCCCCACCTAATGTTCCCTTTAAACTTTTCCCCCCTCACCCTTAACCCATGTCCTCTGGTTTTTTTCTCCCCTTGCCTCAGTGGAAAAAGCCTGCTTGCATTCACTCTATCCATACCCATCATAATTTTATATACCTCTATCAAATCTCCCCTCATTCTTCTACACTCCAGGGAATAAAGTCCTAACCTATTCAACCTTTCTCTGTAACTGAGTTTCTCAAGTCCCGGCAACATCCTTGTAAACCTTCTCTGCACTCTTTCAACCTTATTAATATCCTTCCTGTAATTTGGTGACCAAAACTGAACACAATACTCCAGATTCGGCCTCACCAATGCCTTATACAACCTCATCATAACATTCCAGCTCTTATACTCAATACCTTGACACCCTGACTGCACACAACTCTCCAAAAACAGATCTCCATTTAACCTAATAATGTAACTTCTAAAACCAACTAGCTGCACCAGTGATGATTTGGGATGTCATATTAAAGGGGGTGAATACTTATGCAATCAATTATTTTGTGTTTTATCTTTGTAATTAATTTAGATCACTTTGTAGAGATCTGTTTTCACAAAGGAGTCTTCTTCTGTTGATCAGTGTCACAAAAGCCTAATTAAATCCACTGTGATTCATTTTTGTAAAATAATAAAACATGAAAACTTCCGGGGGGGGGTGGTGAATACTTTTTATTGGCACTGTATAAACTCGTTATAGACAGCAGCAGGAAACGAACCCCTGTCGCTGGTGTTGTAAAGCGTTGTGCTAACTGCTACACTTGGCGTAGATCCACAATGCAAGAGGTGCTAGATAGGAGAAATGAAACATGCAGGGGAAAAGTTTGTGGTGGCAAGGGCACCTCTGTGGCCATTCCCATCAATAATAAGTATACCGTTTTGAATACCGTTGGTGGGGATGACCTACCAGGGACAAGTTGTAGTGGTCGCGTCTCTGGCACCGAGACTGGACCCTCAGCTCAGAAAGGAAGGAGGGAAAAGAGGACAGCAGTAGTGATAGGGGATTCAATAGTTAGGGGGACAGATAAGAGGTTCTGTGGGAGAGATCGAGAATCCCAGATTGTCTGTTGCCTCCCTGGTGTTAGGGTCTGCGATATCTCGGATCGAGTTCTTGGTATTCTCAGGAGGGAGGGTGAGCAGCCAGATGTCATGGTCCATGTAGGGACCAATGACGTGGATAGGAAGGAGGAGGTCATCCAGCAAAGAGAGTTTAGGGAGTTAGGTGCAAAGTTGAAGGACAGGACCTCCAGGATTGCAATCTCAGGATTGCTACCCATGCCACATGCTAGTGAGGCTAGAAAGAGGAAGATAATGCAGCTAAGTATGTGGCTAAGGAGATGGTGCAGGAGGGAGGGCTTCACGTTTCTAGACAATTGGGCCTTGTTCCAGAGAAGGTGGGACCTGTTCCGACTGGATGGTTTGCACCTGAACTGGAAGGAGACTAACATTCTTGCGGGTAGGTTTGCTAGTTCTGCTCAGGGGGGAGTTTAAACTAGATTTGCAGGGGGAGGGGAACCAGAGTGTTAGAGCAGATAGTGAGGTGGAGGAGGATAAAGGTCATGCGAGGACTGCATGTATAGACAGTAATCAAAGGTTTGTACGTGATAGGAATGTTCTTAGGTGCACCTATTTCAATGCAAGGAGTATTGTAGGTAAAGCAGATGAGCTTAGGGCACGGATTGATACGTGGGATTACGATATTATTGCTATTAGTGAGACTTGGTTGCAGGACGGGCAGGACTGGCAGCTTAGTGTTACGGGATTCTGCTGTTTCAGACATGACAGAGGGGAAGGGATGAAAGGGGGAGGAGTGGCATTACTAGTCAGGGAGAATATTACAGCTGTGCGTAGACAGGACAGCCCGGAGGGCTTGTCTGCAGAGGCCATATGGGTGGAGCAAGGAACGGGAAAGGTGTGACCACACTAATAGGGTTGTATTATAGACTGCCCAATAGGCAGAGAGAATTGGAGGAGCAAATCTGTAGAGAGATAGCAGACTGATCTAAGAAACAGAAAGTTGTAATAGTAGGGGATTTTAACTTTCCACATATTGACTGGGACTCCCACACTGTGAAAGGGTTGGATGGCTTGGAGTTTGTCAAATGTGTTCAGGAAAGTTTTCTAAATCAATATATAGAGGTACCAACGAGAGGATGCAATACTTGATCTCCTATTAGGGAACCAGACAGATCAGGTGACAGAAGTATGTGTAGGCGAACATTTTGGGTCCAGTGACTATGTCATTAGTTTCAAGCTAATTGTGCATAAGGATAGGTCTGGTCCTCGAGTTTAAGGTTCTAAATTGGAGAAGGGCCAATTTTGAGGAAATGAGAAAGGATCTAGGAAGAGTGGATTGGGATAAGTTGTTTTCTGGCAAGGATGTGTTCAGTATGTGGAAGGCATTCAAAGGCAAAATTTTGAGAGTGCAGAATTTGCACGTTCCTGCCAGGATTAAAAGCAAAGTTAACAGGCATAGGGAACCTTGGTTTTCAAGGGACACTGGTGATCTGGTTAAGAAAAAGAGAGAGGTGTGTCGCAGGTAGAGGCAACAAGGAACAAATGAGGTACTTGAAGAGTGTAGAAAATGTAAGAAAATACTAAAGAAGGAAATCAGGAAGGCAAAAAGAAGACATGAGGTTGATTTGGCAGATAATGTGAAGGTAAACCAGAAGGGTTTCTACAAGGATATTAAAAGGATAGTAAGGGACAAAATGGTCCCCTAGAAGATCAGAGTGGTTGTCTATGTGTGGAGCCTCACGAGATGGGGAGATCTTAAACAGTTTTTTTGCATCAGTATTTACTCAGGACACTGGCATAGTGTATATGGAAGGAAGGGAAACAAGCAGTAGTGTCATGGAACATATAGAGATTAAAGAGGAGGAGGTGCTTGCTGCCTTACAGCGAATAAAGGTAGATAAATCCCCTGGGCCTGACATGGTATTTCCTCGGACTTTAAGGGAGACTAGTGTAGAAATTGCAGGGGCCCTGGCAGAAATATTTAAAATGTCCTTAGCCACACGGGTATGGTGCCAGAGGACTGGAGGGTAGCTATGTTGTTCTGTTGTTTTAAAAAGGCTCCAAAAGTAAACCAGGTAATTACAGGCTGGTGAGCCTGACATCAGTAGTAGGTAAATTATTGGAAGGTGTTCTGAGAGATTGGATATACAAATATTTGGACAGCCAAGGGCTGATTAAGGATAGTCAGCATGGTTTTGTGCGTGGTAGATCGTGTTTAACGAATCTTGTAGAGTTTTTCGAGGAGGTTACAAAGAAAGTAGACGAAGGAAAGGCTGTGGATGTTGTCTACATGTACTTCAGTAAGGCCTTTGACAAGGTCCCACATGGGAGGTTAGTTCAGAAGGTTCAGACACTAGGTATCCATGAAGAGGTTGTAAACTAGGTTCGAAATTAGCTGTGTGGGAGAAGACAGAGAGTGGTAGTGGATGATTGCTTATCATATAACCATATAACAATTACAGCATGGAAACAGGCCATCTCAGCCCTTCTGGTCCGTGCCGAACGCTTACTCTCACCTCGTTCCATCGATCTGCACTCAGCCCATAACCTTCCATTCCTTTCCTGTCCATATAGCTGTCCAATTTAACTTCAAACCACAACAACAAACCTGCCTCTACCACTTCTGCTGGAAGCTCGTTCCACACAGCTACCACTCTCTGAGAAAAGAAGTTCCCCCTCATGTTACCCCTAAACTTTTGCCCTTTAACTCTCAACTCATCTCCTCTTGTTTGAATCTCCCCCACTCTCAATGGAAAAAGCCTATCCACATCAACTCTATCAATCCCCCTCATAATTTTAAACACCTCTATCAAGTCCCCCCTCAACCTTCTACGCTCCAAAGAATAAAGACCAAACTTATTCAACCTTTCTCTGTAACTTAGGAGATGAAACCCAGGTAACATTCTAGTAAATCTTCCCTGTACTCACTCAATTTTGTTGACATCTTTCCTATAATTCGGTGACCAGAACTGTAAAGAATACTCCAAATTTGGCCTTACCAATGCCTTGTACAATTTCAACATTACATCCCAACTCCTATACTCAATGCTCTGATTTATAAAGGCCAGCATACCAAAAGCTTTCTTCACCACCCTATCCACATGAGATTCCACCTTCAGGGAACTATGCACCATTATTCCTAGATCCCTCTGTTCTACTGCATTCTTCAATGCCCTACCATTTACCATGTATGTCCTATTTTGATTAGTCCTATCAAAATGTAGCACCTCACATTTATCAGCATTAAACTCCATCTGCCATCTTTCAGCCCACTCTTCTAACTGGCCTAAATCTCTCTGCAAGCTTTGAAAACCTACTTCATTATCCACAACGCCACCTATCTTAGTATCATCTGCATACATACTAATCCAATTTGCCACCCCATCATCCATATCATTAATATATATGACAAACAACAATGGACCCAGTACAGATCCCTGAGGCACACCGCTACACCCCCTCCTCCAATCTGACACACAGTTATTCACCACTACTCTCTGGCGTCTCCCAACCAGCCACTGCTCAATGCATTTTACTACTTCGATATTACTGCCCAACGATTGAACCTTCCTAACTAACCTTCCGTGGAACCTTGTCAAAGGCCTTACTGAAGTCCATATAGACAACATCCACCACTTTACCCTCTTCAATGTTCCTAGTAACCTCATCAAAAAATTCAATAAGATTTGTCAAACATGACCTTCTACGCACAAATCCATGTTGACTGTTCCAAATCAAACCCTGTCTATCCAGATAATTATATATACCATCTCTAAAAATACTTTCCGTCAATTTACCCACCACTGACGTCAAACTCACAGGCCAATAATTGCTAGGTTTACTCTTAGAACCCTTTTTAAAGAATGGAACAACATGAGCAATATGCCAATCCTCTGGCATCATCCCCTTTTCTAATGACATTTGAAATATTTCTGTCAGAGCCCCTGCTATTTCTACACTAACTTCCCTCAAGGTCCTAGGGAATATCTTGTCCGGACCCAGAGACTTATCCACTTTTATATTCCTTAAAAGCGCCAGTACTTCCTCTTCTTTAATCGTCATACTTTCCATAACTACCCTTCTTGTTTCCTTTACCTTACTCAATTCCATATCCTTCTCCTTAGTGAATACTGAAGAAAAGAATTTGTTGAAAATCTCCCGCGTCTCTTTTGGCTCCGCACATAGCCGTCCACTCTAATTCTCTAAGGGACCAATTTTATCCCTCACTATCCTTTTGCTATTAATATAACTGTAGAAACCCTTTGGATTTATTTTCACCTTACTTGTTAAAGCAGCCTCGTATCTGCTTTTAGCTTTTCTAATTTCTTTCTTAAGATTCTTTTTACATTCTTTATATTCCTCGAGCACCTCATTAACTTCCCAAGCTGCCTATATTTATTGTAGATCCCTCTCTTTTTCCAAACCAAGTTTCCAATATCCCTTGAAAACCATGGCTCTCTCAAACTTTTAACCTTTCCTTTCAACCTAACAGGAACATAAAGATCCTGTACCCTCAAAATTTCACCTTTAAATGACCTCCATTTCACTATTACATCCTTCCCATAAAACAAATTGTCTCAATCCACTCCTTCTAAATTCTTTCGCATCTCCTCAAAGTTAGCCTTTCTCCAATGATAAATCTCAACCCTGGGTCCAGTCCTATCCTTCTCCATAATTATGTTGAAACTAATGGTATTGTGATCACTGGACCCAAAGTACTCCCCAACACAAACCTCCAGCAGCTGACCTATCTCATTCCCTAACAGGAGATCCAACACTACCCCTTCTCTAGTTGGTACTTCTATATATTGCTGCAAAAAACTATCTTGCATACATTTGACAAACTCCAAACCAGCTAGCCCTTTTACAGAATGGGCTTCCCAGTCCATGTGTGGAAAATTAAAATCTCCACTGGGTTCTCTTCCAGGTAAGGTGGGACCTGTACAAAAGGGACAGTTTGCACCTGAACTGGAGTGCAACTAATATCCTAGTAGGAAAGTTTGTTAATACTGCATGGTGGGGTTTAAACTAGAGTTGCAGAGGGATGGGAACTACAGTGCAGAACAGCTAGTGGAGAGGTTGTGGAGACAGATGGTAATCTTGGTTGTGGTAATCTTGCGACATAGGGGACTGCAGAGTTTTGCTTCCAAATAAGCTTAATGCCTTCTATGCTCACTTTGTTCACCAGAACAGGGAGGAACCATCGTGCACCCCATGTCTCTCGATGATCTTTTGGTCTCAGTATCTGAAGACAACATGCAGGCTGCCTTCAAGAGTGAATCCATGGAAAGCATCTGGTCGGGACAGAACACCTGGCTGAGAACTGAAGACTTGCATCGGCCAAATGGCCGGTATATTCAATGGCCGATATCTTCATCCTCTCACTCTGGCAGTGTGTGATAACCACCAGCTTCAAGCAGGCTTCAATCATACCGATGTCCAAGAAGAGTGCGGTAATCTGTCTAAATGACTATCGCCCAGTGGCACTTACATCCAGAGTGATGAAGTGTTTTGAGAGGCTGGTGTTGAAACGCATCAGCTCCTGTCTGAATGGTGACTTGGATCCACTCCAATTTGCCTACTGAAGCAACAGGTCTACAGCAGATGCTATCTTGTTGCCTCTTCACAAAACCTTGGAATTCTGGACAGCAAAGATGCATACATCAGGATGCTCTTTATCGATTACAGCTCAGCATTTAATACCATCATCCCTTCAAAACTAATTAGTAAACTCCAAGAGATGGGCCTCATCACCACCTTGTGCAATTGGCCCTTGGATATCCTCACCTGCAGACCCGTCAGTTCGGATTGACAATCTCCCTCAGTACAGGAGCACCACAGGATTGTGGGCTTCGACCCTGCTCTAACTTGCTTTACACCATAACTCTGTGGCTAAGTACAGTTCCATCACCATATATAAGTTTACTGATGACACCATTGTGGGCTGTATAAAGGTGGTGATGAATCCGCATGCAGGAGAGAAACTGAAAATTTGACTAAGTGGTGTAATAACAACAACCACTCACTCAATGTCAAAAAGACCAAGGAACTTCAGAATAGTAGACTTCAGGAGAGGGAAATCAGAGGTCATGAGCCAGTAATCATTGGAGGATCAGAAGTAGAGAGGGTCAGTAGCTTTAAATTCCTGGGTGTCACCATCTCAGAGGATCCATCCTGAACATGTCATATAAATATAATTGTGAAGAAAGTACGACAGTCCCTCTACTTCCTCAGGAGTCTGTGGAGATTCAGCATATCATCAGAAACCTTGGCAAACTTCTATAGATGTGTGGTGGAAAGTGTGCTGACTGGCTGTATTATGGCCTGGTATGGGAACACCACTCTGAGTAGAAAATCCTACAAAAGGTAGTGGATTCAGCCCAATACGTCATGGGTAAATCCTTCCCGACCATTGAGCACATTTACATGAAATGCTCTCGTTGAAATGCAGCATCCATCATCAAAGATTCTCACCACCCAGTCCGTGCTCTTTTCTCGCTACTGCAATCAGGTAGAAGGTACAAGGGCCTCAGGACTCGCACCAGCTTCAAAACCATTTACTACAGCTTAACCATCATGCTCTTGATCAAAAGGGGACAACTACACTCATTTAAGGAATCTTATTATTATTTCATGCTTGTTATTTATTTATAATCTGCACTTGCACAGTTTTACTGTTTATAGTTGATGTTTACAGTTTACCTATCCCATTACAGTTACTGTTCGATAGGTTTGCTAAGTATACCCACAGAAAAAGAATCTCAGGGTTGTATGTTGTGACATGTATGTACTCTGATGATAAATTTTACTTTGAACTGTGACCTCAGACAAAGTCAGGAATCAAAAAGTTGAGCATGGTGCAACTAATGCCCATATATTTCAATGCAAGAAGTATCATACAAAAGCTGGGTGAGCTCAGGGTGTGGAGCAACACCTGAAATTATGACATTGTAGGCATAGTTGCTGGAGGGGCAGGACTGGCAGCTCAATATTACCGGGTTCCATTCTTTTAAATATGACAGAGGAGGAGAGCTGGTGTTACCAGTCAGGGGAAATGTCACAGCAGTGCTTTGTCAGGATAAACTGGAGAACTCGTCTAGTGGGGCATCATGGGTGGAACTGAGAAGTACGAAAGGTATGACCCCCAATATACAGGAGGCAACACTGGGACCGGATACAGTAGATGACCCCGACAGACACACAGGTGAAATGTCACCTCACCTGGGAGGTCTGTTTGGGTCCCTGAATGGTAGTGAGGGAGAAGGTGCAGGGGCAGATGTAGCACTTGTTCTGCTTATAAGGTGAAGTGCCAGGAGGGAGATCAGTGGGGAGGGATGAATGGACAAGGGCGTCTCGTAAGGAGCGATCCCTGTGGAAAGCAGAAAGTGGGGAGGAGGGAAAGATGTGTTTGGTGGTGGGATTTCTCACACATTTCTTACTGTAATTCTAGTTTATTATGTATTGCAATGTATTGTTGCCGCAACAAAAATGTTCACAATATATGCCAGTGACATTAACCCTAATACTGATTCTGATGCATGCTGCATTAATACAGCCCTTGCTGCTCATCCTTGTACACTTCCATCAGAACTCCCCTCTTGTCTACTAAACAAGCTAGATACGTCAATATTTGAAAGGTCCAAAACTGAACGCAGAATACAGGGTTGATGGCAGGATTCTTTGCAGTGTAGTGGAACTGAGATATCTTGGGGTCCACTTCCATAGAACCCTCACAGTTACCACACAAGTTGATAGGGTTGTTAAGAAGGCATATGGTGTTCAATGTTCAAAGTAAATTTATAATACATATATTTCATTATATCCTACCCTGAGATTCATTTTCTAGTGGGCATGCATGAGTGTGTTGTTGTTCATTAGTTGGAGGATTGAGTTCAAAAGCCACGAGGTAATGTTGTAGCTCTATAAAACTCTGGTCAGACTAGACCACACTTGGAATATGGTGTTCAGTTCTGGTTGACTCATTATAGGAAGAATGAAGAAGCCTTAGAGAGGGTGCACAGGAGATTTACCAGTATGTTGAATGGATTAGAGTGTACATTTTATGAGGAACCAAGAAGGAAGAGAGAGAAAGGTTAGATTGATCTTGGAGTAGGTTAAAAGGTCAGCACATTATGGGCTGAAGTATCTTAATGGTACTGAAGTGTTCTATGTTCCATACCAGTTAGAAATTCAACTGGTCAGTCCCCCCTCTGCTTTTAGCACCTAGGCCACTAATCATAAATATATCTATCTTAGTTTTAAATATACTCAATGACTTAGCCTGCACAGCCATCTGTGGCAATGAACTCCAGATTCAGCTCCCCCTGGCCAAAGAAATTCCGCATCATCTCTGCTTTAAATGGACATCCCTCTATTCTGTGGCTGTGCCTTCTGGTCCTAGACTCTCCCACAATAGGAAACATCGTCTCCAGATCCACTCTGTCTAGGTCTGTCACCCTGTAATACTACTGTGGGTGATGCAGCAGGGCCTGGACTAGTTGCCCTTTGTGCGTGTGCATCAAGCTGGACACCCTTACCTGTCCTTTTCCTACGTTTCTTTGTGCTTCGAACTCGAGGGGTGAGGGGCCGGTGGTATACAGCCGTATTTAAGCCAGCAACAACACTCTCGATGGTTTCATCCAGCAAGCTTGCATTCATCAGGTACTGTGGAACGTCCTGCAGGTAGAAAAGATGGCATTGTTACAGCCTGAGCTTAATTACACTTGGCTGGGCTTGTTCAGCTGCAACCAGTAAACTCACCTCATTTCTATGTAATAGAAACAAAAGAATACGAGTCAGGAATTTACAGCACAAGCAAGCCATTCTCATACGCCAGCTATCCCAACAGGCAAAATCCGTTAACTACTCTGATAATGGAGATGATCTTCGAGAAACACAAGCCAGGCAAAATCTGTTGTTCATTATTTTATTTATTTAAAAGGCGGGAGGAGAGAAAGCAGGGTTAAATAGGGGCCGTGGACAATTCTGATCTGATGGAAAGGGACGTGAAAGCACAGAGGAACATCTGGAGAAATTTCTGAAACGCTCGTTCGCTGTTGTCGTTACTGCGCGGTTGGGAATCTTTTGGAGGGAAGGCCTCAAAATCCCCGGCTTTGCCTGCCGTTGGCGACCGAGAAGGAGGTTGAACCGTTCGGACAGAGATGGTGCACAGTACTCGGTGTCGGAAAGTTGATCAGAGCTCGAAGTTTTCGGATGACTCAGAGTTGGACCGTGGTCGGGTATGGCAGGGAGAGTTTTTCTTCCTTCTCCCGTCTGCGTGAGATGTGGGACATTTGAGAGACTTTGAACTTTTACTGTGCTCACGGACTTCTTCATCAAGTTATCGTATTCTTGCACTGTTGTAACCGTATGTTATAATTATGTGGTTTTGTCAGTTTTTCAGTCTTGGTTTGTCCTGTGTTTTGTGATATCACACTGGAGGAAATATTGTATCATTTCATAATGCGTTCATTACTAAATGACAATAAAAGAGGACTGCGTGTCTTCATAATCTAAAAAAATTTTTAAAAAATTATTCATTCGGATACAGCTTGGAATAGGCCCTTCCAGCCATTCGAGCAAGGCTACCCCACAATCCTCCAATTCAACCCTAGCCTAATTATGGGACAATTTACAATAACCAATTAACTTACCAACCGGTATGTCTTTGGAGGAAGCTGGAGCACTCATGCAATGCTCTAGCTTTATAAGACACTGGTCAGGCCGCACTTGGAGTATTGTCAACAGATTTGGGCCCCACATCTCAGAAAGGATGTGTTGTCACTGGAGAGAGTCCAGAAGAGGTTCACGAGGTTGATTCTGGGAATGAAGGGGTTAACATTTAGCAGCTTTGGGCCTGTAATCACTGGAATTTAGAAGAATTCGGGGGATCTCATTGAAACCTACCGAATGTTGAAAGGGCTAGATAGGGTGGATGTGGAGAGGATGTTTCTTCGGGTGGGTTTATCCAGAACTGGAGGGCACAGCCGCAAAATTGATGAGTGACCTTTTAGAAAAGAGGTGAGGAGTAATTATTTTAGCCAGAGAGTGGTGGATCTGCGGAATGCTCTGCTGCAGACTGCGGTGGAAGCCAAGTCCATGGGTATAGTTAATGCAGAAGTTGATTGCTTCAGAGCGTCAAAGGATATGGCAAGAAGGCAGGTGTATGGGGTGGAGTGGGATCCGGGATCAGCCATGATGGAATGCCAGAGCAGAGTCGAAGGTCTGAAATGGCCCAATTTTGCTCCTGTCTTATGGTCTGATCACCTCTGATGCCCTTACTATTGAAGAACCGATCAAGCTTAATGGATGGCACGGTAGTGTAGTGGTTTGCGCAATGATATTACTGCTCAGAGAGTTCCTGAGTTCGGAGTTCATTTTAGTATTACTAAAACTTACTTTACCTATCTTGGTAATAAAATTACTAAAAATTTTATGGATCTCTATAAATATTTTTTTCCATTAATTGACTACACCAAACAAATGCTTTCTAAATGGTCGCCTATGACACTGTCATTAATAGGTCAAATTAATGCTATTAAAATGATAGTTTTACTGAAATTCTTATATATATTTCAGGCAGTTCCTTCCTTTGTTCCTAAAAAGTTCTTTGACAGAATAGATTCTATAATCTTATCTTATATTTCCATAAACCATAGAACCATAGAAACTACAGCACAGAAACAGGCCTTTTGGCCCTTCTTGGCTGTGCCGAACCATTTTCTGCCTAGTCCCACTGACCTGCACACGGACCATATCCCTCCATACACCTCCCATCCATGTATCTGTCCAATTTATTCTTAAATGTTAAAAAAGAACCCGCATTTACCACCTCCTCTGGCAGCTCATTCCATACTCCCACCACTCTCTGTGTGAAGAAGGCCCCCCTAATGTTCCCTTTAAACTTTTCCCCCCTCACCCTTAACCCATGTACTCTGGTTTTTTTCTCCCCTTGCCTCAGTGGAAAAAGCCTGCTTGCATTCACTCTATCTATACCCATCATAATTTTATATACCTCTATCAAATCTCCCCTCATTCTTCTACACTCCAGGGAATAAAGTCCTAACCTATTCAACCTTTCTCTGTAACTGAGTTTCTCAAGTCCCGGCAACATCCTTGTAAACCTTCTCTGCACTCTTTCAACCTTGTTTATATCCTTCCTGTAATTTGGTGACCAAAACTGAACACAATACTCCAGATTCGGCCTCACCAATGCCTTATTTTAAACAATGAAAATCCTAGATTGAGTAAACCCTTTTGCAGAAATTAAAAAAGGATGGTGGTATGGCTTTGCCAAATTTTAGAATGTACTATTGGGCAATTAATGATTGATGGATTCACTATTCAGAGATACATGAATGTCCTTCATGGTTGGATTTGGAGGAAAACTCGGTGAAGGGGCTCTCTTTGGCCTCTTTACTGGGAGCTCCTCTTCCCTTTTTGTTTTCTAAGATTAGTAGACAAGATTTTAATCCCATTATTAAACATACATTAAGAATTTGGTTTCAGTTTTGTAGATTTTTTGAGTTAAATAATTTTATTCTTTCCAGTAATATCCATCTCAATTACTTTTTTAAACCATCAATTTTGGATAAGGCCTTTTTAATTTGGAAAACCAAGGGAATAATAACTTTTTCACATTTGATTTTAGGGGACTGTTTAATGTCTTTTTCTCAATTAGTGGATAAATATGATTTATCTAATGTACACTTTTTTAGCTATTTACAAATTAGGAATTCTTTACATGGTTTGTTGCCAAATTACCCTTTTGCTTATCCACCTAATATGACAGATGCTCTCTTTCAGTTTAAACCATTTCAGAAAGGGTTGATAACTGTAATCTATAAACGGTTATTGAAGTCACGAATGATATCAAATGATAAAATTAAATGTGCTTGGGAATCGGAATTTTAAGAGTCATTTTCAGATAGTCAATGGAGTAAACTTTTTCATTTGGTTAATAACTGATCTATTTGTGCCCCTCATTCCTTGATACAGTTCAAGGTAGTGCATCGGGCCCATGTCAAAGGATAAACAAGCACGTATTTTTTCCAATATCAATCCTATTTGTGACAGATGTGATATTGAGGTGGCCACTTTAACTCATATGTATTGGTCTTGTATAAAGTTAAATAACTTCTGGGGAGATGTTCTTAAAATGCTATCAAAAGTCTTGGATCAGGATCTCTCCCCGTGAACTGCATGTGTTTTCCCTGGTTTCCTCCCACAGACCGAAGACAAACCAGTTTGCAGGTTAACTGGACATTGTAAATTGTCCTGTGGTTCAGCGAGGGTTAAACAGGTGTGTTGTTGATTACTAACTGGGCATTGTAAATTGTCCTGTGGTTCGGCGAGGGTTAAACAGGTGCGTTGTTGATTGCTAACTGGGCATTGTAAATTGTCCTGTGGTTCGGCGAGGGTTAAACAGGTGCGTTGTTGATTGCTAACTGGGCATTGTAAATTGTCCTGTGGTTCGGCGAGGGTTAAACAGGTGCGTTGTTGAGCCATGCGGCTCATTGGGCTGGAAGGACCTGTTCCCGCCATAATGCTAAATAACTATTTTAAACTCAAATGAAAATCAACATATATTTATGAAGTGTAAGTAAATTTGACAAGTTTGGTAGAGTTCTTTCTGGATGTAACAAGCAGATATGATATTTTAGAATAGTTGTCGCAATGTCTTTACTTATGACCGAATTTCAAATGAGGGTCACAGTTAGTTGCAAGAAAAATAAGGTTATGATAGTAGGCCATTTTAACTTTCCACATACTGACTGAGGCTCCCATACTGTAAAAGGGATGAATAGGATAGAATTTCTTAAACACGTTCAGGAAAGTTCCCAACTAGACAGAGAGTACAATACTGGATCTATTAGAGAAAGAGACAGTGCACAAGGCTGAAGTTTGTGTAGGGTGATCATAAGTCCATTCTTTTCAAAGAAAACCACAGGAAAGGATAGGTCTGGTGTTCAAGTTGTGAATCTAAATGAGAGAAGGGCCAATTTTGAAAGCATCAGAAAGGATCTGGCATGTGTAGATTGGGATAAGTTGTTTATTGGCAAAGGGATGCTTGCTAGGTGGGGGACATTCAGATACACAATATTGAGAGTATAGAGTTTATATTTCCTGTCAGAATAAAAGGCAAGGATAACAGTTTTAAGGAACCTTGGTTTTTAAGAGATTTTGAGGCCCTAGTTAAAAAAGGTGTATAGCATATAAAAACAAAATGAGGTCCTTGAGCAGTATAAGAATTGCAAGAGAACACTTAAGAAGGAAATCAGGATGGGCAAAAGAAAGCATGGTGTTGCTTTAGCTGGCAAGTTGAAGGAGAATATCAGGCTTCTACAGATATATTAAGAACAAAAGGATAGTAAGGGACAAAATTGGTCCTCCAGAAGATCAGAGTGGTCATCTATGCATGGAGCTGAAAGAGATGGGGGAGATCATAATTGGATTTTTTGCACCTGTATTTACTTGGGAGACGTTATGTCCATGGTAGGTCATGTCTAACCATGAGTTTTTAGAGAATTTTTTGAGGAAGTTGTTAAGAAAGTTGATGAAGGCAAGGCAGTGGATGTTGTCTGTAAGGACCTCAGCAAGGCATTTAACAAGGTCCCACATGGTGGCTGGTCAAGAATTTTCAGTTGCTTATGTGACGAGAATACACATAAAATTAAGATGTTTGCTGGCCTGGGTTAGCATCAGTGACATCAGCAAGTGGTCTGCCACCTGTCCTCAGGGGAAGGAGAGATAAGGAACAATGGAGCAGCGTCTGGAGATGTGTAATGAAGGGACGGGGGAGAAAGAGCTGTCTGGAGCGGCTCCCCCCTTTGAACCTTGAACTGTTTGAAGTATGGACAGGCGATACCCCAGCAGGGGGATAAAAAGGGACCGGTTCGCTAAGGCAGGACACACGCCACCCGAGGTAACGAGACCCTGGAAGCGGTGCGCCTCTCACGAGTGGGTGAGAAGTACCAGACAACGACCAGGGTGGAAAAGTACGATCAGCGGGAACCCGGTGTGTGTCCGCCCTTGCCTGGGTGCCGGGTTCACTGCAGAGGATCGACCGCATCTGGAGGAGGGGTCACAGTCGGTGACCTCAGGTGACATCACCAAGGACCCGCCCAAAAGTTGCTTGTGAGCTATCTCGCCGGTCTGTGAGTGAAGCCGTGTCTGAATGATCAGTTGTTCCTGTTCTATCTCTCTCTTCCCCCACGTTGTCCATCGCCATGGCAACGATTACTGCAAACTGAACTTTGAGTCACGTTGAAATTTGGTCATTTACCCCTAGACAACGATAGAGCTTGATTGATGCTGTTATCTTAATTCTATGCACATGTGTGTTTATCATCGCTGAACTGTTGCATTTATTATCCTTTCGATTACTGTGTTGCTTGTTTCTTTAATAAAACTTTCTTAGTTCTAGTACTCCAGACTCCAACTGAGTGATCCATTTCTGCTGGTTTGGCAACCCAGTTACAGGGTACGTAACATAAGTGGGGGCTCGTCTGGGATTTTGAACGCTAAATTTGGGACGGAGTAAATTGATTGGGTTAAAATTCCCGAAAGAAAGAAAAGACAAACAGTAGAAATGGAGGCTGAGGAATTTATAAAGGCGCCGACCTTGGAGGCATTAGAGGATGCCAGGAAATCGGAATTGATAGCTGTGGCAAAACGGTTGAATCTTGCTAAGGTGAAGTCGACAATGAGGAGAGAGGAGATACACAGAGCTATTGTAGAGCACTATATATCTAAAGGTGTGTTTCCCCAAGGTGAGCTGGAGGTGGTGTCTATTGAAAAACCTGTTGGTGACGCGGTACAGGTACAGCTTGAAAAACTGAGACTCGAGCACGAGTTCCGGGTACGGCAGTTAGAACACGAAGAGAGAGAAAGACAGTTGGAGAGAGAAGAGAAAGAGAGGGAATGGGAGCGAGAAGAGAGAGGGAAACAGAGGGAAAGGGAATTTGAGCTGGAGAAGTTAAAGATAAGGGCAGAGCAGGGGCTC
Organism: Mobula hypostoma; assembly: GCF_963921235.1. Lineage (NCBI taxonomy): Eukaryota > Metazoa > Chordata > Chondrichthyes > Myliobatiformes > Myliobatidae > Mobula > Mobula hypostoma. Next base: position 1,163,353 of record NC_086107.1, read on the forward strand.
GTGCCGAACCAAGGTGGAGGGTTCCGGGCGACCCAGGAGGTTAGGCTGGTTCCCCCATTTGACGATACCGACGTGGATCGGTACTTCCTCCACTTCGAAAAAGTGGCTATAAGTCAAGAATGGCCGAGGGATAAGTGGGTTGTTTTACTTCAGAGTGTACTGAAAGGGAAGGCCCAAGAAGCTTACTCAGCTTTGTCCGCGGAAGATGCCCAGAGGTATGAGGTGGTGAAGGAGGCCATCCTCAGGATTTATGAGTTGGTCCCGGAGGCATACCGGCAGAGGTTCCGGAATGCGAAGCAGTGGGACCGCACGTATTTGGAGTTTGCCCGTGAGATGCAGACATATTGTGAGCGTTGGTGCGCCACGAAGGGGGTAGAGGGGGATTATGACAGACTGCTACAACTGATTCTGATTGAGCAGTTTAAAGGTTGTGTCCCTGAGGGTATGAGACCCTACCTCGATGAGAAAGAGGCAGCCACGTTAGCCGCAACTGCTAAGTTAGCGGATGAGTATGCGTTGACGCATAAAATGAAGTTTGCCCCGAGTAAAGGCTACCAGAAGGGTAGTCAGGATGGCGGGGAGAGTCCGCCGGAAAAGTCAGAAAGTAAGCCGGGGACTAGTGAAAAGGATAAGGTAGAGCGGGAGCAGTCTGGTAGGAAGTCTCCTGGGGTCGTCTGTTATAATTGTGGGAAAGTCGGACACTTTGCGTCCAGGTGCTTTGCCCCAAGGAAGGAGACGGGGAAAGGAAAAGCGGAAATTTTGAATGGCTGTATTGAGCTGTTAAGCGAACCGCTAGGGAAGGACAGGTCTGAAAAAGTCCAGGAAGGGCGCGAGAGGTTTATCTCGGCCGGACTGGTGTCAGTGAAGGAGAGGTTAAAACCAGTTCCAGTGCGGATCTGGAGAGACACGGGAGCGTGTCAGTCACTAATACTGAAGAGTGTATTAGAGTTTAGCTCAGAGACCCAGACTGGGGAGGTAGAGGTCAAAGGTGTTGGGGAAGGGACAGAGTCAGTCCCTTTGCACCAGATACATTTGCAGAGCAACCTGGTCTCTGGACTAGTCACGATCGGGGTGAGGTCCGAATTACCGATGAAAGACGTGGAAGTCTTGCTCGGTAATGACATCGCCGGAGGAATCGTGTTCCCAGTCGTGAGATTGACAGGTCAGCCTGCCAGCATTGAGGCCCCATCCATGGACTCACAGGTTCATCACGAGCCCGCGATAGTGAATTTAGCTGAAACATTTCTGCCAACCTTGTATGAGACAGGGTGTAGTGAGATAAGAGGTAGTGAGGGAGCTGGGACGGACGTAGCAGTAGCCAGGAAAGAATTTGTGCAGACGCAGGAGCGAGACGAGGGGCTGATGGTTTTTGCCGAGACAGCTCTCTCTGACACAGCTTTAACAAGGGAACTAGTAGGCTATTGTGCGGATGAGGAAGTGCTAAGGAAGAAAGGGAAATCAAGGACAGTATCCGCAGATGAGGAGTGGGGGGTGGTGCAAAAGAGTTATGGGGATGAGGTTTTTAACATGGTCCACGAGGTACCCCCCGGTGGACATTTTGCGGTGCTGGAGGAAACAGTTGGTGGAATCATGAAAGAGATTTACCGGCTGCCCAGGGGGAAAAATGTTATTGATCATGACCGACGCGAACTGAGACGGTCACCGGTTTTTGATATATTAACAAACCTAGTCGGTGTTAGCGTGGAAATCAATGAAGCTAGGGGCCCCCTGATAAGAGGAAAAAAACATTTTGAAAAGATTAGTATGGGATCGATCAGATGGGAGAAGGCTATTGTTTTGGCCAGGTCTACTGATAAGGTCTCTCCCTTAATCCCCGAACAAAGCAAATCTTTAGAAGAAGTAATTAGACGACTCGCACCCATGTGTTTGATTGTCCCGAGGAAATGCAAAGAACTGGGACGTTGGGTGACGTCTGTTACAATAGGGCAGCCTAGTAAAGAACACTCATATATATTGAGTAATTCAGTGACTAAAGGGCTGATGAACACAGAGGTGTGTATTGGCAATTTAATACGGCTGTCTGAAGCCAGCCTGATAGTGAACCTTGAAAAAAATGAATTCGGCCAAACGAGGGTCACTTACCTGGGAATTGTGGTGACACAGGGGCAGCTGGCAGCGATGCAAGCTACAGTGCAGGCTATCGCTGACCTCCCAACCCCGACAGACAAGAGGGCCCTCAGAAGGCTCTTGGAGATGGTGGGGTACTGCAGGAAGTTTTGCAATAACTCTGCGGTCAATACCCGTCCCCCTCCTACTAAGCCCTTGCGAGAGAAAACTGAGTCGGAATGGGACGACCCTTGTTATTGTGGCCCGGGAAAAAGCCAAATGAGAGGTTACATTGATCGCAATTCATCAGTGTTTTTGGCCACTATGAAGTTTGCTGAGTTGGAGCCTGGTCTAAGGGATTATTAATAACACGTGTAAAAGGAACAGAAAATGTGATGACTGTCTGTCAAGGTGTTGACAGCTTCAAATTCTTTGTATTAGCCAATAGCTGATAAAGATGTATATTTGTGTATGTATCAAATAATGTATTCATGTTTGTAATTTTTACCTCCTGGTAAAAATCCTTAAAGGGGGGAAGTGTGACGAGAATACGCATAAAATTAAGATGTTTGCTGGCCTGGGTTAGCATCAGTGACATCAGCAAGTGGTCTGCCACCTGTCCTCAGGGGAAGGAGAGATAAGGAACAATGGAGCAGCGTCTGGAGATGTGTGATGAAGGGACGGGGGAGAAAGAGCTGTCTGGAGCGGCTCCCCCCTTTGAACCTTGAACTGTTTGAAGTATGGACAGGCGATACCCCAGCAGGGGGATAAAAAGGGACCGGTTCGCTAAGGCAGGACACACGCCACCCGAGGTAACGAGACCCTGGAAGCGGTGCGCCTCTCACGAGTGGGTGAGAAGTATCAGACAACGACCAGGGTGGAAAGGTACGATCAGCGGGAACCCGGTGTGTGTCCGCCCTTGCCTGGGTGCCGGGTTCACTGCAGAGGATCGACCGCATCTGGAGGAGGGGTCACAGTCGGTGACCTCAGGTGACATCACCAAGGACCCGCCCAAAAGTTGCTTGTGAGCTATCTCGTCAGTCTGTGAGTGAAGCCGTTCTGAATGATCAGTTGTTCCTGTTCTATCTCTCTCTTCCCCCACATTGTCCATCGCCATGGCAACGATTACTGCAAACTGAACTTTGAGTCACGTTGAAATTTGGTCATTTACCCCTAGACAACGATAGAGCTTGATTGATGCTGTTATCTTAATTCTATGCACATGTGTGTTTATCATCACTGAACTGTTGCATTTATTATCCTTTCGATTACTGTGTTGCTTGTTTCTTTAATAAAACTTTCTTAGTTCTAGTACTCCAGACTCCAACTGAGTGATCCATTTCTGCTAGTTTGGCAACCCAGTTACGGGGTACGTAACACTTGGCATTCATAATGAATTTGAAAATTGGATTAGATGATAACTTGATGGGAGAAGCCAGAGAGTGGTTGTAGATGGCTGCCTCCCTGATTGGAAGCCTGTGACTTATGGTGTGCCGCAGGGATTGGTGCTGGGTCTGTTGTTGGTTGTCATCCATATCAATGATGGATGATAATGTGGTTAGTTGGATCAGTAAATTTTCAGAAAATACCAAGATTGGGTGTGAGAAGGCAGGGAGGGGTGAGTATATGGAACAAGTTTCCAGAGGAAGTGGTTGAGGCAGGTACAATGGAATCACTTAAGAAACACTTGGATAGGTACGTGGAAGGGTGGGGCTTTGAAGGATATTGGACAAATGCAGGATTTCATGCATAGCTGGGAGGACACCATGGATTGTTTAGGCTGAAGAACCTGTATCTGTACTGTATTGATCTGTGACTATGACTGTGCATAGTCTGCTTCATTAGGGTCACATTTAAGGTGGCTGGTGAAGGAAGATGGTAAAAGACCACTTTTGATGGCTCTGGGCCTATAGTCACTTAAGTTTAGAAGGATAAGGTAGAATCTCATTGAAGCCTATTGAAATTTGAAAGGTCTAAACAGAGTGAATGTGGAGAGGGTATTTCCTATAGTGGGGAGTCTGGGCCCAAAAGGCTCAATCTCAAAGGTACGGTGCATTGAGAACAGAGATGAGGAGGAATATCTTTAGCCAGAGAGTGCTGAATCTGTGGAATTAATCTGGAGGTCCAGTCAATGGGCATATTTAAAGTAGAGGTTGATAGGTTCTTGGATAATCAGTACAACAAAGGTTACGGAAACAAGGCAGGAAAATGGGATTGCAAGGGATAATAAATCATCCAAGTGGCCTAATTCTGCTCCAATGTCTTATAGTCTTATAAATGAGGAAGTGCACACAGATGAGTGTCTCTCACCTGCTTCTACTTCTGATCTTCTGCAAACGGCCCAGTTTTGTTTCTGATTCCTATCACTGAACATTGCATTTAGTATTGCCACAGCATTGTACCCCGAGTTCAACTCACCCTGATCTGATGCGCACGGGTGATCCGACTCCTGTTCACATTTGCTCGGACCCGCTCACTCTGACGAGTCCGCGCTATGGCCCTCGTTCTTCTGGCCGTTGGACGTAACCGGGAGGTGGTGGGCTCTTGAGGTGCATCAGCAACGAGGAATGCAAGCTCCTCATCATCGATCTCTTCATCAGCTGCAGAGATAAGACAATAAAGTGAAATATTGTTTCTGTCTAGCTTCACTCTACACAACCCTCTCGTTTAGTGAGAGATCCACTCCACATAACCTTCCTGGTTAGTGAGGTCTCCACTCTATGTAACTTCGTAGTTTCATGATGATTTGCACTCCACGTAACCTTCTCATTTAGTCTACTCCACGTAATCTTTCCAGTTAGTAAGAACTACTCTCTATGTAACCCTCTCATTTAATAAGATCTCCACTCTACATAACCTTCCTGTTCAGTGAAGATCTCCACTCTGCATAACCTTCTCATTTAGAGAGAACTCCAGCCTACGTAACCTTCTCACTTAGTGAGATTTCTACTCTATGTAATCTTCTCATTTCAGACCATAAGACATAAGAGCAAAATTAGTCCATTTGGCCCATCGAATCTGGTCCGCCATTTCATCATGGCTGATCAATTTTTCCTCTCAGCCCCAATCTCCTGCCTTCTCCCTGTATCCCTCATGCCTGACCAATCAAGAATCCATCCTCTGCCTTAAAGATGCATACAGACTTGGCCTGCACAGTTGGCTGTGGCAAAGAATTTCACAAATTCACCATCTTCATCATCTCCATTCTAAAAAGACACCTCATTCTTCTGAATTCTAGTTAATACAGGCCCAGAGCCATCAAACATTCTTCATATGACAAGCCATCTAATCCTGGAATCAATTTTGTGAGCCTCCTTTGAACCCCTTCCAGTTTTAGCACATCCCTTCTAAGGGGCCCAAACCTGCTCACAATACTCCAAGTGAGGCCTCACTACTGCTTTATAGTCTCAACATTACATTCTTTCCTTTACATTCCATTTCTCTTGGAATGAATGTTAACTTCACATTTGCCTTCTTAACCGCAGACTCAACCCGTAATCTTTAGGAAATCCTGCACAATCACTCCCAAGTCCCTTTGCGCCTCAGTTTTTTGTATTTTCTCTAAATTTAGAAAACAGTCAATCCTTTCATTTCTTCTACCAAAGTGCATGATAATACACTTCCTGACACTGCATTCCATCTGCCATTTCATTGCTTATTTCCCTAATCTGTGTAAATCCTGCTGTAGACTCTCTACTTCCTCAAAACTACCTGCCCCTCCTATCTGTGTATCACCTGCAAACTTTGCAACAAAGGAAGTTATTTGGAAACAGAAGCAGAGTTAAGATGACGCTAAACGGCGACTCTTTGCTTGCATCTTTCGAAACAGCTCTATTTCCATCTTTAATATCTTTATTTTTCTCTTTCAGAGTTCTTTTGAAGACCTTGACCTGGAGTTACACACTGACTTTGGTTCTCTGAATGAATGGAACCCATTCTCGGGGTTTCAGGACTGGCCATTGTTTGGCACGCCAAGGGTTCGGCCTGAGAGTCTGGCTCGTATTTGGAAGCCTCAGATCTCGGGGCTCTGGAGATGGGCAGATTGAGGGTCAGTGTCATAATAGGAGACACGTATGTCATTGGGGGAGTTGAAAAAACTACTGCTGTGGGCCCAAAGACCCGAGATCTTTGCGATCTTCAGGCACAGAGCTCGAAAAAAGCAACGTAACAGGTTTTTAACATCGTAAACCAGCGAGTTGTTGTTATGTCTCCCTGCTCGCTGGGAAAATGGAGACATCTCCCTCTCTCTTACTAGGGAGAGAGAGAACATGTGGTGTGTTGAATGCCGGGTGTAACACGAAGTCTTTGGGGTAACTGCAAGTCTGTGTCTTTGCTATTGCTTTGCTCACACTTGAGTGCTCGGTAGTGGTGCTGATGATTGCTTTTCTTGCCGGTAGGGGGAGGGGGATTGTTGTTCACTGCTACTTACGCGTAGGAGTGGGGAGTTGGGGGAGGACTTTGGGGTTCTCACGTTTAACTGTCATTCATCCTTTGTGGCACTTCTCTGTTTTCATGGATGTTTGCGGAAAAAAAAGCATTTCAGGATGCATATTGTATACATTTCTGACATTCAATTGGACCTTTCAACCTTTGAATAATTCCATCATCCAAATCATTAACAAATAACGTAAAAGTAATCAGTCCCAACACATATCCCTGTGGAACTCCTCTAGTAACCAGCAGCCAACCAGAAAACCCTTTATTCCTATTCCCTGTGTGGATGAGTGTGTGCCTACAAAGGCTTACTGTGCATTCCCAAACCAAAAGCCAAGGACGAACCAGGAGGTACGTCGTCTGCTGTGGCATTCAAGTCTGGTGACCCAGGCCTGTACCAGAAAAGCAGGTATGATTTGTGGAGGGCTATCTCAAGGGCAAAGAGACAATTTTGAACGAGGTTGGGGGCGACATCGGATGCACAGCAACTCTGGCAGGGTTTGCAAGACATTACTTCCCACAAAGTGAAACCTACTAGCATGAATGGCAGCGATGCTTCACTACCAGATGAACTCAGAACCAGATACCTGCTTTGAAAGGAAGAACACAACTACAGCTGTGGAGATCCCTGCCGCACCTGATGAAGCTGATGTTAAGGTTGTCTTTAACTAGAGTGAACCCTCGCAAGGCAGAACATCCAGATAGAGTACCTGGTAAGGCTCTGAAAACCTGTGTCCACTAACTAGCGGGAGTATTCAAGGATACTTTCAACCACTAACTGCTACAGGCAGGTTCCCACTTGCTTCAAAAAGACAACAATTATACCAGTGCCTAAGAAGAATAATGTGAGCTGCCTTGATGACCATCACCCGGTAGCACTCACATCGACAGTGATGAAAAGCTTTGAGAGGTTGGTCATGACTAGACTGAACTCCTACCTTAGCAAGGACCTAGACCCATTGCAATTTGCCTATCGCCACAATAGGTCAACGGCACACGCAATCTCAAAGGCTCTCCATATGGTTTTAGACTACCTGGACAACACAAACACCTATGTCAGGATGCTGTTCATCAACTATAGCTCAGCATTTAAGACCATCATTCACACAATCCTGATTGAGAAGTTGCAGAATCTGGGCCTCTGTACCTCCCTCTGCAATTGGATCCACAACTTCATAACCGGAAGACCACAATCTATGCGGATTGTTGATAATATCTCCTCCTCGCTGACAATCAACACTGGCACACCTCAGGGGTGTGTGCTTAGCCCACTGCTCTACTCTCTATATACACAAGACTGTGTGGCTAGGCATAGCTCAAATACCATCTATAAATTTGCTGATGATACAAACATTGTTGGTAGAATCTCAGATAGAGACGAGAGGGCGTACAGAAGTGAGATATGCCGACCAGTGGAGTGGTGTCACAGCAACAACCTGGCACTCAACGTCAGTAAGACAAGAGCTGATTGTGGACTTCAGGAAGAGTAAGAGGAAGGAACACATACCAATCCTCACAGAGGGATCAGAAGTGGAAAGAGTGAGCAGTTTCAAGTTCCTTGGTGTCAAGATTTCTGAGGACCTAACCTGGTCCCAATATATCGATGTAGTTATAAAGGCAGCAAGAAGCTTTGACACTACCTCACTTTTTTTAATATACAGTATTTCTGTTTTTGCATGATTTTAATCTATTCAGTATATGTATACAGTAATTGATTTATCTATTTATTTGTTGTGACTACTTTTTTTCCTTCGGCAATTGAATAGTGCACGACTGCGCAAGCACGTGAAAGTTGGACCGTGAGGCAGCGGGAGAGTTAAAAAGCCAGCAGATTAACGGAGCAGGCGATGTAGTAGCGGGAAACAGGATAGGAAGGCTTTGGCTCGAGTGGCTTCAGCGAGCAGAAGCTAAGGACGAGCTTGCTCCCAGTGAGGTAAGGCCGGGTAAGCTCCTTTAGTTAATTTAATTACCTTAGGAGCAGGTAATGGAGGCAGCAGTTAGGGCAGTTGAGTGCTCCGTTTGCAGTATGTGGGAAGTTAGGGCGAGCACAATAGTCCCTGATGACTACGCCTGTAAAAGGTGCATCCAGCTGCAGCTCCTGACAAACTGAGTTAGGGAACTGGAGCTGGAGCTGGATGAACTTCGGATCATTCGGGAGGCAGAGGCAGAAATAAACAAGGAATTACAAGGAGATAGTCACCCCTAAAGGTAGCTGGGTGACTGTCAGGAGAGGGAAGGGGAATAGACAGAATGAGCAGAGCACCCCTGTGGCCGTTCCCGTCAATAATAAGTACATCATTTTGGATACTGTTGATGGGGACGACCTACCAGGGACAAGTTGCAGTGGATGCATCTCTGGCACCCAGACTGGACCCTCAGCTCAGAAAGGAAGGAGGGAAAAGAGGAGAGCAGAAGTGATAGGGGATTCGATAGTTAGGGGGACAAATAAGAGGTTCTGTGGAAGAGATCGAGAATCCCGGATGGTCTGTTGCCTCCCTGGTGCCAAGGGCCGCGATATCAAGAATCGAGTTCTCAGTATTCTCAAGAGGGAGGGTGAGCAGCCGGATGTCATGGTCCATGTAGGGGCCAATGACGTGGGTAGGAAGAGTGAGGAGGTCCTGAAAGGTGAGTTTAGGGAGTTAGGCGCCATGTTAAAGGACAGGGCCTCCGGGATAGCAATCTCAGGATTGCTACCAGTGCCACATGCAGGCAGGTTTAGAAATAGTAAGATAGTGCAGATCAACATGTGGCTGAAGACATGGTGCAGGAGGGAGGGCTTCAGATTTACAGATAATTGGGCAGTTTTCCAGGGAATGTGGGACCTGTTCCGGCAGGGTGGTTTACATCTGAACTGGAGGGGGACAAATATTTTTGCAGGTAGGTTTGCCAGAGAGACTCCAGTGGATTTAAACTAGATACAAGGGGGGAGGGGAACCAGAGTGTAGGACCAGATGTAGGGGAGAAGGAAGAAAAAGAAGACAGTAAAGTTGTTTGCACCGTTAGTGATAAACAGAGAGTAAGAGGTGGAAAATTTCTTAAATGCATTTATTTTAATGCTAGGAGCATTGTAAAAAAGGTGGATGAGGCATGGATTGATACCTGGAAGTATGATGTTATAGCTATTAGTGAAACATGATTGCAGGAGGGGTGTGATTGGCAACTAAATATTCCTAGATTTAATGGCTTCAGGTGTGATTGAATTGGAGGGACAAGAGGGCGAGGTGTTGCATTGCTTGTCAGAAAAAATATTACAGTGGTGCTCTGGCAGGATAGATTAGAGGGCTCGTCTAGGGAGGCTATTTGGGTGGAATTAAGGAATGGGAAAGGTGTAGTAAAAGTTATAGGGGTGTATTATAGACCACCTAATGGGCAGTGAGAATTGGAGGAGCAAATTTGTAAGGAGATAGCAGATATTTGTAGTAAGCACGAAGTTGTGATTGTGGGAGACTTTAATTTTCCACACATAGACTGGGAAACCCATACTGTAAAAGGGCTGGATGGTTTGGAGTTTGTAAAATGTGTGCAGGATAGTTTTTTGCAGCAATACATAGAGGTACCAACTAGAGAAGGGGCAGTGTTGGATCTCTTGTTAGGGAATGAGATAGGTCAGGTGACGGAGGTATGTTTTGGGAGCACTTCGGGTCCAGTGATCACAATGCCATTAGTTTCAATATAATTATGGAGAAGGATAGGTCTGGACCCAGGGTTGAGATTTTGGATTGGAGAAAGGCTAACTTTAAGGAGATGCGAAAGGATTTAGAAGGAGTGGATTGGGACAATTTATTTTATGGGAAGGATGTAATAGAGAAATGGGGGTCATTTAAAAGTGAAATTTTGAGGATACAGAATCTTTATGTTCCTGTTAGGTTGAAAGGAAAGGTTGAAAGTTTGAGAGAGCCATGGTTTTCAAGGGATATTGGAAACTTGGTTCAGAAAAACAGAGATATCTACAATAAATATAGGCAGCGTGCAGTAAATGAGATGCTTGAGGAATATAAAGAATGTAAAAAGAATCTTAAGAAAGAAATTAGAAAAGTTAAAAGAAGATACGAGGTTGCTTTGGCAAGTAAGGTGAAAATAAATCCAAAGGGTTTCTACAGTTATATTAATAGCAAAAGGATAGTGAGGGATAAAATTGGTCCCTTAGAGAATCAGAGTGGACAGCTACGTGTGGAGCCAAAAGAGATGGGGGAGATTTTGAACAATTTCTTTTCTTTGGTATTCACTAAGGAGAAGGATATTGAATTGTGTAAGGTAAGGGAAACAGGTAGGGAAGTTATGGAAACTATGATGATTAAAGAAGAGGAAGTACTGGCACTTTTAAGGAATATAAAAGTGAATAAGTCTCCGGGTCCTGACAGGATATTCCCTAGGACCTTGAGAGAAGTTAGTGTAGAAATAGCAGGGGCTCTGACAGAAATATTTCAAATGTCATTAGAAAAGGGGATGGTGCCAGAGGATTGGCATATTGCTCATGTTGTTCCATTGTTTAAAAAGGGTTCTAAGAGTAAACCTAGCAATTATCGGCCTGGGAGTTTGATGTCAGTGGTGGGTAAATTGATGGAAAGTATTCTTAGAAATGGTATATATAATTATCTGGACAGAGAGGGTCTAATTAGGAACAGTCAACATGGATTTGTGCGGGGAAGGTCGTGTTTGACAAATCTTATTGAATTTTTTGAAGAGGTTACTAGGAAAGTTGACGAGGGTAAAGCGGTGGAGGTTGTCTATATGGACTTCAGTAAGGCCTTTGACAAGGTTCCACATGGAAGGTTAGTTAGGAAGGTTCAACCGTCAGGTATTAATATTGAAGTAGTTAAATGGATTGAGCAGTGGCTGGATGGGAGACGCCAGAGAATAGTGGTGGATAACTGTTTGTCAGATTGGAGGCCGGTGACTAGTGGTGTGCCTCAGGGATCCGTACTGGGTCCAATGTTGTTTGTCATATACATTAATGATCTGGATGATGGGGTGGTAAATTGGATTAGTAAGTATGCAGATGATACAAAAATAGGTGGCGTTGTGGATAATGAAGTAGGTTTTCAAAGCTTGCAGAGAGATTTAGGTCAGTTAGAAGAGTGGGCTGAAAGATGGCAGATGGAGTTTAATGCTGATAAATGTGAGGTGCTACATTTTGGTAGGACTAATCAGATAGGATATACATGGTAAATGGTAGGGCATTGAAGAATGCAGAAGAACAGAGGGATCTAGGAATAATGGTGCATTGTTCCCTGAAGGTGGAATCTCATGTGGATAGGGTGGTGAAGAGAGCTTTTGGTATGCTGGCCTTTATAAATCAGAGCATGAGTATAGGAGTTGGGATGTAATGTTAAAATTGTACAAGGCATTGGTAAGGCCAAATTTGGAGTATTCTTTACAGTTCTGGTCACCGAATTATAGGAAAGATGTCAACAAAATTGAGAGAGTACAGAGAAGATTTACTAGAATGTTACCTGGGTTTCATCTCCTAAGTTACAGAGAAAGGTTGAACAAGTTGGGTCTTTATTCTTTGGAGCTTAGAAGGTTGAGGGGGGACTTGATAGAGGTATTTAAAATTATGAGGGGGAGTGATAGAGTTGACATGGATAGACTTTTTCCATTGAGAAAAGGGGAGATTCAAACAAGAGGACGAGTTGAAAGTTAGGGAGCAAAAGTCTAGGGGTAACACGAGGGGGAACTTCTTTACTCAGAGAGTGGTAGCTGTGTGGAACGAGCTTCCAGCAGAAGTGGTAGAGGCGGGTTTGATATTGTCATTTAAAGTAAAATTGGATAGCTATATAGACAGGAAAGGAATGGAGGGTTATGGGCTGAGTGCAGGTCGGTGAGACTAGGTGAGAGTAAGCGTTCGGCACGGACTAGAAGGGCCGAGATAGCCTGTTTCCATGCTGTAATTGTTAAATGGTTATATTATATGGTTTTTCTCTTCTATATTATGTGTTGCATTGAACTGCTGCTGCTACTACGTTAACAAATTTCATGTTAAGCGTCGGTGATAAAAAACCGGATTCTGATTCTGATCAGGATAGATCGCTCTTTGCCTCCTGCCAGTCAGCCATTGCTTTATCCACGCTAGAATCTTTCCTGTAATACCATGGGCTCCAGTGATGATGTCCACTCTACGTAACCTTCTCATTTAGTGAGAACTCCACTCTACCTAACTTTTTCTCATTCAGAGATCTCTAATCTGCATAACTTTCTCATTTAGTGACAATCCCCACTTAGTAACTTTCTTTAGTGATGATCTCCACGCTACGTAACTTTCTTGCTTAGTAAGAAATCAAATCTATGTAACCTTCTTGCTTAGTGAGAACTCAAATCTACATAACCTTCTCATTTAGTGACCATCTCTATTCTACGTAACCTTCTTGCTTATTGAGAGCTTCACTCTATGTAATCTTCTCCTTTGTGACAACCTCCACTCTACACAATTTTCTCGTTTAGTGATGAGATCCACTGTACGTAACCTTCTCATTTAGTGAGAGCTACACTCTACATAACGTTCTTGTTTAGTAACAAGATCCACTCTATACAACTTCTTGTTCAGTGACAACCTCCACTCTACACAAACAACAGGAATTCTGCAGATGCTGGAAATTCAAGCAACACACATCAAAGTTGCTGGTGAACGCAGCGGGCCAGGCAGCATCTCTAGGAAGAGGTACAGTCGACGTTTCAGGCCGAGACCCTTCGTCAGAACTAACTGAAGGAAGAGTTAGTAAGAGATATGAAAGTGGGAGGGGGAGGGGGAGATCCAAAATGATAGGAGAAGACAGGAGGGGGAGGGATGGAGCCAAGAGCTGGACAGGTGATTGGCAAAAGCGATATGAGAGGATCATGGGACAGGAGGCCTGGGGAGAAAGACGGGGGTGGGGGGGAACCTAGAGGATGGGCAAGGGGTATAGTTAGAGGGACAGAGGGAGAAAAAGGAGAGTGAGAGAAAGGATGTGTGTATAAAAATAAATAACAGATGGGGTACGAGGGGGAGGTGGGGCATTAGCAGAAGTTTGAGAAGTCAATATTCATGCCATCAGGTTGGAGGCTACCCAGACGGAATATAAGGTGTTGTTCCTCCAACCTGAGTGTGGCTTCATCTTTACAGTAGAGGAGGCTGTGGATAGACATGTCAGAATGGGAATGGGATGTGGAATTAAAATGTGTGGCTAAAATGCCACATCTAAGCACATCTTTCCCTCCGCCCCCCCCCCCAGCTTTCCGCAGGGATCGCGCCCTACGTGGCTCCCTTGACCATTCGTCCCCCCCATCCCTCCACACTGATCTCCCTCCTGGCACTTATCCTTGTAAGCGGAACAAGTGCTACATGTGCCCTTAGACTTCCTCCCTTACCACCATTCAGGGCCCCAGACAGTCCATCCAGGTGAGGTGACACCACCTGTGAGTCAGCTGGGGTGATATACTGCGTCCGGTGCTCCTGATGTGGCCTTCTATACATTGGCGAGACCCAATGCAGACTGGGAGACAGCTTTGCTGAACACATACGCTCTGTCTGCCAGAGAAAGCAGGATCTCCCGGTGGCCACACATTTTAATTCCACATCCCATTCTCATTCTGACATGTCTATCCACGGCCTCCTCTAATGTAAAGATGAAGCCACACTCAGGCTGGAGGAACAACACCTTATATTCCGTCTGGGTAGCCTCCAACCTGATGGCATGACCACTGACTTCTCTAACTTCCGCTAATGCCCCGCCTCCCCCTCGTACCCCATCCGTTGTTTATTTTTACACACACATTCTTGCTCTCACTTTCCTTTTTCTCCCTCTGTCCCTCTGACTATACCCCTTGCCCATCCTCTAGGTTCCCCCCCCCTTGTCTTTCTCCCTGGGCCTCCTGTCCCATGATCCTCTCATATCCCCTTTGCCAATCACCTGTCCAGCTCTTGGCTCCGTCCCTCCCCCTCCTGTCTTCTCCTATCATCTTGGATCTCCCCCTCCCCCTTTCATATCTCTTACTAACTCTTTCTTCAGTTAGTCCTGACGAATGGTCTTGGCCTGAAACATCGACTGTCCCTCTTCTTGGAGATGCTGCCTGGCCTGCTGCGTTCACCAGCAACTTTGATGTGTGTTACTCCACTCTACACAACCTTCTCGTTGAGTGACAATCTCCACTCTACACAACCTTCTCGTTCAGTGACGAGATCCACTCTACACAACCTTCTCGTTCAGTGACAATCTCCACTCTACACAACCTTCTCGTTTAGTGACAATCTCCACTCTACACAACCTTCTCGTTTAGTGACAATCTCCACTCTACACAACCTTGTTTAGTGACGATCTCCACTACACAACTTTCTCGTTTAGTGATGAGATCCACTCTACACAACCTTCTCGTTCAGTGACAATCTCCACTCTACACAACCTTCTCGTTTGGTGACGAGATCAACTCCACAGAACCTTGCTTAGTGACGATCTCCACTCTACACAACCTTCTTGTTTAGTGATGAGATCCACTCTACACAAACTTCTCGTTCAGTGACAATCTCCACTCAACACAACCTTCTCGTTCAGTGACAATCTCCACTGTACACAACCTTGTTTAGTGACGATCTCCACTCTACACAACCTTCTCGTTTAGTGACAATCTCCACTCTACATAACCTTCTCGTTTAGTGACAATCTCCACTCTACACAACCTTCTCGTTTAGTGATGAGATCCACTCTACACAACCTTTTCGTTTAGTGATGAGATCCACTCTACACAACCTTCTCATTTAGTGATGAGATCCACTCTACACAAACTTCTCGGTTGGTGACGAGATCCACTCTACACAACCTTCTCATTTAGTGATGAGATCCACTCTACACAACCTTCTTGGTTGGTGACGAGATCCACTCTACACAACCTGCTAATTTAGTGATGAGATCCACTCTACACAACCTTCTCGTTCAGCGACAATCTCCACTCTACACAACCTTCTCGTTTAGTGACAATCTCCACTCTACACAACCTTCTCGTTTAGTGATGAGATCCATTCTACACAACCTTCTCGTTCAGTGACAATCTCCACTCTACACAATCTTCTCGTTTGGTGACGAGATCCACTCTACACAACCTTCTCATTTAGTGATGAGATCAACTCTACAGAACCTTGCTTAGTGACGATCTCCACTCTATACAACCTTCTCGTTTAGTGATGAGATCCACTCTACACAACCTTCTCATTCAGTGACAATCTCCACTCTACACAACCTCCTCGTTCAGTGATGAGATCCACTCTACACAACCTTCTCGTTCAGTGACAATCTCCACTCTACACAACCTTGTTTAGTGACGATCTCCACTCTACACAACCTTCTTGTTTAGTGATGAGATCCACTCTACACAACCTTTTCGTTTAGTGATGAGATCCACTCTACACAACCTTCTCATTTAGTGATGAGATCCACTCTACACAACCTTCTCGGTTGGTGACGAGATCCACTCTACACAACCTTCTCGTTTAGTGATGAGATCCACTCTACACAACCTTCTCGTTTAGTGATGAGATCCACTCCACACAACCTTCTCGTTCAGTGACAATCTCCACTCGACACAACCTTCTCGTTTAGTGATGAGATCCACTCTACACAACCTTTTCGTTTAGTTATGAGATCCACTCTACACAACCTTCTCATTTAGTGATGAGATCCACTCTACACAACCTTCTCGGTTGGTGACGAGATCCACTCTACACAACCTTCTCGTTTAGTGACAATCTCCACTCTACACAACCTTCTCGTTTAGTGATGAGATCCACTCTACACAACCTTCTCGTTCAGTGACAATCTCCACTCTACACAACCTTGTTTAGTGACGATCTCCACTTTACTCAACTTTCTCGTTTAGTGATGAGATCCACTCTACACAACCTTCTCGTTCAGTGACAATCTCCATTCTACACAACCTTGTTTAGTGACGATCTCCACTCTACACAACATTCTCGTTTAGTGACAATCTCCACTCTACACAACCTTCTCGTTTAGTGACAATCTCCACTCTACGCAACCTTCTCGTTTAGTGATGAGATCCACTCTACACAACCTTCTCGTTTAGTGATGAGATCCGCTCTACACAACCTTCTCGTTTAGTGATGAGATCCACTCTACACAACCTTCTTGGTTGGTGACGAGATCCACTCTACACAACCTTCTCATTTAGTGATGAGATCCACTCTACACAACCTTCTTGTTCAGTAACAATCTCCACTCTACACAACCTTCTCGTTTAGTGACAATCTCCACTCTACACAACCTTCTCGTTTAGTGATGAGATCCACTCTACACAACCTTCTCGTTCAGTGACAATCTCCACTCTACACAATCTTCTCGTTTGGTGACGAGATCCACTCTACACAACCTTCTCATTTAGTGATGAGATCAACTCTACAGAACCTTGCTTAGTGACGATCTCCACTCTACACAACCTTCTCGTTTAGTGATGAGATCCACTCTACACAACCTTCTCATTCAGTGACAATCTCCACTCTACACAACCTTCTCGTTTAGTGATGAATCTCCACTCTACACAACCTTCTCGTTTAGTGATGAGATCCACTCTACACAACCTTCTCGTTTAGTGAGAGATCCACTCTACACAACCTTCTCATTTAGTGATGAGATCCACTCTACACAACCTTCTCGTTTAGTGATGAGATCCACTCTACACAACCTTCTCGTTTAGTGACAATCTCCACTCTACACAACCTTCTCGTTTAGTGATGAGATCCACTCTACACAACCTTCTCGTTCAGTGACAATCTCCACTCTACACAACCTTGTTTAGTGACGATCTCCACTCTACACAACCTCCTCGTTCAGTGATGAGATCCACTCTACACAACCTTCTCGTTCAGTGACAATCTCCACTCTACACAACCTTGTTTAGTGACGATCTCCACTCTACACAACCTTCTTGTTTAGTGATGAGATCCACTCTACACAACCTTTTCGTTTAGTGATGAGATCCACTCTACACAACCTTCTCGTTTAGTGATGAGATCCACTCTACACAACCTTCTCGTTTAGTGATGAGATCCACTCTACACAACCTTCTCGTTTAGTGATGAGATCCACTCTACACAACCTTCTCATTTAGTGATGAGATCCACTCTACACAACCTTCTCGGTTGGTGACGAGATCCACACTCTACACAACCTTCTCGTTTAGTGACAATCTCCACTCTACACAACCTTCTTGTTTAGTGATGAGATCCACTCTACACAACCTTCTCGTTCAGTGACAATCTCCACTCTACACAACCTTGTTTAGTGACGATCTCCACTCTACACAACCTTCTTGTTTAGTGATGAGATCCACTCTACACAACCTTTTCGTTTAGTGATGAGATCCACTCTACACAACCTTCTCGTTTAGTGATGAGATCCACTCTACACAACCTTCTCGTTTAGTGATGAGATCCGCTCTACACAACCTTCTCGTTTAGTGATGAGATCCACTCTACACAACCTTCTCGTTTAGTGATGAGATCCACTCTACACAACCTTCTTGTTCAGTGACAACCTCCACTCTACACAACCTTCTCGTTTAGTGATGAGATCCACTCTACACAACCTTCTCGTTTAGTGACAATCTCCACTGTACACAACCTTCTCGTTTAGTGATGAGATCCACTCTACACAACCTTCTCGTTCAGTGACAATCTCCACTCTACACAACCTTGTTTAGTGACGATCTCCACTCTACACAACCTTCTCGTTTAGTGACAATCTCCACTCTACATAACCTTCTCGTTTAGTGACAATCTCCACTCTACACAACCTTCTCGTTTAGTGATGAGATCCACTCTACACAACCTTTTCGTTTAGTGATGAGATCCACTCGACACAACCTTCTCATTTAGTGATGAGATCCACTCTACACAAACTTCTCGGTTGGTGACCAGATCCACTCTACACAACCTTCTCATTTAGTGATGAGATCCACTCTACACAACCTTCTTGGTTGGTGACGAGATCCACTCTACACAACCTTCTCATTTAGTGATGAGATCCACTCTACACAACCTTCTTGTTCAGCGACAATCTCCACTCTACACAACCTTCTCGTTTAGTGACAATCTCCACTCTACACAACCTTCTCGTTTAGTGATGAGATCCACTCTACACAACCTTCTCGTTCAGTGACAATCTCCACTCTACACAATCTTCTCGTTTGGTGACGAGATCCACTCTACACAACCTTCTCATTTAGTGATGAGATCAACTCTGCAGAACCTTGCTTAGTGACGATCTCCACTCTACACAACCTTCTCGTTTAGTGATGAGATCCACTCTACACAACCTTCTCATTCAGTGACAATCTCCACTCAACACAACCTCCTCGTTCAGTGATGAGATCCACTCTACACAACCTTCTCGTTCAGTGACAATCTCCACTCTACACAACCTTCTCGTTTAGTGACAATCTCCACTCTACACAACCTTCTTGTTTAGTGATGAGATCCACTCTACACAACCTTCTCGTTTAGTGATGAGATCCGCTCTACACAACCTTCTCGTTTAGTGATGAGATCCACTCTACACAACCTTCTCGTTTAGTGATGCGATCCACTCTACACAACCTTCTCGTTTAGTGATGAGATCCACTCTACACAACCTTCTTGTTCAGTGACAACCTCCACTCTACACAACCTTCTCGTTTAATGATGAGATCCACTCTACACAACCTTCTCGTTTAGTGACAATCTCCACTGTACACAACCTTCTCGTTTAGTGATGAGATCCACTCTACACAACCTTCTCGTTCAGTGACAATCTCCACTCTACACAACCTTGTTTAGTGACGATCTCCACTTTACACAACTTTCTCATTTAGTGATGAGATCCACTCTACACAACCTTCTCGTTCAGTGACAATCTCCATTCTACACAACCTTGTTTAGTGACGATCTCCACTCTACACAACATTCTCGTTTAGTGACAATCTCCACTCTACACAACCTTCTCGTTTAGTGACAATCTCCACTCTACGCAACCTTCTCGTTTAGTGATGAGATCCAGTCTACACAACCTTCTCGTTTAGTGATGAGATCCACTCTACACCACCTTCTCGTTTAGTGATGAGATCCACTCTACACAACCTTCTCGTTTAGTGATGAGATCCACTCTACACAACCTTCTTGTTCAGTGACAATCTCCACTCTACGCAACCTTCTCGTTTAGTGATGAGATCCACTCTACACAACCTTCTCGTTTAGTGACAATCTCCACTCAACACAACCTCCTCGTTCAGTGATGAGATCCACTCTACACAACTTTCTCATTCAGTGACAATCTCCACTCTACACAACCTTGTTTAGTGACGATCTCCACTCTACACAACCTTCTTGTTTAGTGATGAGATCCACTCTACACAACCTTTTCGTTTAGTGATGAGATCCACTCTACACAACCTTCTCATTTAGTGATGAGATCCACTCTACACAACCTTCTCGGTTGGTGACGAGATCCACTCTACACAACCTTCTCGTTTAGTGATGAGATCCACTCTACACAACGTTCTCGTTTAGTGATGAGATCCACTCTACACAACCTTCTTGTTAAGCGACAATCTCCACTCTACACAACCTTCTCGTTTAGTGACAATCTGCACTCTACACAACCTTCTCGTTTAGTGATGAGATCCACTCTACACAACCTTCTCGTTCAGTGACAATCTCCACTCTACACAACCTTCTCATTTAGTGATGAGATCCACTCTACACAACCTTCTCGGTTGGTGACGAGATCCACTCTACACAACCTTCTCGTTTAGTGACAATCTCCACTCTACACAACCTTCTCGTTTAGTGATGAGATCCACTCTACACAACCTTCTCGTTCAGTGACAATCTCCACTCTACACAACCTTGTTTAGTGACGATCTCCACTTTACTCAACTTTCTCGTTTAGTGATGAGATCCACTCTACACAACCTTCTCGTTCAGTGACAATCTCCACTCTACACAACCTTGTTTAGTGACGATCTCCACTCTACACAACCTTCTCGTTTAGTGATGAGATCCACTCTACACAACCTTCTCGTTCAGTGACAATCTCCATTCTACACAACCTTGTTTAGTGACGATCTCCACTCTACACAACATTCTCCTTTAGTGACAATCTCCACTCTACACAACCTTCTCGTTTAGTGACAATCTCCACTCTACGCAACCTTCTCGTTTAGTGATGAGATCCACTCTACACAACCTTCTCGTTTAGTGATGAGATCCGCTCTACACAACCTTCTCGTTTAGTGATGAGATCCACTCTACACAACCTTCTCGTTTAGTGGATCCACTCTACACAACCTTCTTGTTCAGTGACAACCTCCACTCTACACAACCTTCTCGTTTAGTGATGAGATCCACTCTACACAACCTTCTCGTTTAGTGACAATCTCCACTGTACACAACCTTATCGTTTAGTGATGAGATCCACTCTACACAACCTTCTCGTTCAGTGACAATCTCCACTCTACACAACCTTGTTTAGTGACGATCTCCACTCTACACAACCTTCTCGTTTAGTGACAACCTCCACTCTACATAACCTTCTCGTTTAGTGACAATCTCCACTCTACACAACCTTCTCGTTTAGTGATGAGATCCACTCTACACAACCTTCTCGTTTAGTGATGAGATCCGCTCTACACAACCTTCTCATTTAGTGATGAGATCCACTCTACACAACCTTCTCGTTTAGTGATGAGATCCACTCTACACAACCTTCTTGTTCAGTGACAATCTCCACTCTACACAACCTTCTCGTTTAGTGATGAGATCCACTCTACACAACCTTCTCGTTCAGTGACAATCTCCACTCTACACAACCTTGTTTAGTGACGATCTCCACTTTACTCAACTTTCTCGTTTAGTGATGAGATCCACTCTACACAACCTTCTCGTTCAGTGACAATCTCCATTCTACACAACCTTGTTTAGTGACGATCTCCACTCTACACAACATTCTCGTTTAGTGACAATCTCCACTCTACACAACCTTCTCGTTTAGTGACAATCTCCACTCTACGCAACCTTCTCGTTTAGTGATGAGATCCACTCTACACAACCTTCTCGTTTAGTGATGAGATCCGCTCTACACAACCTTCTCGTTTAGTGATGAGATCCACTCTACACAACCTTCTCGTTTAGTGGATCCACTCTACACAACCTTCTTGTTCAGTGACAACCTCCACTCTACACAACCTTCTCGTTTAGTGATGAGATCCACTCTACACAACCTTCTCGTTTAGTGACAATCTCCACTGTACACAACCTTATCGTTTAGTGATGAGATCCACTCTACACAACCTTCTCGTTTCAGTGACAATCTCCACTCTACACAACCTTGTTTAGTGACGATCTCCACTCTACACAACCTTCTCGTTTAGTGACAACCTCCACTCTACATAACCTTCTCGTTTAGTGACAATCTCCACTCTACACAACCTTCTCGTTTAGTGATGAGATCCACTCTACACAACCTTCTCGTTTAGTGATGAGATCCGCTCTACACAACCTTCTCATTTAGTGATGAGATCCACTCTACACAACCTTCTCGTTTAGTGATGAGATCCACTCTACACAACCTTCTTGTTCAGTGACAATCTCCACTCTACACAACCTTCTCGTTTAGTGATGAGATCCACTCTACACAACCTTCTCGTTCAGTGACAATCTCCACTCTACACAACCTTGTTTAGTGACGATCTCCACTTTACTCAACTTTCTCGTTTAGTGATGAGATCCACTCTACACAACCTTCTCGTTCAGTGACAATCTCCATTCTACACAACCTTGTTTAGTGACGATCTCCACTCTACACAACATTCTCGTTTAGTGACAATCTCCACTCTACACAACCTTCTCGTTTAGTGACAATCTCCACTCTACGCAACCTTCTCGTTTAGTGATGAGATCCACTCTACACAACCTTCTCGTTTAGTGATGAGATCCGCTCTACACAACCTTCTCGTTTAGTGATGAGATCCACTCTACACAACCTTCTCGTTTAGAGATGAGATCCACTCTACACAACCTTCTTGTTCAGTGACAATCCCCACTCTACACAACCTTCTCGTTTAGTGATGAGATCCACTCTACACAACCTTCTCGTTTAGTGACAATCTCCACTCTACGCAACCTTCTCGTTTAGTGATGAGATCCACTCTACACAACCTTCTCGTTTAGTGATGAGATCCGCTCTACACAACCTTCTCGTTTAGTGATGAGATCCACTCTACACAACCTTCTCGTTTAGTGATGAGATCCACTCTACACAACCTTCTTGTTCAGTGACAACCTCCACTCTACACAACCTTCTCGTTTAGTGATGAGATCCACTCTACACAACCTTCTCGTTTAGTGACAATCTCCACTGTACACAACCTTCTCGTTTAGTGATGAGATCCACTCTACACAATCTTCTCGTTCAGTGACAATCTCCACTCTACACAACCTTGTTTAGTGACGATCTCCACTTTACACAACTTTCTCATTTAGTGATGAGATCCACTCTACACAACCTTCTCGTTCAGTGACAATCTCCATTCTACACAACCTTGTTTAGTGACGATCTCCACTCTACACAACATTCTCGTTTAGTGACAATCTCCACTCTACACAACCTTCTCGTTTAGTGACAATCTCCACTCTACGCAACCTTCTCGTTTAGTGATGAGATCCACTCTACACAACCTTCTCGTTTAGTGATGAGATCCACTCTACACCACCTTCTCGTTTAGTGATGAGATCCACTCTACACAACCTTCTCGTTTAGTGATGAGATCCACTCTACACAACCTTCTTGTTCAGTGACAATCTCCACTCTACGCAACCTTCTCGTTTAGTGATGAGATCCACTCTACACAACCTTCTCGTTTAGTGACAATCTCCACTGTACACAACCTTCTCGTTTAGTGATGAGATCCACTCTACACAACCTTCTCGTTTAGTGACAATCTCCACTCTACACAATCTTCTCGTTTGGTGACGAGATCCACTCTACACAACCTTCTCATTTAGTGATGAGATCAACTCTACAGAACCTTGCTTAGTGACGATCTCCACTCTACACAACCTTCTCGTTTAGTGATGAGATCCACTCTACACAACCTTCTCGTTCAGTGACAATCTCCACTCAACACAACCTCCTCGTTCAGTGATGAGATCCACTCTACACAACCTTCTCGTTCAGTGACAATCTCCACTCTACACAACCTTGTTTAGTGACGATCTCCACTCTACACAACCTTCTTGTTTAGTGATGAGATCCACTCTACACAACCTTTTCGTTTAGTGATGAGATCCACTCTACACAACCTTCTCATTTAGTGATGAGATCCACTCTACACAACCTTCTCGCTTAGTGACAATCTCCACTGTACACAACCTTCTCGTTTAGTGATGAGATCCACTCTACACAACCTTCTCGTTCAGTGACAATCTCCACTCTACACAACCTTGTTTAGTGACGATCTCCACTTTACACAACTTTCTCGTTTAGTGATGAGATCCACTCTACACAACCTTTTCGTTTAGTGATGAGATCCACTCTACACAACCTTCTCGTTTAGTGATGAGATCCACTCTACACAACCTTCTCGCTTAGTGACAATCTCCACTGTACACAACTTTCTCGTTTAGTGATGAGATCCACTCTACACAACCTTCTCGTTCAGTGACAATCTCCATTCTACACAACCTTGTTTAGTGACGATCTCCACTCTACACAACATTCTCGTTTAGTGACAATCTCCACTCTACACAACCTTCTCGTTTAGTGACAATCTCCACTCTACGCAACCTTCTTGTTTAGTGATGAGATCCACTCTACACAACCTTCTCGTTTAGTGATGAGATCCACTCTACACAACCTTCTCGGTTGGTGACGAGATCCACTCTACACAACCTTCTCGTTTAGTGATGAGATCCACTCTACAGAACGTTCTCGTTTAGTGATGAGATCCACTCTACACAACCTTCTTGTTCAGCGACAATCTCCACTCTACACAACCTTCTCGTTTAGTGACAATCTGCACTCTACACAACCTTCTCGTTTAGTGATGAGATCCACTCTACACAACCTTCTCGTTCAGTGACAATCTCCACTCTACACAACCTTCTCATTTAGTGATGAGATCCACTCTACACAACCTTCTCGGTTGGTGACGAGATCCACTCTACACAACCTTCTCGTTTAGTGATGAGATCCACTCTACACAACCTTCTCGTTTAGTGATGAGATCCGCTCTACACAACCTTCTCGTTTAGTGATGAGATCCACTCTACACAACCTTCTCGTTTAGTGATGAGATCCACTCTACACAACCTTCTTGTTCAGTGACAATCTCCACTCTACACAACCTTCTCGTTTAGTGATGAGATCCACTCTACACAACCTTCTCGCTTAGTGACAATCTCCACTGTACACAACCTTCTCGTTTAGTGATGAGATCCACTCTACACAACCTTCTCGTTCAGTGACAATCTCCACTCTACACAACCTTGTTTAGTGACGATCTCCACTTTACACAACTTTCTCGTTTAGTGATGAGATCCACTCTACACAACCTTCTCGTTCAGTGACAATCTCCATTCTACACAACCTTGTTTAGTGACGATCTCCACTCTACACAACATTCTCGTTTAGTGACAATCTCCACTCTACACAACCTTCTCGTTTAGTGACAATCTCCACTCTACGCAACCTTCTTGTTTAGTGATGAGATCCACTCTACACAACCTTCTCGTTTAGTGATGAGATCCACTCTACACAACCTTCTCGTTTAGTGATGAGATCCACTCTACACAACCTTCTCGTTTAGTGATGAGATCCACTCTACACAACCTTCTTGTTCAGTGACAATCCCCACTCTACACAACCTTCTCGTTTAGTGATGAGATCCACTCTACACAACCTTCTCGTTTAGTGACAATCTCCACTCTACACAACCTTCTCGTTTAGTGATGAGATCCACTCTACACAACCTTCTCATTTAGTGATGAGATCCACTCTACACAACCTTGTTTAGTGACGATCTCCACTCTACACAACCTTCTCGTTTAGTGAAAGTGCCACATTCACCTCAGAGGAACCATTACTAGTGAAAGAGGTTAAACAGCGAAGATTAATTGTTAATTTGGCACAGAGAAATCATTGAACTCTTAATAGCAATAAACTATAAAATTCAAAGTAAACACGAGGAAATCTGCAGATGCTGGAAATTCAAGCAACACACACAAAATGCTGGTGGAACGCAGCAGGGCAGGCAGCATCTATAGGAAGAGGTACAGTCGACGTCTCGGCCCGAAACTGTGTTCCACCAACATTTTGTGGTGGAAGTTCAAAGTAAATTTATTATCAAAGTACATATATGACACCAAATACGACCCTGAGGTTATTTTTATTGGACTGCATACATAGTAAATCCAGGAAACATAATAGAAGCAATGAAAGACCACACCCAAAAGGTCGGGCATACAACCATTGTGCCAAAGACAAAAAACTGTGCAAATATTAAAGAAAAAAAGAAATAACAATAATCATAATAAATAGATAAGCAATAGATATCAAAACCATATGATGAAGAGTTCTTGAAAATTAGTCCATAGGGTGTGGGAAGAGTTCAGTGATCATGCAAGTGAAAATTAATGAAGTTATCTCCTCTGCTTCGAGTCTGATGCTTATAAATCAAAATAATCGATCGTCTGACATACTTAAAACTCCATGCCTGAATGGGGTAAATTCAGAATGTTCCATTCGTTGAAAGATCACAATCTGGGGCAACCAAGTTTACAGATGATCTACAGCACAACTGCTTCACTTGTTTCCACCTGTTTCAATGCAACTGCACACGGTAGCGTGTAAACAACAGTGCACAGAGCTGTTCGATCAGCATGACACTGTCTACCAAGGTGGTGCTGCACTATGGGAGGGGTGGTACTGAGGGAGGGTCACACTGTGGGAGGCGTGGCACTGAGGGAGGGTCACACTGTGGAAGGGGTGGTACTGAGGGGGGGTCACACTGTGGGAGGGGTGATGCTGAGAGTGGGTCACACTGTGGAAGGGGTTGTACTGAGGGAGAGTCACACTGTGGGAGGGGTGGTACGAGGGAGGGTCACACTGTGGAAGGGGTTGTACTGAGGGAGAGTCACACTGTGGGAGTGGTGTTACTGAGGGAGGGTCACACTGTGGGATGGGTGGTACCGAGGGAGGGTCACACTGTGGGAGGGATGGTACTGAGGGGGGGTCACACTGTGGGAGGGGTGGTACTGAAGGAGAGTCACACTGTGGGGGGGTGGTAGTGAGGGAGGGTCACACTGTGGGAGGGGTGGTACTGAGGGTGAGTCACATTGTGGGAGGGGTGGTACTGAGGGAGGGCCACACTGTGGGAGGGGTGGTACTGAGGCAGTCACACTGTGGGAGGGATGGCACTGAGGCAGAGTCACACTGTGGGAGGGGTGGTACTGAGGGAGGGTCACTCTGTGGGAGGGGTGGTATTGAGGGAGGGTCACACTGTGGGGGGTGTGGTAGTGAGGGAGGGTCACACTGTGGGAGGGGTGGTACTGAGGGAGGGTCACACTGTGGGAGGGGTGGTACTGAGGGAGAGTCACACTATGGGGAGTGATACTGAGGGAGGGTCACACTGTGGGAGGGGTGGGACTGAGGGTGAGTCGGTACTGAGGGTGAGTCACACTGTGGGAGGGGTGGTACTGAGGGAGGGTCACACTAGGAGGGAAAGAACTGCTGGAGGGTCACACTGGCATAGGGGCAGTATCAGGGGTGGGTTCAACTGTGGGAGGGGCAATACTGAGGGTGGGTCAAATTGTGGGAGAAGCAGTAAGGAGGGTGGGTTCAACTGTGGGAGGGGCAGTACCGAGGGTGGGTCACACTGAGGGCAGAGTTGTATTGAGGGAGTGTCATACCGTGGAAGGGGCAGTACCGAGGGTGGGTCAAACTGTGGGAGGGGTGATACTGGTGGGAAGGACAGGACTATGGCCGAGGAATGCCGTGCTGTGGCGGGAAGGGGGGGTGTGGTATTGAGGAAGCGCTGTGTTGAGGGAGGGGTGGTGTTGAACGAGTGCAGTGCTGTGGTTGTGGTAAGAGCTGCAGTCCTGGTCTCAGTTTCTGATTTTGAGGTGTGAAGTGATGACACCAATCTCTGCATTCTTGCAGAACCTCACAATGGGCTGAACAAGCATTCATCTTGGGTACATTGTGGCAGAATCGATCAGCTGCCATCAGCTTGCGTTCACTTACCAGCCATGGGATTGTTCAGAGCACATTCCGGACAAAACCATTCTTCTACTGGGACAGTGCGAAGGGCAGGAGTGAGACAGTCCAGGTGATACCTGTAACAAGGTGTGACACAGCTTGAGTCAGCAACATCCCCCAGTGCAGACAAGCATAGAAGGTAGCATGCAGTCAAACAGACCAGAGAACAGAACCAATAACAGAGCAGCAATGACCACTCTTTGCAAGATCAGCAGACACCAAACCAGAGATTGGTTATTTCTACTATATGAGAACTTAAGACATTCAAGCAGAGTTAGGTCATCAAGTCTGCTCTGCAATTCTATGATGGCTAATTTATTATCCCTCTTAACTTCATCCTCCTGCCTTCTCCCCATAACCTTTAACACCCTGAAAAATCAGGACCCAATCAACCTCTGTGTTAAATATACCCAATGACTTAGTCTCTATAGCTGTCTGTGGCAATGAATTCCAGATTCACCAGACTCTGGCTAAAGAAATTTCTCTCCTCTCCAGGTCGTCCTTCTATTCTGACGCTGTGCCCTCTGGTCCTAGACTTCCCCACTATGGGAAACATCCTCTCCACTTCCACTCTCTCTAGGCCTTTCAAAATTTGAAAGGTTTCAATGAAACACCCCACCCCCCATTCTTCTAAGCTCCATCGAGTAAAGGCCCAGAGCCATGAAACACTTCTCAAATGTTAACCTTTTCATTCCCCAAATCATTCTTGTGAACTTCCTCTGGTCCCTCTCCAATACCGGCACATCTTTTCTTAGCTGAGGAGACATTTGTAACCCGTGAAAGGAAGAGCCTGGTGCTGATCTTTTGCATGGCCACAAACCACGCAAACTGGCTACTGGTGACCGTCTTGGACATACATTTCCTCTGCAATCGCAAGACCCTGCTGGACATTGATTGCAGCAGGGGTGTTTCTCTGGTTTGGTGGGGAGACAGGCAGTGAGACAGCAGTGTCGTCTCGGGTGTAGCTAGGACTTGGCCTCAGCCTTCGGGCTTGCGTTGTGGGGTAGCATCAAGGCTCGATTGGAGGTGGCCTCTCCCTTTAGTAATGGATCAGTGGAATTACAGGCTGGACTGCAGTCTATTTTTCTTATGTGACTATGTTCTTTTTTTCTTTTCTCGTTATTTTGAATGCGCAGATATGTTTTTGCACCGTCTCATTTGGCTGCATCCATGTATGATTTGAATGACAATTCAACTTAATTTGATTTGATCTCGATTTTGATACAAGGTAGTAATCTTGGGATTACTGCCTGTGCCACGTGACAGTGAGAATAGGAATAGAATGAGGTGGAGGATAAATGTGTGGCTGAGAGATTGGAGCAGGGGGCAGGGATTCAGATTTCTGGATCACTGGGACCTCTGTTGGGGCAGGCGTGACCTGTACAAAAAGGGACAAGTTGCACTTGAATCCGAGGGGGACCAATATCCTGACAGGGAAGTTTGCCAAGGCTACTGGGGAGAGTTTAAACTAGAATTGCTGGGGGGTGGGAACTGAACTGAAGAGACGGAGGAAGAGGCTGTTGGCTCACAAACAGAGAAAGCTTGGAGACAGTTTGTGAGGAAGGATAGGCAGGTGATTGAGAAGGGACGCGCTCAGAGTGATGGTTTGAGATGCGTCTATTTTAACACAAGGAGTGTTGTGAACAAAGCGGATGAGCTTAGAGCGTGCACCAGTATTTGGAGATATGATGTGGTGGCCATTACAGAGACTTGGATGGCTCAGGGACAGGAATGGTTACTTCAAGTGCAGGGTTTTAGATGTTTCAGAAAGGACAGGGAGGGAGGGAGGCAAAAGAGGTGGGGGCATGGCACTGTTGATCAGAGATAGTGTCATGACTGCAGAAAAGGTGGAGGTCACGGAGGGATTGTCTATGGAGTCTCTGTGGGTGGAGGTTAGGACAAGAAGGGGTCAATAACTCTACTGGGTGTTTTTTATAGGCCACCCTATAGTAACAGGGATATCAAGGAGCAGATAGGGAAACAGATCCTGGAAAGGTGTAATAATAACAGAGTTGTCGTGGTGGGAGATTTTAATTTCCTAAATATCGATTGGCAGCTCCCTACAGCAAGGGGTTTAGATTGGGTGGAGTTTGTTAGGTGTCTTCAGGAAGGTTTCTTAACACAATATGTAGATAAACCTGCAAGAGGAGAGACTGTACTTGATCTGGTATTGGGAAATGAACCTGGTCAGGTGTCAGATCTCTCAGTGGGAGAGCATTTTGGAGATAGTGATCATAATTCTATCTCCTTTACAATAGCACTGGAGAGAGATAGGAACAGACAAGTTAGAAAAGCATTTAATTGGAGTAAGGGGAAATATGAGGCTATCAGGCAGGAACTTGGAGGCTTAAATTGGGCACAGATGTTCTCAGGGAAAGGTACGGAAGAAATGTGGCAAATGTTCAGGGGATATTTGTGTGAAGTTCTGCATAGGTACATTCCAATGAGACAGGGAAGTTATGGGAGGGCACAGGAACCATGGTGTACAAAGGTTGTAGTAAATCTAGTCAAGAAGAAAAGAAAAGCTTACAAAAGGTTCAGAGAGCTAGGTAATGTTAGAGATCTAGAAGATTATAAAGCTAATAGGATTAGATTAGATTATGAGAACACGCAGTCCTCGTTTATTGTCATTTAGAAATGCATGCACGCATTAAGAAATGATACAATGTTCCTCCTGAGTGATATCACAGAAAAACAGGTCAAACCAAAGACTAACACTGACAGAACCACATAATTATAACATATAGTTACAGCACTGCAAAGCAATACTATAATTTGATAAAGAGCGGATCATGGGCACAGTAAAAAAAGTCTCAAAGTCCCGATCGACTCCTGAATCCCCGATAGCAGGCGGCAAAAGGGAGAAACTCCCTGCCATAAACCTCCAGGCACCAACAACTGCTGATGCATTGGAAGCACCCGACCACAGCCGACACTGAGTCCGTCCCTCCAAAAACTTCGAGCCTCCGACCAGACCCTCCAATACAGCCTCCCGAGCGCCATCGACCTCACCCCGGCCACTGAAACAAGCAAAGTCGAGGATTCGGGACCTTCTCCTCCAGAGATTCCGGTTACTACACAGTAGCAGCAGCAGCAAAAGCGGGCATTTCAGAAGTTTCTCCATACTCTCACATCTGTCTCCATCAATCAGAATTGTTCACGGTACCCTACTTGACACATAACAAATATCATTCACCGCAGTGGCCGCATGTGCTACGTCCTGTTGCCATCTTCTCCTCCTCCCTCTAGGAAGGAGCTTAAGAAGGAAATTAGGAGAATCAGAAGGGGTCATGAGAAGGCCTTGGCGGACAGAATTAAGGAAAACACCAAGGCATTCTACAAGTATGTGAAGAGCAAGAGGATAAGACATGAAAGAATAGGACATATCAAGTGTGACAATGGAAAAGTGTGTATGGAACCGGAGGAAACAGCCGAGGTACTTAATGAATACTTTACTTCAATATTCACTATGGAAAAGGATCTTGGTGATTGTAGTGATGACTTGCAGCAGACTGAAAAGCTTGAGCATGTAGATATTAAGAAAGCAGATGTGCTGGAGCTTTTGGAAAGCATCAAGTTGGATAAATCACCGGGATCGGATGAGATGTACCCCAGGCTACTGTGGGAGGTGAGGGAGGAGATTGCTGAGCCTCTGGCGATGATCTTTGCATCATCAGTGGGGACAGGAGAGCTTCCGGCGGGTTGGAGGGTTGCGGATGTTGTTCCCTTATTCAAGAAAAGGAGTAGAAATAGCCCAGGAAATTATAGACCAGTGAGTCTTACCTCAGTGGTTGGTAAGTTGGTGGAGAAGATCCTGAGAGGCAGGATTTATGAACATTTGGAGAGGTATAATATAATTAGGAATAGTCAGCATGGCCTTGTCAAGGGCAGGTCGTGTCTTACGAGCCAGATTGAATTTTTTGAGGATGTGACTAAACACATTGACGAAGGAAGAGCAGTATATGTAGTGTATATGGATTTCAGCAAGGTATTTGATAAGGTACCCCATACGAGGCTTATTGAGAAAGTAAGGAGGCATGGGATCCAAGGGGACATTGCTTTGTGGATCCAGAACTGGCTTGCCCACAGAAGGCAAAGAGTGATTGTAGACAGGTCATATTCTGCATGGAGGTCGGTGAGCAGTGGTGTGCCTCAGGGATCTATTCTGGGACCCTTACTCTTCATGATTTTTATAAATGACCTGGACAAGGAAGTGGAGGGATGGGTTAATAAGTTTGCTGATGACACAAAGGTTGGGTGTGTTGTGGATAGTGTGGAGGGCTATGAGAGGTTACAGCGGGACATTGATAGGATGCAAAACTGGGCTGAGAAGTGGCAGATGGAGTTCAACCCAGATAAGTGTCAGATGGTTCATTTTGGTAGG
The DNA here is from genome assembly GCF_963921235.1 of Mobula hypostoma. Classification (NCBI taxonomy): domain Eukaryota; kingdom Metazoa; phylum Chordata; class Chondrichthyes; order Myliobatiformes; family Myliobatidae; genus Mobula; species Mobula hypostoma. The sequence continues at coordinate 1,195,510 of NC_086107.1, forward strand.
TCAAATATGATGGCAGAATATAGTATTAATGGTAAGACTCTTGGCAGTGTGGAGGATCAGAGGGGTCTTGGGGTCTGAGTCCACAGGACGTTCAAAGCAGCTGCATAGCTGCTGGTTAAGAAGGCATACAGTGTACTGGCCTTCATCAATCATGGAATTCAATTTAGGAGCTGAGAGGTAATGTTGCAGCTATATAGGACCCTGGTCAGACCCCACTTGGAGTACTGTGCTCAGTTCTGGTCGCCTCACTACAGGAAGGATGTGGAAACCATAGAAAGGGTGCAGAGGAGATTTACAAGGATGTTGCCTGGATTGGGGAGCATGCCTTATGAAGACAGGTTGAGTGAACTTGGCCTTTTTTCCTTGGAGCGACGGAGAGTGAGAGGTGACCTGATAGAGGTGTATAAGATGATGAGAGGCACTGATTGTGTGGAGAGTCGCAGGCTTTTTCCCAGGGGTAAAATGGCTGCCACAAGAGGGCACAGGTTTAAGGTGCTTGGAAGTAGGCACAGAGGAGATGTCAGGGGTAAGTTTTTTTACGCAGAGAGTGGCCAGCAATGGTGGTGGAGGCAGATATGATAGGTCTTTTAAGAGACTTTTGGATAGGTACATGGAGCGTAGAAAAATAGAGGGCTATGGGTAACCCTAGTAACTTCTCAGGTAGGGACATGTTCGGCACAACTTTGTGGGCTGAAGGGTCTGTATTGTGCTGCAGGTTTTCTATGTTTCTAAGTATGGAATGGTCAGTGTCATTTCATCCACCCAATGGAAAATGGAGAGGAATGGACAGGAATTTGATGGACTGAATGGCCTCATGGCTTCCATAGATCCAGAACCATTCCGACAAGGCCAACAAAGCCAATATTATATTAGGTAACATACCAACATGTTTATGACCGTTTGCAATGCAGTGGATTCCGGTTAATTGGGACACATTGGGGCTGGAGTAACATTTTGGCCCAGTTAAGCTGCTGCCCCAATTAGCCAAAGTTTCACGGAAATATTTAAAAAGGTATATAAAAAAAGATTACTACCATTCACTGAGTATCAAATTATATATTTAAATGAAATACATAACAAATTAGAACAATACAAATATTACTGCGGTACTCTAAAACTATGTATTCGTTCCTAACAGTTATCGACGGAAGAATTCATCCAGTGTATTCTGCTGTGTTCTTTTGATTGACTTGTGAATGAAGAAAATTAACTCAGACACCTAGTGAAGACAATGGACTGCCTTCATATAATGCTTTCAGCAACTGATTCCCACAAATCTTCACTTTTATTGTAACATTCAAGATGATTGTACATACCTTCAAATTCTTTATAGTTCCTAACTCTTAAGTCGTGAAATCATTTCAATTTCACTCCCGGCCATTTCTGGCATCTCCAATTCTGACTGTTTGAAACTGCAGTGAGCAAAACAGTTCTGAATTGTCTTACTGTTTATTTCTCGCCAACTATCAAAGTGACAAAAATCACTGCTTTTTGAACACATACACATGCAACTGTCGCTATAAAAGCTTCGCTCTAGGTGCACAGTATTGCGTCTAACAGCCAAACAAATGCATGAGACTGACACTAGTTACCAACTTTTTGGCAAAAGACTCCTGTCTTAATTAAGTGGCAGTGTCCCAAATAAACAAAAGGATTGCTGGCTATCTTCTCCATTAGTTTTTGTTCTTTAAGAGTTATCCCAAATAAGCAGCAGCCCAAGTTATCTGGTGGTCAAATTAACTGGAATCCGCTATTTTTAAATAATCTGTACATCCTGTGTTTGATTAGAGAGAAGTTTGGATAAATACATGGATGCGAGGGGTAGAGTTCCGGTGCAGGTTAATAAGACTAGGTAGATAGATAGATACTTTATTGATCCCAAAGGAAATTACAGTGTCACAGTTGCATTACAAATATACAGATATACAGATATTAGAACAGAAGTAAGAAAGAATTAAAAAAAAGTTACCCCAAACATCTAACAGAAGGGGATATCACTTCCCCAGCTATAGGTTGACATCATAGATCCTACTGGCTGAGGAAGAGAATGACCTCATATAACACTCTTTGGAGCAGTGCAGTTATCTCAGTCTATAACTAAAAGTGCTCCTCTGTTCAGACAAGATGGCATGCAGAGGGTGAGGAACATTGTCCAGAATTTAAAAACGCAAACACGAGGAAATCTGCAGATGCTGGAATTTCAAGCAACACACATCAAAGTCTCGGCCCAAAACGTCGACTGTACCCATTCCTAGAGATGCTGCCTGGCCTGCTGCGTTCACCAGCAACTTTTATGTGCGTTGATTGTCCAGAATTGACAGGATTTTCCGTAGGGTTCCTTGCTCTACCACAGCCTCCAGAGTATCCAGTTTGACTCCTTTAACAGAGCCAGACTTTCTAATCAGTTTATTGAGCCTGTTAGCACCACCTGTGTTGATGCCATTGACCCTCATACACACTGCACAGAAGATTGTACCGGTGGCAACAGACTGTGAGAACATGTGAAGGAGAGGCCTGCATATTGCAAAGGACCTCAGTCTCCTCAGGAAGTAGAGGTGACTCTTGTATACAGCCTGTGTTGGTGCTCCACTCAAGACTGTTGTCCAGGTGCACCCACAGGTATTTGTAGGTCCTCACCACATTCACATCCTCACCATCAATAGTAACAGGGAGCAGTGCAGGATTAGTCTTCCTAAAGTCCATCACCATCTTTGTCTTACTGATGTTGAGCTGCAGATGATTCAGCTTACACCGTTTGACAAAGTCCTCCACCAGGGCCCCGTATTCATCCTCCCGTCCTCCCTTTATACACCCAACTATTGCTGAATCATCAGAGAATTTTGGCAGATGACATGACTCAGTGTGGTACCTAAAGTCCAAGGTATACAGGGTAAATAGGAAGGGAGTCCCTGTGGGGCCCCAGTGCTGCTTTTATCCATGTCTGACACTCAGCTCTGAAGCGGTACAAACGGACCTTTTCTCCCAGCAATGAGGGTTGTATGTTATTGAAGGAACTTGAGAAATCAAAAAACATGATTCTCACAGTGCTCCCCTGCTTATCCAAACAGGAGTAGGTTCTATTCAGCAGGTAGATGACAGCATCATCGACTCCAATGTGCTCCTGGTAGGCAAACTGCACGGGACTGAAAGCTTATCTGACCAGGAGCTAGGACCAGCCTCTCTAGAGTCTTCATGGTGTGTGAAGACAGGGCTACTGTACGGTAGTTATTCAGGACTTTCGTTTGGCCCTTCTTGGGTATTGGGACCACCCATGATCTTTTCCACACAGTCAGGCTGAGACTCTGATTGAAAATGTGCTGGAGAACTCCACACAGCTGCCCAGCACACTCCTTCAGAACCTTGGGGTTCACACCATCCGGTCCCAATGCTCTGCCAAACCTGAGTTTTCCCAGAGCCCTTCTCACCTGCTCAGTGGTGAAGTTGAGTCCATGATGACTGGGGAGCTGATGGAAGGTGGGGGCTGGGGGAGATGAAGATTGGGACAATAGACATTGGTATGTGGAGGTGTGGATGGTAGGACCAGAGCAAGGAGAGGATGTAGAAGGTGGTGGACAGTGTTGTTCATCCATGGTAGAATAACAGTTCAGCAGAGACTAGATCCTGTTTTGTGCCGTAGTGCCCTATGAGTCTACATCCCCTTCATTCTGAATTGCCATGGCAATCTTTACAAAGATGTGTAACAAACTGACGGCCCTGGCCTTGTGCATTAGGTTTAGGCCAGCAAAGAGCAGGCACGTGTACATGGGCAGAATGGACAGTACAGCTGAATGGTTCCATGTCAACACTGGTGTTGCACTGAGTGCTCAGGCTCCAGCCCTTCCACATTGGAGAGGCTGCAGAGGACTTTCAGGTATGAAAGGGTTAACATATAAGAGTGTTTGATGGCTCTGGGCTGTACTGCTTGAGTTTAGAAAAGTGAGGGGGAATCTCATTGAAATTGATCTTATATTGAAAGGCCTAGGTTGAATGGATGTGGAGAGGATGCTTTCTATAGTGGAGGAGTCTCGGACCAGAGGGAATAACCTCAAAATAGCAGGACATCCATTTAGAACAGAGATGAGGAGGAATCTCCTTAGTCAGAGGGTGGTGAATCTGGAATTCATCGTCACAGATGGCTGTGAAGGCCAAGTCATTGGGTATATTTAAGGATACCTCCTCTTATTTACCCCTCGATCGTGACCCCACTAAGGAGTACCAGGCCATTGTCTCCCACACCATCACTGACTTTATCCGCTCAGAGGATCTCCCATCCACTGCTACCAACCTTATAGTTCCCACACCCCGCACTTCCCGTTTCTACCTCCTACCCAAGATCCACAAACCTGCCTGTCCTGGCCGACCTATTGTCTCAGCTTGCTCCTGCCCCACCGAACTCATTTCTGCATACCTCGACACTGTTTTATCACCCCTTGTTCAATCCCTTCCGACCTATGTTCGTGACATTTCTCACGCTCTTAAACTTTTCGATGATTTTAAGTTCCCTGGCCCCCACCGCTTTATTTTCACCATGGATGTCCAGTCCTTATATACTTCCATCCCCCATCAGGAAGGTCTCAAAGCTCTAAGCTTCTTTTTGGATTCCAGACCTAATCAGTTCCCCTCTACCACCACTCTGCTCCGTCTAGCGGAATTAGTCCTTACTCTTAATAATTTCTCCTTTGGCTCCTCCCATTTCCTCCAAACTAACGGTGTAGCTATGGGCACCCGTATGGGTCCTAGCTATGCCTGCCTTTTTGTTGGGTTTGTGGAACAATCTATGTTCCGTGCCTATTCTGGTATCTGTCCCCCACTTTTCCTTCGCTACATCGACGACTGCATTGGCGCTGCTTCCTGCACGCATGCAGAACTCGTTGACTTTATTCCTTTGCCTCCAACTTTCACCCTGCCCTCAAGTTTACCTGGTCCATTTCCGACACCTCCCTCCCCTTTCTAGATCTTTCTGTCTCTGTCTCTGGAGACAGCTTATCCACTGATGTCTACTATAAGCCTACTGACTCTCACAGCTATCTGGACTATTCCTCTTCTCACCCTGTCTCTTGCAAAAACGCCATCCCCTTCTCGCAATTCCTCCGTCTCCGCCGCATCTGCTCTCAGGATGAGGCTTTTCATTCGAGGACGAAGGAGATGTCTTCTTTTTTTAAAGAAAGGGGCTTCCCTTCCTCCACTATCAACTCTGCTCTTAAACGTATCTCCCCCATTTCACGTACATCTGCTCTCACTCCATCCTCCCACCACCCCACTAGGAATAGGGTTCCCCTGGTCCTCACCTACCACCCCACCAGCCTCCGGGTCCAACATATTATTCTCCGTAACTTCCGCCACCTCCAACGGGATCCCATCACTAAGCACATCTTTCCCTCCCCCCCCTCTCTGCATTCCGCAGGGATCGCTCCCTACACAACTCCCTTGTCCATTCGTCCCCCCCATCCCTCCCCACTGATCTCCCTCCTGGCACTTATCCGTGTAAGCGGAACAAGTGCTACACATGCCCTTACACTTCCTCCCTTACCACCATTCAGGGCCCCAAACAGTCCTTCCAGGTGAGGCATCACTTCACCTGTGAGTCGACTGGGGTGATATACTGCGTCCGGTGCTCCCGATGTGGCCTTTTATATATTGGTGAGACCCGACGCAGACTGGGAGACCGCTTTGCTGAACATCTACGCTCTGTCCGCCAGAGAAAGCAGGATCTCCCAGTGGCCACACATTTTAATTCCACATCCCATTCCCATTCTGACATGTCTATCCACGGCCTCCCCTACTGTAAAGATGAAGCCACACTCAGGTTGGAGGAACAACACCTTATATTCCGTCTGGGTAGCCTCCAACCTGATGGCATGAACATCGACTTCTCTAACTTCCGCTAAGGCCCCACCTCCCCCTTGTACCCCATCTGTTACTCATTTTTATGCACACATTCTTTCTCTCCCTCTCCTTTTTCTCCCTCTGTCCCTCTGAATATACCTCTTGCTCATCCTCTGGGTCACCCCCCCCCTCCTTTTCTTTCTTCCCGGACCTCCTGTCCCATGATCCTCTCGTATCCCCTTTTGCCTATCACCTGTCCAGCTCTCGGCTCTATCCCTCCCCCTCCTGTCTTCTCCTATCATTTTGGATCTCCCCCTCCCCCTCCAACTTTCAAATCCTTTACTCACTCTTCCTTCAGTTAGTCCTGACGAAGGGTCTCGGCCTGAAACGTCAACTGCACCTCTTCCTATAGATGCTGCTTGGCCTGCTGCGTTCACCAGCAACTTTGATGTATGTTGTTGGTATATTTAAGGGAGAGGTTGATAGGTTGCTGATTAGTAAGGGTGTCAAATGTTATGGGGAGAAGCCAAAAGAATAGGGTTAAGATAGATAATAAATCTGCCATGATGTAATGGCAGAGCAGCCTCAAGGGGCTGGATGATCTAATTCTGCTCCTATCTAACCATATAATAGTTACAGCACGGAAACAGGCCATCTCTGCCCTTCTAGTCCGTGCCGAACACTTACTCTCACCTAGTCCCACCGACCTGCACTCAGCCCATAACCCTCCATTCCTTTCCTGTCCATAACCTATCTGTCTTATGGTCTTATTTATGGTCAACATTCCAATACTAACAATATAAATAAGTATTGATGCCAGCACATAGTTCAGTTTGTCCTGAGTCAGTGGGAAGGAAGGCAGGGAGATGAACATTGCAGGCATACCGCAAGGGGCGTCTGCATTCAACAGATTGCCTATTTACTATGATGAACTCAATTGGCTCAATGGCCTAATTTTCCTCCCATGTCTTATAGTCTACTACTTTGATTGGTAGCAGAGTGCAATGAAGCTGTGTAGAATGAAAAGAAATGAAGTGAGAAGAATGAAACAAGGGGTTGGACAAATGGGTTGTTTCTCTGGAGCAGCGGAGGATAAGGGGAGGTTTATAAGCTTTTGAGAGGCATAGATAGAGCAGAAAGACAGTAACTTTTTCCAAGAGTTGAAAATTCTAATACCAGAGAGCATGTATTTAAGGTGAGAGGGGATAACTTCAAATAAGATGTGAGAGGAAAGTTTTTTTTAACAGTTTGGTGGGAGCCTAGAATGCATGGCCTGGGGTGGTGGTAGAGGCAGATACGTTAGAGACTTTTTAAGAGATGTTTAGATAGACACATGAATGTGAGGAAAATGGGAGGGTATGGATATTGTGCAGGCAGAAGAGATTAGTTTAGTTAGGCATCTGATGACTAATTTCATAGGTTCCGCAAAACATTGTGAGACGAAGGGTATGTCCTGTGCTGTACGTTTTAACTATAGCTCCGATTCCATGGAATCGGAGTAAACCCCTTTAATCCTTCCTAAAGTGTACTGCCCACATCTGAATATACTTCTCCAATGAGGTGAACAGTGGTCCAGTTTTGATCAAAACTTGTTGTAAAGACCATGATCTCTGTTGCTTTGTAAACCACTTTCTCAACCCATCTTACCCCTCCAACAAGGTATGCACACAGATTCTTATACCGCTTATCTCCCAGTTCTTATACCGCTTTTCAAACTGTTCCCTATTAAGAGATTCTGCAGATGCTGGAAATCCAGAACAACGCAAACAAAATTAAGATGAGGTTTCAGGGTACTTGGAGACTAATGATAAAATAAGACAAAGTCAGCATAGTTTCTGTAAAGGGAAATCCTACTGAACAAATCTGTTAGAATTTTTTAAGGAAGTAACAAGCAAGGTGGACAAAGGAGAGGCAGTGGATGTCATTTACTTGGATTTTCAGAAGGCATTTGATAAGGTGCCACACACGAGGCTGCTTAACAAGATAAAATCCTATGGTGTTACAGGAAAGATACTGGCATGGATAGAGGAATGGCTGACAGGCAGGAGGCAGCGATTGGGAATAAAGGGGGCCTTTCTGGTTGGCTGCCAGTGACCATTGGGACCACTATTTTCACATTGTTTGTCAGTGATTTAGATAATGGAATTGATGGTTTTGTGGCAAAGTCTAAGGATGATACAAAGATAGGTGGAGGGGTAGGTAGTGCTGAGGAAGCAATGTGATTGCAGCAGGAAGAATGGGCAAAAAAGTGGCAGATGGAATACAATGTTGGGAAATGTATAATAATGCATTTTGGTAAAAGGAACAATAGTGCAGACTGTTATCTAAATGGGGAGATGGTTCAAACATCAGCGGTGCAGAGGGGCTTAGGAGTCCTCGTACAAGACTCCCAGAAGATTAATTTAAAATTAATTTACAGGTTGAGTCTGTGGTAAAGATGACAAATGCAATGCTGGCATTTCAAGGGGAATAAAATATATAAATGTAAGGGGTTTCTTCTTTTATGTTACTGCATAGGCTAATTAAAATGGCTTCTTTGTTATGGTAAATGCTGAGAAGGTTCTCTCGCTAGCAGCTTGATTGGGTTATATTATTGATAAGAGAGCAAATGAACCAATAGGTGTCCATGTTATTCTTTCTAGTGTGTCTGTAAGCTATTGTGATGCATGGGTTTTTGGGCAGAAAGTGCGAGAGAGAGAGAGGATGGACAATGGGGTCGGACCCCAAACAGGAGTCAGAGGTCCAGGGTCTTCGGCGAGGAGAGGAGATGAGGACAGACTCGTGTGGAGCGTCTGGTCGACCACCATGGTTGGTCCCAGGCGGCGGGTCGAGGTAGTCAGAGGGGATCGAATGGTGAAGAGAGGATCGTTACTAGAGCTCCAACTGTTTTGTGCACGAAGAGATTGAACTTTGATAAGTGTGGCACCTTTTATTTTCCTTTTATATTTTATCTCTATTAATTATATGGTTCCAGTAATCTCTACAAACTGTAATTCATTTAATTGTATATGGTGTATTGTCTGTTATTTGGCGGGGTGGGGAACATCACACAGCATCCACCCAAACTTGATTACCTAGTTTGGCGGGGCCGAGGGCTGTTTCACTAGACGACAGCGAGTTGAACAACCCTGAGGCTTCCCGGGGGGGGGGGGCGCTACATAAACAAGGGGATAATGTTAAGCCTTTATAAGACACTAGTCAGGCTGCACTTGGAGTATTGTCAACAGTTTTGGGCCCCATATCTCAGAAGAATGTGTTGTCATTGGAGAGTCCAGAGGAGGTTCACGAGGATGATTCTGGGAATGAAGGGGTTAACGTATGAGGAGTGTTTGGCAGCTTTGGGCCTGTACTCACTAGGAAGAAGAATGCCGGGAGGGGGGATTTCATTAAAACCTACCGAATGTAGATAGGGTGGATGTGGAAAGCATGTTTCCTTTTGTGGGGGTATCCAGAACGAGAGGGCACAGTCTCAAAATTAAGGATTGTGAGCACCTCAGTTGAGGATCTTTTAGAACAGAGGTAAGGAGGAATTATTTTTAGCCAGAGTGTAGTGAATCTGTGGAATGCTCTGCTACATAGTGTGGTAGAGCTCAAGTCTGTGGGTATATTTAAAGCAGAGGTTGATCGTTTCCTGATCAGCCAGGGCATTAAAAGATCTGGTGAGAAGGCAGGTGTATGGAATTGAGTGGGATCCGGGATCAGCCATGATGGAATGGCGAAGCAGATTCGATAGGCTGAATGGCCTAATTCTGCTTCTATGTCTTATGGTCTTAAAATGCTGAAGGAACTCAGCATCTGTGGACAATATTGCATAATTCCATAGAGTTTGCTTGACCTGTACAGCTCCTCCAACAATTTGTATGTGCTGCCACATATGTATCACCTATTCTCATTCCTCCTACCAAAATGTAACAACTCTCATCTCTCAGTTCTAATGTTCATCTGTCATTTCCACAACTAATAATTTCTCCATAACATCTACCTCCCATAGCATCACAATTCACTCAGTCTGGGTTTTTGTATCATATCTAAATTTGGAAATTATATCCTGCACACCCGAGTCCACCTCACCTGTAGACATCAAATAAAACATTGCTCCAAGCACCAACACACAGGAACATAAGAAGCAAGAAGCATGTACAAAATTATGAGGAGTATAGATAGGGTAAATGCAAGTAGGCTATTTCCACTGTGGTTGGGTTGAACAACTAAGTCATGGGTTACGGGTTAAAGGTCAAAAGTTGAAGGGGAACTTCACTCAAAGGATGGTGAGAGTAGGGAACAAGCTGCCAGTGCAAGTGGTGAATGCGATTTCGATTTCAATGTTCAATAGAAGTTAGACAGATACATGAATGGGGAGGTATGGAGGACAATGGTCCAGGTGCAGGTTGATGGGACTAGGCAGTTTAAATGATTTGGCATGAACTGAATGGGCAGAAGGGCCTGTTTCTGTTCTGTACTTTTCTATGACTCTAGGAGCAGAGTAGATTAAACTTTAGTGAATCCTGGCTTCACAACAATGCAATTTCAAGTAGGTCCAGAGTATCAGGTTTGGAAACTCAAGTTTATCACTCTCAAATTTAGTCACAGCTTTTTCCCCCAAGGGTGGAAATGACTAATCCAAGGGGGCATAATTTTTAAGTGATTGGAGGAAAGTATAGGGGGATATCAGAGGTAGGTTTTCCCCCTACAAAGATGGCAAGTCTGTGGAATACCTTGCTACAGGCAGCTGCAGAGGCCAAATCTTTATGTATATTTACGGCAGAGGTTGATAGATTCTTGTTTGGTCAGGCATGAAAGGATAAGGGGAGAAGGCAGGAGACTGGGGCTGAGAGAAAATTGGATCAGCCATGATGAAATGGCAGAGCAGACTCAATGGACCAAATGGCCTAATTCTGCACCTATATCTTATGGTCTTACGGAGTGCATGGAACATGCCAGTGGCGGAGATGGAGGGAGGAAACATTTACATGACTCTTAGATAGACACATGGATGATAGAAAAATGGAGGCCTATGTGGAAGGAAGGGTTAGATTCTTCTTAGTGTAAGTTAAAAGGTCGGCCAAAGAACCTGTACTCTGCTGTAGTGTTCTATGTTCTCACTGAATCTGAAATCCAGCAATCATTTCCTACATTCTCTTTAGTTTGAGATTAATCATACCATTAAACACCATTGTATTCTTCCTCCAGTCCAGTAAGACCAGAGTCTCACTTCTAACATGTGATAAACATACAATACAGCACAGGGACAGGCTCTTCAACCCACAATGTTGTGCTGAATCAATTAAATTAGTAATCAAATTGCCAACTAAACTAATCTCTTCCAGCTACACAATGTCCCTATCAATCTATTTCCCTCACATAAATGCACCTATCCAAACATCATAAAAGTGTCTAACATATCTGCCCCTACCACCATCCCACAACTCTTCGTGTAAAACAAAAACTTCTCGTATCTCCTTTGAATTTACCCCCTCTCACCTTAAATGCATGTCCTCTGGGAACACTGCAACCCTGGGAAAAAGATATTGTCTATCTAAGTCTTTCATAATCATATAAACCTCTGTCAGATCTTCCATCAGCCTCCACTGTTCCACAGAAAACCAACCAAGTTGGTCCAACCTCCCCTACAGCTCAAACCCTCTAAACCAGGCAGCATCCTGGTAAACCTCTTCTGCACCCCCTCCAAAGCCCCGACATCTTTCCTATAATGGGGCAGCCAGTACTGTATGCAATACTTTAGGTGCCACCTAAATGGAGTTTTATAAAGCTGCAACATAACTTCCTGACTTTGAAACTCAGTGCCTCGACCAATAAAGACAAACATGTCATGTGCCTTCTGAACCCCCCTGTCAACCTGTGTAGCCACTTTCAGGGAGCGATGAACTTGGATCCCAATATCCCTCTACTCCTCACACAAGGAGACACTCTGTTGCTGTGATGCTGATTTGGAGATAAATCCACAAACCAGCTGCATTAATTCTCAGTTGATGTTACAAAGCAGCAGAGCATTGTCATAAACCACCCCAGAAGTTTCTGTCCAGCTGCAATACATCACTCTCTTCTGTGCTTTGCACCTTCTCTGACTGGCTGCAGATGGACCAATCCAATTTACAGAGTGGAGCAGTAAGAGTTAAACTATCAGGCATACTCTATGAAGTCTAGGGCTCGGGATTTGGGCAGTACTGCCACGACTCAGTTCCACCGCTGTCTGTAAGGAGTTTGCATGTTCCACTTGTGACTGCGTGGGTTCCCCCCACATTCCAAAAAATGTCCCGGCTGGGGATAATGAGCAGCAGACAAGCAATTTTGGCAGCAGAAGCATGGCGACATTGCAGGCTGCCCCCAGCACATCCTCAGAGGGTATAGGTCCTTGACACAAAACAATACATTTCACTGTCTGTTTCAATGTTCCAATGTGCATGTGACAAAAAAAGTGAATCTATCAAAATTACAGGGTGAAACATGGCCAGCAGTTCATCCAGAGCTGTCGCCAGCAGCTTCCTTGCAGGTCAGTGCTCGGAAGTTAGCAAATGTGCAATTAGTCAGACGGTCGAATGCTGGCTCACCCAATCCACAGTGAGACTCGGGGCTCAGGCCAGAGTGGGATTAGTCAGGGGGTCGGGGCTGATGTCAGGGATTAATCAGAAGGGTGAATCCTGGCTCACCCAACCTCCCAATCCACAGCAAGACTCGGGGTTCAGGCCGGAGTGAGATCAGTCAGGGGGTCGGGACACAAGTCAGGGATTAGTCAGAGGGTCGAATGCTGGCTCACCCAACCTCCCAATCCACAGCTAGACTCGGGGCTTAGGCCAGAGTGGGATTAGTCGGGGGTCGGGACACAAATCAGGGATTAATCAGAGGGTCGAATGCTGGCTCACCCAACCTCCAATCCACAGCTAGACTCGGGGCTTAGGCCAGAGTGGGATTAGTCAGGGGGTCGGGACCCAAGTCAGGGACTATTTAGACTCAAAGATGATATCATAGATAAGACCATTTCTTCAGATAGAAAAATCAAAAACTAAAGGACATAGAAACCAACAGCGCAGTACAGACACTTCACCCACAATGTTGTGATCAATCTAACCCTTCCCTCCAACATAGCCCTCCATTTTTCTATCATCTATATGCATGTCTACGAGTCTCTTAAATGTCCCTAATGTATGTGCCTCTTCCACTACCCCAGTAGCACGTTCCACACACCCATCACTTTCTGTATAAAGAACCTACCTCTGACATTCCCCCCCCACCCAATCACCTCAAAATTATTCCCCTTCATATGAATCATTTCCCTCCTGGGGAAAATAGCCTCTGGCTGTCCACTCAGTCGATTCCAGCTATCATCCTGTATACCTCTACCAAATCACCTCTCATCCTCCTTCATTCCACAGTAAAAAGCCCTAGTTTGCTCAGCTTATCCTCATAAGACATGCTCTCAGATCCAGGCAGCATCCTGGTAAATCTCCTCTACACCCTCACTCAAGCTTCCAAGTCCATCTAATGAGGCAACCAGAATTGAACTCCATATTCCAGAGGAGACAGGAAGCACTTCAAAAATCAGAGGAAGTGTGGAAGCTTCTGGCCCCAGAATTTTGCACAAACGGAGGACAATTGAAAATACTAAAGCAGAGATGGAATGATTTTTGTTTGGAGAAGAAATGGAACAGAGTCAGCGAATAGTGTTCAGGAATAAATCCAGCACTGTTTCATTGAATGGCAGAGAAGATCCAGGGTCAGAATGGGGCACTGCTACTTCCAGATGACACTTTATGGCATTAAGGGATTCAGATATTAGACCATAAGACTATATGACAAAGGAGCAGAATTAGCCCATTCAGTCCATCGTGTTTGAGCCACTGTTCTAACATGACTGATTTATTAACCCTCTCAACTCCATTCTCCTGCCTTCACCTCATAAACTACGATGCCTTGACTAATCAAGAAACCCCATCCCCCCCCACAATCAGCCTCCACTTTAAATATACCAAATGACTTGGCCTCCTCAACAGTCTCTGACAATGAATTACACAGATTCACCACTGCATGGCTAAAGAAATTCCTCATCTCTGTTCTAAATGGACATCCCTCTATTCTGAGGCTATGCACTCTGGTCCTAGACTTGCCCACTATCGGAAACATCCTTTCTACATCCATTCTATCTAGGTTTTTCAGTATTTGATAGGTTTCAGTGAGATTCCTTTCATTCTTCAAAACTGCAGCATGTACAAGTCGAGTCATCAAGAGCTCCTCATACATTAACCCTTTCATTTCCAGATTCATTTTCATCAGCCTCCTCCGGGCCCTCTCCCATGCCAACACATCTTTTCTTAGATAAAGAGCTTACAATACTCCAAATGCAGCGTGGCCAATGCTTTATATAACCTGAGCATTACATCCTTGCTTTTATATTCTAGTTCTCTTGAAATGAATACTAACGTTGCATTTGTCTTCCTCACTACCAACTCAACCTGCAAGTTAACCTTTAGGGGATCCTGCACAAGGATTTCAGCAAGGCATTTGATAAGGTATGGATTTCAGCAAGACATTTGATAAAGTACCCCATGCAAGGCTTATTGAGAAAGTAAGGAGTCATGGGATCCAAGGGGACATTGCTTTGTGGATTCAGAACTGGCTTGCCCACAGAAGGCAAAGAGTGGTTGTAGATAGATCATATTCTGCATGGAGGTCGGTCACCAGTGGAGTGTCTCAGGGATCTGGGACCCTTACTCTTCGTGATTTTTATAAATGACCTGGATGAGGAAGTGGAGGGATGGATTAGTAAATTTGCTGATGACACAAAGGTTGGAGGTGTTGTGGATAGTGTGGAGGGCTGTCAGAGGTTACAGCGGGACATTGATAGGATGCAAAACTGGGCTGAGAAGTGGCAGATGGAGTTCAACCCAGATAACTGTGAAGTGGTTCATTTTGGTCAGTCAAATATGATGGCAGAGTATAGTTTTAAGGTAAGACTCTTGGCAGTGTGGAGGATCAGAGGGATCTTGGGGTCCAAGTCCACAGGACGCTCAAAGCAGCTGCGCAGGTTGACTCTGCGATTAAGAAGGCATACGATGTATTGGCCTTCATCAATCGGGGAATTGAATTTAGGAGCCGAGGTAATGTTGCAGCTATATAGGACCCTGGTCAGACCCCACTTTGGAGTACTGTGCTCAGTTCTGGTCACCTCACTACAGGAAGGATGTGGAAGCAATAGAAAGGTGCAGAGGAGATTTACAAGGATGTTGCCTGGATTGGAGAGCATGCCTCATGAGAATAGTTTGAGTGAACTCTGCCTTTTCTCCTTGGAGCGACAGAGGATGAGAGGTGACCTGGTAGAGGTGTATAAGGTGATGAGAGGCATTGATCACTTGGATAGTCACAGGCTTTTTCCCAGGGCTGAAATGGTTGCCACAAGAGGACACAGGTTTAAGGTGCTGGGGAGTAGGTACAGAGGAGATGTCAGGGGTACGTTTTTTACTCAGAGAGTGGTGAGTGCGTGGAATGGGCTGCCGGCAACGGTGGTGGAGACGGATATGATAGGGTTTTTTAAGAGACTTTTGGATAGGTACATGGAGCTTAGATAAGCCTAGTAATTTCTAAGGTAGGGACATGTTCAGCACAACTTTGTGGGCCGAAGGGCCTGTATTGTGCTGTAGGTTTTCTATGTTCTATGAATCCATGTCCCTTTGTACCTCTGATTTTTGGATTTTCTTCCTGTTTTGAGTACATTCTCAGAAATTTGAAGTCAAGTTGGAAAAGTCTTTAAGGCACAGTTACACTGAATGTCAGAACAGTTTAGAGTCACAGAGTCAAAGAGAAGCACAGCACAGAAACAGGCCCTTCAGCCCACCTAGTCATGCTGAAACTATTTAAATTGTCTACTCCCATCGATCTGCACAGGACCATAGCCCTCTATACCCCTACCATTCACGTATCTATCCAAATTTCGCCTAAACATTGAAATCGAGCTCACATGCACCGCTTCTGCTGGCAGCTCATTCCACACTCTCACAACCCTCTGAGTGAAGAAGTTTCCCCTCATGTTCCCCTTAACCTTTCACCCTTAACCCATGACTTCTGGTTGTAGTCCCACCCAACCTCAGTGGAAAAAAATTTGCATTTCCCCTATCTACATCCCTTATAATTTTGTATACCTCTATCAAATCTCCTCTCAATCTTCTACGTTCCAAGTAATAAAGTCCTAGCTTATTCAATCTTTCTTCGTAACTGACGTCCTCCAGATCCAACAACATCCTTGTAAATTTTCTCTGTACTCTTTCAACCTTGTTTACATCTTTTCTGTAGGCGGGTGACCAAAACCACACATAATATTCCAAATCAGGCCTCACCAGTGTCTTACAACTTCAACATAACATCCCAGCTCCTGCATTCAGTACTTTCATTTATGAAGGCCACTGAGCAAACAGCTTTATGACCTTATCTACCTGTGACGGCACTGTCAACAAATTATAGTTCTGTATTCCCACATCCCTTTGTTCCACCACACTCCTCAGTGCCCTACCATTCACTATGTAAGACCTACCAAAGTGCAAAACCTCAAACTTGTCTGCATTAAATTCCATCTGCCGTTTTCTTACTTTTACAGCCGATGCAAATCATTTTGTAAGCCATGACAGCCTTCTTTGCTGTTCACTACACCCCCAATCTTGATGTCATCTGCAAATTTGCTGATCCATTTAAACACATTATCATCCAGATCATTGATACAGATGACAAACAACAAGGGACCTAACACCAATCCCTGCTGCACACCACTACACACAGGCCTCCAGTCAGAGAAGCAACCATCTACTACCGCACTCTGCCTTCTCCAACAAAGCCCAATATCTAATCTATTTTACTACCTCATCCTGAATGCTGAGTGAATGAACCTTCTTGACCAACCTCCCATGCAGGACCTTGTCAACTGCTTTGCTAAAGTCCATGTAGACAACAGCCACTGCCTTGCCTTCATTAACTTTCCTGGTAACCTCCTCAAAAAAACTCTATATGATTGGTTAGACATGATCTACCATGCACAAAGCCATGCTGACTTAACCTTAATCAGTCCATATCTATTCAAACACTTAAATATCCAGTCCCTTAGAATGTCTTCCAATAACTTTCCCAGACTTACTGGCCTATAATTTCCTGGATTATGTTCAGAGCCACTATTAAACAGCAGAACAAAACTGGCTATTCTCCAATCCTCTGGTACCTCTCCTGTTGCCAAGTATGATTTAAATATCTCTGCTGGGGCCCCAGAAATTTCTGCACTTGCCTCCCGCAGGGTCGATGGGAGCCCCTTGCTAGGCCCTGGGAATTTATCCACCTTGATTTGCCTCAGGATTGCCTCCTCCCCCGTCATCTGTATAAGGTTCAGGAAGTTGAGACCGCTTTGCTTCACTTCTATGGACTCTATATTCATCTCCTGAGTAAATACAGATGCAAAAAAAAAAATTAAGATCTCCCCTAGCTGTTTTGGCTCCACACACAAATTACCATTCTGGTCTTACAAAGGACAAATTTTGTCTGTTGCAATCCTTTTGCTCTTAATAGATCTACAGAATCCCTTGGGATTTTCTTTCACCTTGTCTGCTGGAGCAACTTCATGCCTTCTTTTAGCCTTCTGATTTCCTTCTCTTGCATTTTTTATATTCCATAAGTAGCTCATTTGTTCCTGCTTGCCTATAACCTGAAATGGAACTTCTTTTGTCTCTAACCCAGGACCTCAACACCTGTTGAAACAAAGGATCCCTGCACTTGTTATCTTTACCTTTTATTCTGACACACACATACAAGCTTGGCACTTTCAAAAGTGTCATTTTTTAAGGTCTCCCACTTGCCACCTTTGCCAGAAAACAGCCTGTCCCAATCCACATTTCTGATACCATCAAAATTGGTCTTCCTCCAATTTAGAATCTCAACTTGTGGACCAGACCTACCTTTTTGCATATTTACTTTGAAACTAATGGCATTGTGGTCACTAAATGTGAAATGTTCCCCTACACAAAATTCTGATATCTGCCCTGTCTCATTCCCACATAGCAGATCCAGCATTGCATGCTCTCTCATTGGGACTTCTACGTACTGATGAAGGAAACTTTCCTGAACACTTTTGACAAACTCTATTCCATCTAGTCCCTTTACAGATAGGTAGGTAGATACTTTATTGATCCCAAAGGAAATTACAGTGTCACAGTAGCATTACAAGTGCACAGATATACAAATATTAGAAGAGAAGTAAGAAAGAATAAAAAATAAATTACCTCAAATAGTCTGACAGGAGGGGCTCATCATTTCCCTGGCTATAGGTTGACTCATTATAGAGCCTAATGGCCGAGGGTAAGAATGACCTCATTTTGCGCTCTTTGGAGCAGCGCAGTTGTCTTCGTCTATTACTCAAAGTGCTCCTCTGTTCAGCCAAGGTGGCAGGCAGAGGGTGAGAAACATTGTACAGAATTGCCAGGATATTCCGTAGGGTCCTTTGTTCTACCACAGCCTCCAGTGTGTCCAGTTTGACGCTTATAAACAGAGCCAGTCTTTTTAATCAATTTACTGAGCCTGTTGGCATCACCTGTGTTGATGCCATTGCCCACTGCACAGAAGACTGCACTGGCGACAACAGTATGGGATTCCAAGTCAAAATGTGGAGGGAAGTTAAAATCACCTACTATAGTAACCTTATGTTTCTTGCAACAGTCTGAGATATCTTTATAAGTTTGTCCCTCTAAATCCCTTGGACTACTGAATGGTCTTTAACATGGTCATACCTTTCGTAGTTCTCCAGTTCCACACATAACACCTTACTAGATGAGTTTTCCAGTCTGTCCTGACTGAGCACAGCCGTGACATTTTCCTCTATTAGCAACGCCACCCCTCCTCCTTTAATCCAGCCTGCTCTAAAACGATGGAACCCTGGAATATTAAGCTGCCAGTGCTAACTCTCCTGTAACCAAGTCTCACTAAGGCATACAATCTCATAATTCAAGTGTTGATCCATGCCCTGAATTCATTTGCCTTCCCTACGATACTTGTTGCATTGAAAAATACATAGCACAGGACACTAGTTGCACCATGCTCAACCTTTTGATTCCTAACTTTGTCTGAGGTCTTACCAACATCTGTCTCCACAACTTCTCCACTAACTTTGCTAGCACTCTGGTTCCCAATCCCCTGCAATTCTAGTTTAAACCTCACCTTGCAGCATTAACAAATCTTCTAAACCTTCCTGCTAGAATATTAGTCCCCCTCCAGTTCAGATGCAAACCACCCTTTTTGTACAGGTCCTACCTTCCCTGGAAGAGAACCCAATGATTCAAAAATCTTACGTCCTCCATGCTTGGTTGCTGGTGAAAGCTCCAAGAAACTGCCGTGCTTGGCTGCTTTTCCTATGCAGTCAGTGGACCTAATGAAATTCTCTCCTGAAGCTTCTGATCTCCCGATTGGCCACTGGTCAGAGTTTGTGGGGCTGTCTGGGGCTACTCTTATTTCTTCCGTCCTCAATAATCTTAAGGTGAGTGGAGGAAAGTATATGGGGGAAGTCAGAAGTTAAGTAATTTTTTTTTTACACAGAGAGTGCGTGGGAAATGCTGGCGGGGTGGTGGTAGAAGCAAACACATTAGAAACATTTAGGAGACTCTTAGATGATAGAAAAATAGAGGGCTATGTAGGAGGGAAGGGTTAGATTGATATTAAAGTAGGTTAAAACGTCAGCACAACATTGCGGGCCAAAGGGCCTTCTGTGTTCAATGGATCCTGTTAGCTGATACCTAATTGTCTGATTTTAATCTGTCTATCGATTAATTGATTTATTTAGTGATACAGCCCAGCAACCCACCTATTTAAACCTCAGTTAATGATGGGACAATTTACATTGACCAATTAACCTACTAACCGGCACGTCTTTGGACTGTGGGAGGAAACCTGAGCACCTGGAGGAAAGCCACATAGTCACAGGAAGGACATACAAACTCCCTACAGTTGACATCAGAATTAAACTGCTAACTCCAACGCCCTGAGCTACTAACTACTACACTACTGTGGTACCCCATATTATATTTGTAGGCCCAGAGAAAGATGCAGGCATTTGTATTCAGGCCTGGAGTTGCTGTAATAAGAGAGGCTGCTTTTATTTTCAAGCAAGCAGCTCTGAACACATTGGCATTGCAGCCCAGCCTCTGGGAGAGCTCGAGATGAGCAGATATTTGCCTGTGGCACTCACCCCTGTAGCTTGGGAGAAGGAGCCGTGCTTGACATCAGTGCTCATGGCCACCTCCCTCAGGCCTTTGGCTGTCCGTTCTAACTGGATGGTGGAGCAGGCTCAGGAGGCTGGGTGGCCTCTCACTCTTGGGCAGATACGGAAGAAATGCCAGAAGATCAGCTGACTGATCAACTTCGCCAGCGTCTGGTCATCTTGTCGGCAGCGTGCCCACGACTATCCAGCTCTAAAGAGAAAGACATTGCTGACAGCCCCAACTCCCACTGATCTCCCATTATTACAAACATCCCTGCAAATAACAACACTGTCACTGTGCTGTGTCAACATCTCGTAAGATCCATCCTGGGCCCAACATATTGATGCAATTACAAAGGCAGCACAACAGGGGCTAGATTTGAGTAGGAGTTTGAGGAGAATTGATATGTCACCAAAGACTCTCCCAAATTTCTACCGTACAGAGGATTCCCACTGGTTACATCACTGTCCGGTGTGGAGGGGCCACTACAAAGGAACAAAAAAGGCTGCAGAAAGTTGTAAGCAGCCAGCTCCATCACCACTACTGAGGATACCTTCAAAAGGTGGTGCCTCAAGAAGGCAGCATCCATCATTAAGGATTCCCATCACCCAGGACATGCCCTCTTCTCATTGCTACCATCAAGGAGATAGTTACAGGAGCTTGAAGAAACACACTCAATGATTCAGGAACAGCTTCTTCCCTTTAGCCCTCAGATTTCTGAATGGACAATGAACCCATCTACACTATCTCACTATTTTTTTACTCTCTTTTTGCATTTTTTTTACATATATATTCCTTATTGTAATTTATTGGATTCATTAGTTGTGCGGGGAGTAGGAGCCTGCTGCACAGGCAACAGTTTACTCTCCATATCGTACTGCCCTGACTTGTGTATCACATAGAGAGCTCGGACACAACATCTATGGTCTACCTCAACAAGCAGCGGGTCTCAAAGCCACATGATGGATCAGCCAGAGGGGAAGAAAATGTGCCCATATTCTGCAAGTTTCAATGGGAAACCCATAGCTCTGTTCCACCCACTGTATCCAATCGAAAAGGTTGAAAATGCAGTACTACAGAGTCAGGTGCAATACAGTCATAGAGCACCACGGCACAGAAACAGCACCTTCAGCCCATCTACTCTATGCCAAACTGTTACTCTGCCACATCCCATTGACCTGCATCTGGTCCTCCATACCCCTACCCTCCATGTACTTTCCATACCTCTCTAGTTCAATCTTTTTAAGGTCCATTTGCTGTCACGAGTGGACACAAAAAATCCCAAAGGCAATCATTCCAAGAACAGGAGTTTTGCCCAGAACCTTGTGCCAAGTATTTATTTAATTAACAGAAATTCAAGCAAGTTATCTCATCATTTTGTGATATGTTGGGGGAACACTACAAAGCTGCCACTTCTCCCATAAAATGACAAAACTTCACTGTAAATTATTTTGAGATATTCTGGAAGGGATATAGAAGCAGAGAAGAAGAGCAAGACTGCTCCAAATGCTATTCCCAAATATGTTACTATGAACAGTCACAAAAATGACCAGATACATTTGCACTTGAGTCAGCATTTTATTAAACCTTTAATAAATCTAAACACAGAAGCGGATAAAAACTCATTGGCTGCATGTATAGGTTCTATCTTTAAGGCATCAAACTGCAAATGTGCCCTATCATTAGCTTGGCCTTCCTCAAAGTATCACTACACACTGCCCCATCTGCAGCCCTATCACTCCAGTTCCCAACAATCTGCCAAATTAGTTTAAACCCTCCCGAATAGCAGTGTTACCCTGAAGGATATTGGTCCCCCTTGGGTTCAGAGCTGGCCTGTAACTCACATCCCCCTTCTGTATACAGAGCTGGTCTGTAACTCAAAGCTCCCTCTGTAATACAGAACTGGCCTGTAACTCACACCCTGATCTGTAATACAGAGCTGGCCCTTAACTCGCACCACCCCCTCACTCTGGAATACAGACCTGGTTCAGAACAGTACACGGAATAAGGCGGAGGAACTCGCAGCACAGTTGCAGATTGACAGGTATGATGTTGTAGGCATCACAAAATCATGTCTGAAAGATTATAGCTGAGAGTTTAATGTCCAAGGATACACATTGTATCGAAAGGATAAGCTGGAAGGCAGAGGGGGTGGTGTTGTTAAAAAAAATGAAATAAAATCATTAGAAAGAGGTGACTTAAGGTCAGAAGGTGCTGAATCATTGTGGATAGAGCTAAGGAACTGCAATGGTAAAAAGACACTGATGGGAGTTGTATACAAACCCCATATAGTAGTAAGGATGCAGCCTCCAAATTACGATAGGAGATAGAAAATGCATGCTAAAAGGGCAATGTTACAATAGTTATGGGGGACTTCAATATGCATGGAGATTGAGAAAATCAGGTTGGTGCTGGATTGCAGGAGGGGAATATCTAGAGTTCCAATGAGATGGCTTTTTAGAGCAGCTCATGGTTGAGCCCACTCGAGGATCAGCTATTCTGGATTGGGTGTTGTTCAATGAACCAGAATTGATTAGAAAGCTTAAGGTAAAAGAACCCTTAGGGACAATTGATCATGATATGATTGAATTCACCCTGAAATTCGAGGAGAAGCTAATGTCAGACGTATCAGTATTACAGTGGAATACTGTAAAGGGAGTTACAGAGGCATGAGACAGGAGTTGGTCAGAACTGATCAGAAAAGAACACTGGCAGGGATGGCAGTAATGGATGGAATTTCTGGAAGCAATTCAGAAGGCACAGGATATTTACATCCCAGACCCAGAGGAAAAAATATTCTAAAGGAAAGATGACACAACTGTGGCTAACAAGAAGACAAAGCCAACAAAAAAGCCAAAGAGAGGGCATATAATAGCAAAAATTAGTGGGAAGTTAGAGGATTGGGAAGCTTTTAAATACCAACAGAAGGCAACTAAAAATGAAATCATTAAGGTGAAGATGGAATATGAAAGTAAGTTAGCCAATAATATTAAAGAGAGTACCAGACATTTCTTCAGGTACAAAAGAGAGGCGAGGGTGGATATCAGACCGCTGGAAAACAATGCCAATCATGGGGCATAACAAGACAGCGGACAAACTGAATTAAGTATTTTGCATCAGTCTTCACTGTGAAAGATGCTAGCAGTATGGTGGTAGTCCAGGTGTCAGGGGGGATGAAGTGTGTGAGGTCACCATAAACAGACAAAAGGTTCTTGGGAAACTGAAAGGTCTGAAGGTAGATAAGTCACCTAGACTTGATGGTGTACACCTCAGAGTTCTGTAAGAGGTGGCTGAAGAGATTGTACAGGCACTAATAATGATCATTCAAGTGTCACTAGAATCGGGAATGGTTCCTCATTCCCCTTCTCTTATGGTCCACTCTCCTCTCCTACCAAATTCCCTCTTCGCCAATGATGTCATGAGCCCTGTGGGCTTGTGCACCTAGATTTGTTAATTGTCGTCTTATGAGTCATTAAGCCCTTAAACTTTCTGTTTAATCTTGTTGAGTTTATTTTGACTGGCACGGGACTCCAAGTGGGGTCTAACTAAGGTCTTACATAGCTGTAACATTACCTCCTGGTTCTTGAACTCAATCCCATAGTTGAAGGCGGCCAACACCCATACGCCTTCTAAACAACACTGTCAACCTGCGCAGCAGCTTTGAGTGTCCTATGGACTGGGGCCCCAAGAACTCACTGATCCTCCGCACTGCCAAGAGTCTTACCATTAATATTATACCTTGTCTTCAGCGGTTTGAACAGGGCACATCTGCGCAACAGCGTGGAGATCAGCCAGTGAGAACAGTGAGAAGAGTTTAAAAAGACAGCTTTATACAGCCGGCTTCAGAGTAGAGGGTGACAGAGTAGGAAGGCTTTGGCTCAACAGGGCTTTGGCGATAACAGATTGAGGCAAGGTAGGTTACCTGTTTAGAATACACATGGCCAAGTGGTTAAGGTATTCGTCTAGTGATTTGAAGGTCACTAGTTCGAGCCTCAGCTGTGGCTGCGTGTTTGTGTCCTTGAGCAAGGCACTTAATCACTCATTGCTCTAGTCTGTGTGAGGAGTGGCGCCCCACACAGACTTCTAATCTGCGCCTTGTAAGGCATGAAAATGCCCGACGCAGGCCTCTCATGGTCTGAGTCAACGTTCCCTTCCCTTAGAATACAGACAGGAAGTATGTGTGTGAGGCCACTTTTCTGTCCTTGGTGTCAGATGTGGGAGGTCCTGGAGACTCCCAGCCTCCCAGATGGCTACATCTGCACCAGGTGCGTCAAGCTGCAGCTCCTTAGGGAGCGTGTTAGGGAACTAGAGCTGCTGCTCAATGGCCTTCGTCTGGTCAGGGAGAGTGAGGAGGTGATAGAGAGGAGCTACAGGCAGGTAGTCGCTCCAGGGCCACAGGAGACAGAAAAGTGGGTAACAGTCAGGACAGGGAAGGGCAAGAGGCAGATGCTGGAGAGTACCCCAGTGGCTGCCCCCCTTAACAAAAAGTACTCCTACCTGGGGGAAACAACAGTGGTCACGCCTCTGGCACAGAGTCTGGCCCTGTGGCTCAGAGGGGTAGGGAAAAGAAGAGGATGGCAGCAGTGATAGGGGACACTATAGTTAGGAGGTCAGACAAGTGATTCTGTAGATGCAGGAAAAAAACATGGATGGTAGTTTGCCTCTCAGGTGCCAGGGTCCGGGATGTTTCTAATCGTGTCCACGATATCTTGAAGTAGGAAGCAGAACAGCCAGGGGTCGTGGTACATATTGGTACCAACGACATAGGTAGGAGTAGGGAGGAGATCCTGAAAACAGATTACAGGGAGTACGGAAGGAAGTTGAGAAGCAGGACCTCAAAGGTAGTAATCTCAGGATTACTGCCTGTGCCACGCGACAGTGAGTATAGGAATAGAATGAGGTGGAGGATAAATGTGTGGCTGAGGAATTGGAGCAGGGGGCAGGGATTCAGATTTCTGGATCACTGGGACCGCTTTTGGGGCAGGTGTGACCTGTACAAAAAGGACGGATTGCATCTGAATCCCAAGGGGACCAATATCCTGGTGGGGAGGTTTACTAAGGCTATTGGGGAGAGTTTAAACTACAGCTGCTGGGGTGGTGGGAAAAGAAGTGACGGAGGAAGGGGAGGCTGGCTCACAAATAGCGAAAGCTTGGAGACAGTGCGAGGGGGAGGTTAGGCAGGTGATAGACTGATGGCTTGAGATGTGTCTATTTTAATGCAAGGAGTATTATGAACAAAGCGGATGTGTTTAGAGCATGAATCAACACTTGGAGCTATGATGTTGTGGCCATTACAGAGACTTGGATGGTGCAGGGGCAGGAATGGATATTTCAAGTACCAGGCTTTAGATGTTTCAGAAAGGACAGGGAGGGAGGCAAAAGAGGTGGGGGCGTGGCACTGTTGATCAGAGATAGTGTCATAGCAGCAGAAAAGGAGGAAGTCATGGAGGGATTGTCTACAGAGTCTCTGTGGGTGGAAGTTAGGAATAGGAAGAGGTCAATAACTCTACTGGGTGTTTTTTTATTGACCACCCAGTAGTAACAGGGACAACGAGGAGCAGGTAGGGAGACAGATTCTGGAAAGGTGTAATAATAACAGGGTTGTTCTGGTGGGAGATTTTAACTTCCCAAATATTGAAGTTTAAACCCCTAGAGTGAGGGGTTTAGATGGGGTGGAGCTTGTTAGGTGTGTTCAGGAAGGTTTCTTGACACAATAGGAGAGGCTGTACCTGATCAGGTATTGGTAACCGGTCAAGTGTCAGGTCTCTCAGTGGGAGAGCATTTTGGAGATAGTGATCACAATTTTATCTCCTTTACAATAGCACTGGAGAGGGATAGGAACAGACAGGTTAGGGAAACATTTACTTGGAGTAAAGGGAAATATGAGGCTATCAGGCAGGAACTTGGAAGCATAAACAGATGTTCTCAGGGAAATGTACGAAAGAAATGTGGCAAATGTTCAGGGGATATTTGCATGCGGTTCTGCAATAAGTACGTTCCAGTGAGACAGGGAAAGGATGGTAGGGTACAGGAACCATAGTGTACAAATGTTGCTGTAAATCTAGTCAAGAAGTAAAGAAAAGCTTACGAAAGGTTCAAAAAACTAGGTAATGACAGAGATCTAGAAGATTATAAGGCTAGCAGGAAGGAACTTAAGAATGAAATTAGGAGAGCCAGAAGGGGCCATGAGAAGGCAGGCAGGATTAAGGAAAACACCAAGGCATTCGACAAGTATATGAAGAGCAAGAGGATAAGACGTAAACGAATAGGATCTATCAAGTGTGACAGTGGAAAGGTGTGTATGGAACCGGAGGAAATAGCAGAGGTACTTAATGAATACTTTGCTTCATTATTCACTACGGAAAAGGACCTTGGCGATTGAAGGGATGACTCGCAGCGGATTAAAAAGCTTGAGCATGTAGATACTAAGGAAGAGGATGTGCTGGAGCTTTTGGAAAGCATCAAGTTGGATAAGTCACCGGGACCGGATGGGATGTACCCCAGGCTACTACGAGAAGCGAGGGAGGAGATTGCTGAGCCTCTGGCGATGATCTTTGCATCATCAAAGGGGACAGGAGAGGTTCCAGAGGATTGGAGGGTTGCGGATGTTGTTCTGTTATTCAAGAAAGGGAGTAGAGATAGCCCTGGAAATTATAGACCAGTGAGTCTTACTTCAGTGGTTGGTAAGTTAATGGAGAAGATCCTGAGAGGCAGGATTTATGAACATTTGGGAAGGCATAATATGATTAGGAGCAGTCAGCATGGTTTTGTGAAAGACAGGTTGTGCCTTACAATCCTGATTGAATTTTTTGAGGTTGGAACTAAACACATTGATGAAGGTAAAGCCATAGATGTAGTGTATATGGATTTCAGCAAGGCATTTGATAACATACTCCATGCAAGGCTTATTGAGAAAGTAAGGAGACTTGGGATCCAAGGGGACATTGCTTTGTGGATCCAGAACTGGCTTGCCCACAGAAGGCAAAGAGTGGTTGTAGACGGGTCATATTCTGCATGGAGGTCGGTGACCAATGGTGTGCCTCAGGGATCTGTTCTGGGATTCCTCCTCTTCGTGATTTTTATAATTGACCTGGATGAGGAAGTGGAGGGATGGGTTAGTAAATTTGCTGTTGACACAAAAATTGGGGGTGTTGTGGATAGTGTGGTGGGCTGTTCGAGGTTACAGCGGGATATTGATAGGATGCAAAACTGGGCTGAGAAGTGGCAGATGGAGTTCAACCCAGAGAAGTGTGAGGTGGTTTTTTTTTTTGGTGCATCAAATATGACGGCAGAATATAGTACTAATGGTAAGACTCTTGGCAGTGTGGAGGATCAGAGGGATCTTGGGGTCCGAGTCCATAGGACACCCAAAGCTGCTGCGCAGGTTGACTCTGGTTAAGAAGGCATACGGTGCATTGGCCTTCATCAATCGTGGGATTGAGTTTAGGAGCCGAGAGGTAATGTTGCGGCTATACAGGACCCTGGTCAGACCCCACTTGGAGTACTGTGCTCAGTTCTGGTCACCTCACTACAGAAAGGATGTGGAAACCATAGAAAGGGTGCAGAGGAGATTTACAAGGATGTTGCCTGGATTAGGGAGCACGCCTTATGAAAATAGGTTGAGTGAACCCGGCCTTTTCTCCCTAGAGCAACATAGGATGAAAGGTGACCTGATAGAGGTGTACAAGATAATGAGAGGCATTGATCATGTGGATAATCAGAGGCTTCTTCTCAGTGCTGAAATGGCTAGCACGAGAGGGCATAGTTTTAAGGTGCCTGGAAGTAGGTACAGAGGAGATGTCAGGGGTATGTTTGCTTGTTTTTTTTTACGCAGAGTGTGGTGAGTGCATGGAATGTGCTGTTGGTGGCGGTGGTGGAGGTGGAAACGATAGGGTCTTTTAAGAGACTCCTGGATAGGTACACGGATCTTAGAAAAATAGAGGGCTATGGGTAAGCATTGGTAGTTCTAAGGTAAGGACATGTTCGGTATAGCTTTGTGGGCCAAAGGGCCCGTATTGTGCTGTAGGTTTTCTATGTTCTATGTCCTATGTTCAAATTTTACCTACCTCTTCACACTTATCTGGGTTGAACTCCATCTGCCACTTCTCAGTCCAGTTCTGCACGCTATCGCTGTTCTGCTGCAATCTCCAGACTATCCACAACACCCTCAACTTTTGTATCATCAGCAATTTTATGAACCCACTTTTCTACTTGCTCATCCAAGTCATTTATAAAAATCACGAAGAGGAGGGTTCCCAGAACAGATCCCTGCAGGACTCACTGTTCTATAATTTCCTGGGTTATCTCTACTTCCTTTCTTGAACAAGGGAACAACATCTGCAACCTTCTAATCATCTGGTACTTCTCCCATCTCTATTGATGATGCAAAGATCATTGCTAGAGGCTCAGTAATCTCCTCCCTCGCTTCTCACAGTAGCCTGGAGTACATCTGGTCCGGTCCCGGTGACTTATCTAACTTAATGCTTTTCAAAAGCTCCAGCACATCCTCTTTCTTGATATCTATACACTCAAGCATTTCAGTCCACTGTGTTATCCCCATATTTGCCAAGGTCCTTTTCACTGGTGAATACTGAAGCAAAGTATTCAAAACTAACTCCTCCAGCTCCATGCACACGTTTCCACTATCGCTCCTGATTGGTCCTATTCTCACACGGCTCATCCTCTTGCTCTTCATATACATGTGGAATGCCTTGGGGTTTTCCTTATCCCTGCTCTCCAAGGCCTTTTCGTGGCTCCTTCTAGCTCTCCTAATTTCATTCTTGAGCTCTTTCCTGGCACCCTTGTAATTTTCCAAAGCTCTAACAGTACCTAGTTTCTTGAATCCTTTTGTAAGCTTTTCTTTTCTCCTTAACTAGATTTTCTACATACTTTGTACACCATGGTCCTTTTATCTCACCATCCTTTCCCTGCCTCAATAGAACATACCTATGCAGAATGCCTTGCAAATGCTCCCTGAACATTTGCCACATTTTGTGCCGTATTTCCCTGAGAACATCTGCTCCCAATTTACGTTCACAAGTTCCTACCTAATAGCATCATATTTCCCCTACCCCAATTGAATGCTTTCCCAAATTGTCTGCTCCTCTCCCTCTCCAGCACTATGGTAAAGGAGGTAGAGTTGCGATCACTACCTCCAAAATGCTCTTCCACCAAGAGATCTGACACCTGACCAGGTTCATTTCCCAATACCAGATCAAGTACAGCCTCTCCTCTAGTTGGCCTATCTACATATAGCATCAGGAAATCTTCCTGAACACACCAAACAAACTCTACCTTATCTAAACCCCTCGCTCCAAGGAAATGCTAGTCAGTATTGTGAAAGTTAAAAACACCCATCACAACAACTCTATTATTATTGCACCATTCCAGAATCTGCCTTCCTATCTGCTCCTCGATGACTCTGTTACTATTGGGGGGGGGGGCGCGGGGGACTTATTGGCCCCTTCCTCTTTCGGACTTCCACCCAGAATGATTCAGTAGACCATCTCTCCTTGACTTCCTTCTCTTCTGTAGTTGTGATATTATCCCTGATTAGCAGTGCCACTCCCCCACCTCTGTTGCCTCCCTCCCTGTGCTTTTTGAAACATCTAAAGCTCGGCACGCTCAGCAGCCATTCCTGCCCCTGAGACATCCAAGTCTCTGTAATGGCCACATCATCATAGTTCCACATATTGATCCACGCTCTAAATTCATCTGCCTTGCTTATATTACTACTTGCATTAAACACATCTCAAACCATGTAGCCGAGTGCTTCTTTGCTCTATCATCTACCTATCCTTCCTCATAAACTCTCTACAAGCTGTCACTACTTGTGCACCAACTGCCCCATCCTCTGCCTCTTCACTTCAGTTTCCACCCCCCTGCAAATCTAGTTTAAACCCTCCCCAACAGCATCAGCAAACCTCCCTCCCAGGATATCGGTTCCCCTCCAGTTCAGGTGCAACCCGTCCCACTTGGACAGGTCACCCCTCCCCAGAAAAGGTTTCAATGATCCAAAAACTTGAAACTCTGACCCATCTCCACAGCCACTCATTCATCAGCGCTATCTTCCTGTTCTGACCTTCACTAGCTTGTGGCACTGGGAGTAATCCGGAGATTACCACCTTGGAGATCCTGCTCTTCAGGCTCCTTCCCAACTCCCTAAACTTACTGCGCAGGACCTCCACCCCTCTCCTACCTGTCACTGGTACCAGCATGTATCACAATCTCCGGGGACTCACCCACCCCTTCAAGAGTATTCTGCAACCACTTAGAGGCATCTTGGACCCTAGCACCCAGGAGACAACAGATGATACTGGTGTCTCTTTCACTCTGCAGAATCTGCTATGTGCCCCCCTAACTACAGAGTCCCTTATGACTATTGCTCCACCCGACTTCACCCTACCCTTCTGAGACTCAGAGCCAACCACAGTGATATTGGTCTGGCTGCTGCCGCCTTGCCTACATAGGTCATCCTCCCCAGAAGTATCCAAAGGGGTATATCTATTGCTGAGGGGAATAGCCACAGGGGGACCCTGCACTAACTTCCATCTCCCTTTACCCCTCTCGGTGTTCACCCATCTACTCCCTGAATTCTTCACTCTGGGTGTAACATCTGCTCAAAAGTCATATCTATCAACTGCTCTGCCTCCTGGATGATCCTCAATTCATCCAACTCCAGCTCCTTAATGTGGTCTTTCATGAGCTAGAGTTGGCTGCACTTCCTGCAGGTGTAGCAATCAGGGAAACTATCAGCTTCCATGAATTCCCACATCCTACAGGAGAAGCATTCCACTGCCATATCTACCATCC
This sequence comes from Mobula hypostoma, assembly GCF_963921235.1. Taxonomy (NCBI): domain Eukaryota; kingdom Metazoa; phylum Chordata; class Chondrichthyes; order Myliobatiformes; family Myliobatidae; genus Mobula; species Mobula hypostoma. Next base: position 1,226,382 of record NC_086107.1, read on the forward strand.
GGGCTGCACTGTACAATGACCAGTTCTTCCAACTTGTGTCTTTGACCTCAGCCTCTTCTCGTCAAAACCTGACACTCCTACTCTCACCGCTGGTCCTCTCCCAACAATGATCACCCTGCTTGTCCCTTTTATTTAATTCGCAGTGCTTTGTTCCCAATGCCGACTAGGCCTCTGGAATATCCGAATGCCTGCGAAGCTCTCCTTTATACAAGCTTCGCTCACTCGTGAGAAACCTCTTCGAAGTGCTCTGTTCCCAATGCTGTTGGGGCCTCTGAATTAATACAGACGCGACCTGTAAATTAACCTTCTGGGAGTCCTACACGAAGACTTCTAAGTCCCTCTACACCTCTGATGTTTGAACCTTCTCCCCATTTAGATAATAGTCCACACTATTGTTCCTTTTACCAAAATGCATTATCATACATTTCCCAACACTGAATTCTATCTGCCACTTCTTTGCCCATTCTTCCAATTTGTCTATGTCCTGCTGCAATCTCATTGCTTCCTCAGCACTACCAACCCCTCCACCTACAGTGGCATGCAAAAGTTTGGGCACCCCGGTCAAAATTTCTGTACTGTGAATAGCTAAGCCAATAAAAGATGACCTGATTTCCAAAAGGCATAAAGTTAAAGATGACACATTTCTTTAATATTTTAAGCAAGATTACTTTCTTATTTCCATCTTTTACAGTTTCAAAAGGAAAAGGGCCCGAAGCAAAAGTTTGGGCACCCTGCATGGTCAGTACTTAGTAACATCCCCCTTTGGCAAGTATCACAGCTTGTAAATGCTTTCTGTAGCCAGCTAAGAGTCTTTCAATTCTTGTTTGGGGGATTTTCGCCCATTCTTCCTTGCAAAAGGCTTCTAGTCCTGTGAGATTCTTGGGCCGTCTTGCATACACTGCTCTTTTAAGGTCTATCCACAGACTTTCAATGATGTTTAGGTCGAGGGACCATGAAGGCCATGGCAAAACCTTCAGCTTGCACCTCTTGAGGTAGTCCATTGTGGATTTTGAGGTGTGTTTAGGATCATTATCCTGTTGTAGAAGCCATCCACTTTTCATCTTCAGCTTTTTTACAGACGGTGTGATGTCTGCTTCCAGAATTTGCTGGTATTTAATTGAATTCATTCTTCCCTCTACCAGTGAAATGTTCCTCGTACCACTGGCTGCAACACAAGCCCAAAGCATGATCGATCCACCCTTGTGTTTAACAGTTGGAGAAGTGTCCTTTTCATGAAATTCTGCACTCTTTTTTCTCCAAACATACCTTTGTTCATTGCCCCCAAAGTTCTATTTTAACTTCATCAGTCCACAGGACTTGTTTCCAAAATGCATCAGGCTTGTTTAGATGCTCCTTTGCAAACTTCTGACACTGAATTTTGTGGTGAGGACGCAGGAAAGGTTTTCTTCTGATGACTCTTCCATGAAGGTCATATTTGTGCAGGTGTCGCTGCACAGTAGAACAGTGCACCACCACTCCAGAGTCTGCTGAATCTTCATGAAGGTCTTTTGCAGTCAAACGGGGATCTTGATTTGCCTTTCTAGCAATCCTATGAGCAGTTCTCTGGAAAGTTTTCTTGGTCTTCTAGACCTCAACTTGACCTCCACCGATCCTGTTAACTGTCATTTCTTACTTACATTACGAACTGAGGCAGCGGCTACCTGAAAACGCTTTGCTATCTTCTCCTGCTTTGTGGGCATCATTTATTTTAATTTTCAGAGTGCTAGGCAGCTGCTTAGAGGAGCCCATGGCTGCTGATTGTTGGGACAAGGTTTGAGGAGTCAGAGTATTGATAAAGCTTTGAAATTTGCATCACCTGGCCTTTCCTAACGATGACTGGGAACAAACCATAGCCCTAACAAGCTAATTAAGGTCTGAGGCCTTGGTAAAGGTTATCTGAGAGCTCAAATGTCTTGGGGTACCCAAACCTTTGCATGGTACTCCTTTCCTTTTTTTCACTCTAAAATTGTACAAAACAAAAATAATACACTAATCTTGCTTAAAATGTTGAAAGAAATGTTTTATCTTCAACTTTATGACTTTTGGAGATCAGTTCATCTTCTACTCACGTAACAAATTTTGACCAGGGGTGCCCAAACTTTTGCATACCACTGTATCTTTATATCATCCGTAGACTTCGCCACAAAACCATCAATTCCATTATCTAAATCATTGACAAACAGTGTGAAAAGCAGTGGTCCCAATACTGACCCCTGAGGAACACCACTAGTCACCAGCAGCCAACCAGAAAAGGTCCCTTTTATTCCCACTCGCTGCCTCCTACCTCTCAGCCATTCAGTTATCCATGCCAGTATCTTTCCTGTAACACCATAGAATTTTACCTTAAGAAGCCTCAAGTGTGGCACCTTATCAAACACCTTCTGAAAATCCAAGCAAATGACATCCCACTGCCTCTACTTTGTCCACCCTGCTTGTTACTTCTCAAATCTGTTGAGAGTTCTACGAGGTATAGTGCTGGTGTACTGGATGGTGGGAAATGGTTGGACTTTACTCAAGGGTTGCAGACAACCATTCTCCTACCTTCTCCCCGTAACCTTTGACTCCCTGACTAATCAAGAACATATCAACCTCAGCTCTGAGTATACCTAATGACTTGACCACCACAACCATCTGTGGCAGTCAATTCCAAACATTCACCACCCTCCAGCTATAGAAATTCCTCATTTCTGTTCAAGATGGAAGTCCCCCTAGTCTGAGGCTATGCCCCTGGTCCCAGACTAACCCATTATAGGAAACACAACTCTTTCCCAGGCCTTTCAATATTTGATGGATTTCAATTACTTCTGTATGAAAAATATGTAAGGCAAGCATTTCACAGTATCTTGGCATACAGGGTTACTAATAAAGCAATTCCAATTCCAAAACAAGTATGCAGCTCCAACTACTTCTGTGACAAAAAAATTCCTGGAAGGCAGAGAACACCTTGTACAATATTCAAAGTCTCCTTGACAGTAAATATTACATCCAGACCAACACTTGGGAACCTTTGCGTCTGCACTGTGCAGGGTGGAGAAAGGGCATTCAGGGAGGTCCTGAGTCCCTCCAGTCTCTAAGGTAGAAGCACATAGAGGGCAAGCAAAGAGCATCCAATATCCTCAATAACCCACTCAGGCCCGCAGCCCCAATGACCCACTCACCCCTCAGGGTCTCAATATCCCCAATGACCCACTCACCCCTCAGGGACTCAATATCCCCAATGACTCACTCACCCCTCAGGGTCTCAATATCCCCAATGACCCCCTCACCCCTCAGGGACTCAATATCCCCAATGACTCACTCACCTACTCACCCCTCAGGGTCTCAATATCCCCAATGACCCACTCACCCCTCAGGGACTCAATATCCCCAATGACTCACTCACCCCTCAGGGTCTCAATATCCCCAATGACCCCCTCACCCCTCAGGGACTCAATATCCCCAATGACTCACTCACCTACTCACCCCTCAGGGTCTCAATATCCCCAATGACCCCCTCACCCCTCAGGGACTCAATATCCCCAATGACTCACTCACCTACTCACCCCTCAGGGTCTCAATATCCCCAATGATCCACTCACCCCTCAGGGACTCAATATCCCCAATGACTCACTCACCCCTCAGGGTCTCAATATCCCCAATGACCCCCTCACCCCTCAGGGACTCAATATCCCCAATGACTCACTCACCTACTCACCCCTCAGGGTCTCAATATCCCCAATGACCCACTCACCCCTCAGGGACTCAATATCCCCAATGACTCACTCACCTACTCACCCCTCAGGGTCTCAATATCCCCAATGACCCACTCACCCCTCAGGGACTCAATATCCCCAATGACTCACTCACCCCTCAGGGTCTCAATATCCCCAATGACCCCCTCACCCCTCAGGAACTCAATATCCCCAATGACTCACTCACCTACTCACCCCTCAGGGTCTCAATATCCCCAATGACCCACTCACCCCTCAGGGACTCAATATTCCCAATGACTCACTCACCTACTCACCCCTCAGGGTCTCAATATCCCCAATGACCCACTCACCCCTCAGGGACTCAATATCCCCAATGACCCCCTCACCCCTCAGGGACTCAATATCCCCAATGACTCACTCACCTACTCACCCCTCAGGGTCTCAATATCCCCAATGACCCCCTCACCCCTCAGGGACTCAATATCCCCAATGACTCACTCACCTACTCACCCCTCAGGGTCTCAATATCCCCAATGACCCACTCACCCCTCAGGGACTCAATATCCCCAATGACTCACTCACCTACTCACCCCTCAGGGTCTCAATATCCCCAATGACCCACTCACCCCTCAGGGACTCAATATCCCCAATGACTCACTCACCCCTCAGGGTCTCAATATCCCCAATGACCCCCTCACCCCTCAGGGACTCAATATTCCCAATGACTCACTCACCTACTCACCCCTCAGGGTCTCAATATCCCCAATGACCCACTCACCCCTCAGGGACTCAATATCCCCAATGACTCACTCACCTACTCACCCCTCAGGGTCTCAATATCCCCAATGACCCACTCACCCCTCAGGGACTCAATATCCCCAATGACTCACTCACCTACTCACCCCTCAGGGTCTCAATATCCCCAATGACCCACTCACCCCTCAGGGACTCAATATCCCCAATGACTCACTCACCTACTCACCCCTCAGCGTCTCAATATCCTCAATGACCCACTCATCCCTCAGGGACTCAATCTCCCCAAAGACCCATTCAGCCCTCAAGGACTTAATATCCCCTATGACCCATTCACACACTCACCCCTCAGGAACTCAATATCCCCAATGACCCACTCACCCTCAAGGACTCAAATCCCCAATGACACTCTCACCCCCCCCAGGGACTCAAATCCCCAACGACACTCTCACCCCCCCCCAGGGACTCAAATCCCAAACGACACTCTCACACCGCCAGGAACTCAATATCCCCAATGACCCACTCAGCCCCTCAGGGAATAATATCCCCAATGGCCCAGTCATCCCCTCAATCGCCTGGCCTTGATGGACCACACCCCAAAGCTCTAAAAGAGGAAGCTGAATAGATTGTGGGGGCATTTGTAATAATTTACCAAGAATCACAAGATCCTGGCACGGTTCTTCAAGACTTGAAAACTGCAAATGTCACTCCACTTTTGAAGAAGGGAGGTTAGCAGAAGAAAGGAAATTATAGGTCAGCATGACTGACCTCAGTAGTTGGGAAGATGCTGGAGCCAATTGGTAAAATAGGCCAGTGTCAGCATGGTTTCCTTAAGGGAAAATCTTGCCTGCAAATCTGTTGGAATTCTTTGAAGAAATAACAAGCAGGACAGACAAAGGAGAATCTGGTGATGTTGTGTACTTGGATTTTCTGAAGGCCGACGACAAGGTGCCACACATGAAGCTGTAAACAAGGACTACCAGAGGGATACTAGCATGGATAACACAATAGCTGATTGGCAGGATGTAAAGAGTGGGAATAAAGGGATCCTTTTCAGATTGGCTGCCAGTTGATAGTGGTGTTTCACAGGGATCTGTGTTGGAACCGCTTCTTTTTACGTTGTATGTCAACAAATTGGATGATGAAATTGATGGCTTTGTGGCCAAGTTTGCAGACAAACATAGGTGGAAGGGCAGATAGTTTTGAGGAAGTGAGGAGGCTTCAGAAGGGCTTAAGACAGATTAGGAAAATGGACAAAGAGGTGGCACATGGAATACAGTGTTGGGAAGTGTACGGTCATGCACTTTTGTAGAAGGAATAAAAGCACAGACTATTTCCAAAACGGGGAGAAAATTCAAAAACCTGAGGTGCAAATGGATCTGGGAGCCCTCATGCAGGATTCCCTAAAGTTTAATTTGCAAGTTGACACAATGGCAAGGAAGGCAAATGCAATGCTAGCATTCATTTCAAAAGGACTAGAATATAACAGTTGGATATAATGCTGAGGCTGTACAAGGCATTGGTGAGACTTCTCTTGCAATATTATGAGCAGTTTTGGGCCCCTTATTCAGGAAAGGATGTGCTAATTTTGGAGAGGATTCAGAGGAAGTTCACAAGAATTTATCTACTTCGGGGGCGCCTCAAGGCAACTCGTGTAGCAGCAGACCTCTCAATGGATATGATTAAATATTTTAGTTTCAGCCTGATACAACTAGAGAGCACAACTGCTTCCAAGGTCAGTACAGTCAACAAAGATGCCTTAATGCGTTTAAATGGACTATCGTTGCTTAAAACTGATGGAAACACTGCTGATTGTGGACTGACTCGTTGCCCACGAAGGAAACATGGTTGCAGGTCAGTGATACAAGTGCATTTAAGGAAACGGGATTTTAAACTCCCAATACCAACTATCTTGCTGGCAAATGTACAGTCTCTAGTGAATAAAATCGATGATCTCAGAGCTAGGGTGCTGAATCAGAGGGACATTAGAACCGCGTGTGTCTTTTGTTTCACAGAAGACTGGTTAATCCCTTCCGTTCCAGATGCAACGATTCAGATTGACGGGTTTACTATACACTGTCGGGATAGATCTATAGCGTCTCAAAAGCAGAGGTGGAGGAGTATGCCTCATGATCAACTCTTCTTGGTGCACAAATATATCAGTGCTGTCCCAATTCCGCTCACCAGACCTGGAATATCTAACAGTTAAGTGCCGTCCTTTTTACCTACCGCGGGAGATTTCCAGGATCATTTTGGTAGTGGTATACATTCCACCTCAGCCCAATGACAACAGGCTTTAGATGATCTGAGCAATGGGATCAACGTGCACCAAAAAGCGCACCCTAACGCCTCCACCATCATTTTGGGGGATTTTAACCAGGCCAGTCAGAAAAAGTCACGAAGCAATTACCATCAACAGATCACTTGCAATACCAGAGGAAACAACACACTGGACCACTGTTACACCACCATCAAGAATGCTTACCGTATTATTCCACGCCCTCACTTCAGGAAGTCTGATCACCTGGCTGTACTTCTACTCCCTGAATATAGGCAGAGACTGAAGACTGCAGCAGCAGTAGTGAGGACCAAGAAGCTACGGACAAGGGAAGCACAAGAGTGCCTACAGGCCTGCTTTGAATTGGTGGACTGGACTGTATTCAGGGATTCATCTTCGAAGCTGGATGAGTATGCTGCAGTTGTCACCGACTTCATTAAAACTTGTGTGGATGAATGTGTGCCTAAAAAGGCTTACTGTACGTTCCCAAACCAAAAGCAGTGGATTAACCAGGAGGTATGTCATCTGCTGAAGGCTAGATCTGTAGCATTCACATCTGGTGACCCAGGCCTGTATCAGAAAACCAGGTATGATTTGTGGAGGGATATTTCAAGGGCGAAGAGACAACTTCAAATGAGGTTAGGGGCGACATTGGATGTATGACAACTCTGGCAGGGTTAAAAGGTATTACTTCCTACAAAGCAAAACCCAATAGCATGAATGGCAGTCATGCTTTCCTACCAGATGAACTCAACGCCTTCTATGCCCAGTTTGAAAGGGAGAACACAACTACAACTGTGAAGATCCCTGCTGCACCTGATGATCCTGTTTGCTCTGTCTCAGAGGCTAATGTTAGGCTGCCTTTAAAGAGGGTGAACTCTCGCAGGGTGTAAGATCCTGAAGGAGTACCTGGCAAAGCTCTGAAAACCTGTGCCAACCAACTAGCGGGAATATTCAAGCAACACACATCAAAGTTGCTGGTGAACGCAGCAGGCCAAGCAGCATCTATAGGAAGAGGTGCGGTCGACGTTTCAGGCCGAGACCCTTCGTCAGGACTAACTGAAGGAAGAGTGAGTAAGGGATTTGAAAGCTGGAGGGGGAGGGGGAGATGCAAAATGATAGGAGAAGACAGGAGGGGGAGGGATAGAGCCGAGAGCTGGACAGGTGATAGGCAAAAGGGGATACGAGAGGATCATGGGACAGGAGGTCCGGGAAGAAAGACAAGGGGGGGGGGTGACCCAGAGGATGGGCAAGAGGTATATTCAGAGGGACAGAGGGAGAAAAAGGAGAGTGAGAGAAAGAATGTGTGCATAAAAATGAGTAACAGATGGGGTACAAGGGGGAGGTGGGGCCTAGCGGAAGTTAGAGAAGTCAATGTTCATGCCATCAGGTTGGAGGCTACCCAGACGGAATATAAGGTGTTGTTCCTCCAACCTGAGTGTGGCTTCATCTTTACAGTAGAGGAGGCCGTGGATAGACATGTCAGAATGGGAATGGGATGCGGAATTAAAATGTGTGGCCACTGGGAGATCCTGCTTTCTCTGGCGGACAGAGCGTAGATGTTCAGCAAAGCGGTCTCCCAGTCTGCATCGGGTCTCACCAATATATAAAAGGCCACATCGGGAGCACCGGACACAGTATATCACCCCAGTCGACTCACAGGTGAAGTGATGCCTCACCTGGAAGGACTGTTTGGGGCCCTGAATGGTGGTAAGGGAGGAAGTGTAAGGGCATGTGTAGCACTTGTTCCGCTTACACGGATAAGTGCCAGGAGGGAGATCAGTGGGGAGGGATGGGGAGGACGAATGGACAAGGGAGTTGTGTAGGGAGCGATCCCTGCTGAATGCAGAGAGAGGGGGGGAGGAAAAGATGTGCTTAGTGGTGGGATCCCCTTGAAGGTGGCGGAAGTTACGGAGAATAATATGTTGGACCCGGAGGCTGGTGGGGTGGTAGGTGAGGACCAGGGGAACCCTATTCCTAGTGGGGTGGTGGGAGGATGGAGTGAGAGCAGATGTACGTGAAATGGGGGAGATGCGTTTAAGAGCAGAGTTGATAGTGGAGGAAGGGAAGCCCCTTTCTTTAAAAAATGAAGACATCTCCCACGTCCTAAAATGAAAAGCCTCATCCTGAGAGCAGATGCGGCAGAGACGGAGGAATTGCGAGAAGGGGATGGCGTTTTTGCAAGAGACAGGGTGAGAAGAGGAATAGTCCAGATAGCTGTGAGAGTCAGTAGGCTTATAGTAGACATCAGTGGATAAGCTGTCTCCAGAGACAGAGACAGAAAGATCTAGAAAGGGGAGGGAGGTGTCGGAAATGGACCAGGTAAACTTGAGGGCAGGGTGAAAGTTGGAGGCAAAGTTAATAAAGTCAACGAGTTCTGCATGCGTGCAGGAAGCAGCGGGAATATTCAAGGATATTTTCAACCTCCCACTGCCACAGGCAGAAGTTCCACTTGCTTCAAAAAGGCAACAATTATACCAGTGCCTAAGAAGAATAATGTGAGCTGCCTTAATGACTGTCGCCTGGTAACACTCACATCTACAGTGATGAAATGCTTTGAGAGGTTGGTCACGATTAGACTGAACTTGTGCCTCAGCAAGGACCTGGACCCATTGCAATTTGCCTATCGCCACAATAGATCAACAGCAGATGCAATCTCAATGGCTCTCCACATGGCCTAAGACCATCTGGACAGTACAAATACCTATGTCAGGATGCTATTCATTGATTATAGCTCAGCATTTAATTCCATCATTCCCACAATCCTGATTGAGAAATTGCAGAACCTGGGCCTCTGTACTTCCCCCTGCAATTGAATCCTTGACTTCCTAAATGGAAGACCACAATCTGTGTGGACTGGTGAAAACATATCCTCCTCGCTGACGATCAACACTGGTGCACCTCAGGGGTGTGTGCTTAGCCCACTGCTCTACTCTCTCTATACCCATGACTGTGTGGCTAGGTACAGCTCAAATACCATCTATAAATTTGCTGATGATACAACCATTGTTGATAGAATCTCAGATGGAAATGAGAGGGCGTATAGGAGCGAGATATGCCAACTAGTGGAGTGGTACTGCAGCAACAACCTGGCACTCAACGTCAGTAAGACAAAAGAGCTGATTGTGGATTTCAGGAACAGTAAGGCGAAGGAACACATACCAATCCTCATAGAGGGATCAGAAGTGGAGACAGTGAGCAGTTTCAAGTTCCTGGCTGTCAAGATCTCTGAGGACCCAACCTGGTCCCAACATATTGAAGCAGTTATAAAGAAGGCAAGACAGCGACTATATTTCATTAGGAGCTTGAAGAGATTTGGCATGTCAACAAGTACAAGGGGTGATTGATAAGTTCATGGCCTAAGGTAGAAGGAGTCAATTTTAGAAAACCTAGCACATTTGTTTTTCCTACATTTACACACTTAGTCCAGCAGTCGTGGAGCATATGGATCCCTTCTTTGTAGAAGTCAGCATCTTGGACCTCCAGAAAGCGGTCCACAGCAAAGATGATTGATAAGTTCATGGCCTAAGGTAGAAGGAGATGAGTTATTAACTTCAAACTTTCTGCATTTTCACTCAGAGTTGAACTGCACATGCATGTAATGAAAGCTGTATAACTCATTTCCTGACGAAGGGTCTCGGCCTGAAATGTCGACTGCACCTCTTCCTATAGATGCTGCTTGGCCTGCTGCGTTCACCAGCAACTTTGATGTATGTAACTCATTTCCTTCTACCTTGGGCCACAAACTTATCAATCACCCCTGCTGTGGACCACCTGGAGGTCCAAGACGCTCTCATTACATGCACATGCAGTTCAACTCTTTGAGTGATAATGCAGAAAGTTTGAAATTAATAACTCATCTCTTTCTACCTTAGGCAACAAACTTATCAGTCACCCCTGCTGTGGACCACTTATACAAAGAAGGGATCCGTATGCTCCATGACCGCTGGACTAAGTGTGTAAATGTAGGAGGGGACTATGTTGAAAAATAAATATGCTAGGTTTTCTAAAATTGACTCCTTCTACCTTAAGCCACGAACTTATCAATCATGCCTCGTACACTCAAGAACATCTATAGATGTACTATAGACTACAGCATTCTAACAGGCTGCATCACTGTATGGAATGGGGGGCGGGGGCTACTGCACAGGTCTGAAAGAAGCTGCAGAGGGCCTACAAAGTACCCAGGACATTTTCAAGGAGTGGTGTCTCAGAAAGGCAGCGTCCATTATTAAGGCCCTCAGCACCCAGGGCATGCCCTTTTCTCACTGTTACCATCAGGTAGGAGGAACAGAAGCCTGAAGGCACACACTCAGCGATTCAGGAACAGCTTCTTCCCCTCTGCCATCTGATTCTCAAATGGAGATTGAACCCATGTACACTACCTCACTTTTTTAATATATATTATGTGTTTTTTTGCACAATTTTTAATCTATTCAATATACATATATTGTAATTGATTTATTATTATTAATATTATTTTCTTCTTCTATATTATTTATTGCATTGGAACTGTTGCTGCTAAGTTAACAAATTTCATGACACATGCTGGTGATAATAAACCTCTTATTCTGGGAACGAAAGGGTTATCATATGAGCAATGATTGAAGACTTTGGACCTGTACTTGCTGGAATTTTGAAGAATAGGCGGGGGTATCTCATTGAAACCTATTGAATGTTGAGAGGCCTAGATAGAGTAAGTATAAAGAGAAAGCTGGGGTTGAGGGAAATGGATCAGCTATGATGGAACGACAGAGCAGACTCGATGGGTCAAATGGCTTAATTCTACTCCTATATCTTATAAACTCAATATCCCCAATGACCCACCAACCTCTCAATATTCCAAATGACCCACTCACCCCCTCAAGTTGCACCTGCCTCACCTTGCGCAGAGTCTGCAGAACTGAAGTGATAGCAAGTTATTTTGGACTCCAAGAAGACGTCAACATAAATACATCATACCATGACCACCAAACTCATCATGTGCTGCGTAGTGTAATAACAGCATGACTGATTTACACAGCACTGTCCTTTATAAATGTGGCAAAATTTACAACAAAAATATCAACAGGACAGAGAGCAATGTTTAAAATGAGTACACATTACATTGGAGATTAAATTGCTACCACCCCATCTCAAAATCAATGAGTGAGGAACTGATTCAGCTTGGTTCCCCTCCACCTTCAGCCATGAACATTACCTCATTACTCCTTTTTTGTTGCACTGTTTGTCTTTGTAATCCATAGATATAAGAACATTTAATACTAGTGAGGAGAGCAAGGAAGACTATCATGGCTTGCAGACAGATCTGAACCACCTGGAAAATAGGCTGAGAAACAGCAGATGGAATTCAATGAAGACCAGTGTAAGGTTTTGCACTTCAGTAGGACCAACCACAGAAGGTCTTACAGAGTGAAAGTTAGGGCACTGAGGTGTGCGGTAGGACAAAGGGACCTGCAAATACAGGTCCTTAATTTATTGCAAGTGGCATCACTGGTAGGTAGGGTCGTAAAGTAAGCTTTTGGTACATCAGCCTTCATAAATCAAAGTATCAAGTGCAGGAGATGGGATGTTATGTTGAAGTGGTATAAGACATTGGTGAGCCCCAGTTTGGAATATTGTGTGCAGTTTTGGTCTCCTATCTACAGGGAAGATGTAAGTAAGGTTGAAAGAGTACAGAGAAAATTTACAAAGACATTGCCAGGTCTGGAGGACCTGAGTTATATGGAAAGATTGGTTAGAATTTATTCCTTGGAATGTAGAAGATTGAGGGGAGGTTTGATAAGAGGTATACAAAATTATGAGGAATATAGATAGGGTAAATGTAAGCAGGCTTTTCTCACTGTGGTTAGGTGGAACAACAACTAGAGATCTTGGGTTACAGGCTAAGGGTGAAAGGTGAAAGGCTTAAGGGGAACATGAGGGGAAACTTCTTCACTCAGATGGTTGTGAGAGTGTGGAATGAGTTGCCAGCGCAAGTAGTGCGTGCAAGCTCAATTTCAATGTTTAAGATAAGTTTGGATAAGTACATACATGGAAGGGGTATGGAGAGCTATGGTTCCAGTGCAGGTTGATGGGAGTAGGCTGTTTAAATGTTCCAGCATGATCTAGATGGGCTGAAGGGCATGTTTCTGCATTGTATTTTCTATGACTATAACTCTACAACAAAGTACAGGCTCTTCGATCCACAATATTTTGCTGCCCTTTTAACCTACTCTATGATCAATCTAACTTTCCCTCCTACACCATCCATATTCCTCCATTTTTTCTATCACCCACGTGCCTATCTAAGAGTCCCTTAAATGTCCCTAATCTATCTGCCTCTCCCACCACCCTTGGCAGGGTGTTTCACACAACCACCACTCTGTGTAAAAAATCCAGCTGGCATCTCCACCACCCACCACCCCCTCTCCCATATTTTCCTCCAAACACCTTAAAATTTTCCACCCCATGTTTGTCATCTCCACCTTGTCTCTGGTTGTCCATTCGATATATGCCTCTTATCATCTTGCACACCTCTATGAAGTCACCTCTTATCCTCCTTCACTCGAGCTCACTTAACCTATCCTCATAAGACATGTCCTCTTACGCAGGCAACATCCTGGTAACTCTTCTGTACACCCTCCCTAAAACTTCTACATCTTTCCTATTATGAGGCAACCAGAACTGAACACAATATTCCAAGTGTAGTCTAATGAGAGGTTTATAGAGCTGCAACATTACCTTAATCCTGATTAATGAAGGCATTTTTGTCTTTGCACTGTAGTACTGCCACAAAATATACAGTAGAACATTACAGCACAGTGTAGAGCATTTGGCCTACAATATTCTGCCAATGTTTTAACACATTCTAAGATCAATCTAACCCTTCCCTCCTACATAGCCCTCCATTTTTCTGTCATCCATGTGCCCATAAAGAGTTTACTAAATGTCCCTAATGTATCTTCCTCTACCACTACCCCCAGTAGCACATTCTACACACACACCACTCTGTGTTAAGAGCTCTGATATTGCCCTTATACTTTCCTACAATCACCTTAAAATTATGTCCCATAAAACAGAGAACACCAAATTCATGTTATATCTCAATTATGAAATATCTGATTCTGAAATCAGACTTCACGAGTCTCCTGTTTGTGTAATACAATGACAATCAACCAACAGTCCATTGAAAATTGTGGGTGCATGTCTACTTCAGCCATAAACTTCCCTTCCTGCTATAACGACAACATCAGATCAATGTTAAATTTGAAACTGAAAACAATGTGATTTATCAGTATGGGTCCTCTCTGCCATTCTGCGGGTTAAGATTTTAGACACTGGCTTTCCACTAGAGCCACTCTTCTTTTTCATTGTGTCTCCTGCTACCCCAGGGTCATCTGTTAAAGACACATGCTTATGTGTTTGAGGGATTAGAATATCTGGAGATTTGCGCAGTAATGGGACTTCAAATGATCACCTGGTCGGTGGAAATCAGAGCTAACCAGATACACATTCAACTACAAGAGCAGCATGGTCGTGCAGCACTTAGCGTAATGCTATTACAGCGCCTGTGCCCCAGGTTTAATTCCAATGTCTTTAAGGATTTGTACCTTATCCCTGTGACCGCATGAGTTTACTCCAGATACTCCAGTTTCCTCCCATATTCCTAGAACATACAGGCTAGGTTAATTGGTCAAGTGGATGTAATTGAGCAATGGGAACTCAATGGTTCTATGCAGTGTTTTATTGCTAAATAATAAAAACAATAAGCCTCCAAGCTTCTGGTCCCAATTACATCACTATAGTGCATCCTGGAAACATTCTCCAAGGTCCAAGAATGAAACCAAGAGGGTCTCATATTCACTGACCTCCGTGCATTTGTCTCCAGAGGAGATGATTTCAGTTTAGTCAAGATAATGTTGGTTGGAAGTTTCACAAATTGCCTTAATTGCTGCTTTTCAGATGTGGGTAACTCTTGATTTTACCAAATGGAATTCAGACTTGGATTTATCGCTGATTTGCTGCCCACTGAGAGCTATGAAATTATTTGAAGTATTATTATTGTGAATGCCTCATTTATCTATAAAAAGAAAATAGCTGACTGAATACTATACAGCAAGAAACATGCAGTCTCTCAGTTAGGCAGGGGTAATGAGGTTAGGATTAAAGCAGAAAAAGGATGGAGGGGCTTGATATTTCAGTGTGGGTTAGGTAGTTAGAAACATAGAAACACAGAAAAACTACAGCATAATACAGACCCTTCAGCCCACAATGCTATGCCGAATATATACTTACTTTAGAAATTACCTACGGTTACCCATTACCCTCTATTTTTCTAAGCTCCATGTACCTACCCAGGAGTCTCTTAAAAGACTCCATCGTATCCGCCTCCACCACCATTGCCCATTCCACGTACTCACCACTCTCTGTGTAAAAAAAAACTTACCCCTGACATCTCCTCTGTACCTATTTCCAAGCACCTTAAAGCTGTGCCCTCTCGTGTTAGCCATTTTAGCCCTGGAAAAAAGCCTCTGACTATCCACACAACCAAGGCCTCTCATTATCTTATACACCTCTATCAGGTCACCTCTCATCCTACGCCACTCCAAGGAGAAAAGGCTGAGTTCACTCAACCTATTCTGATAAGGCATGCTCCCCAATCCAGGCAACATCCTTGTAAATCTCCTCTGCACCCTTTCTATGGTTTCCACATCCTTCCTGTAGTGAGGCGACTAGAACTGAGCACGGTACTCCAAGTGGAGCTAATCAGGGTCCTATATAGCTGTAACATTACCTATCAGCTCTTAAACTCAATCCCAGAGTTGATAAAGCCCAATGCACTGTATGCCTTCTTAACCACAGAGTCAACCTGTGAAGCAGCTTTGAGTGTCCTGTTCACTCGGATCCCAAAATCCCTCCGATCCTCCACACTGCCAAGAGTCTTATTATTAAAGGTCGTTACTCTTTTTATAATATTCGTACATTGTTAAATATCGTTTATACTCCCTCACAAAATGTTCCTGAGTGTGTTATTTCTTTAGATGCCGAGAAAGCTTTTGATAGAGTAGAATGGCCTTATTTATTTAAGGTGCTTGAAATGTTTAATTTTAGCTTGAAATTTATATCCTGGATTAAACTGTTATATCACTCCCCTGTAGCCTCGGTTCGTACTAACTCCTTAAACTCACCTTTTTTTCCTCTCTTTCGTGGTACTCGACAAGGCTGTCCTCTTAGTCCCCTATTATTTGATATTGCATTAGAACCTCTTGCAATTGCTATTCGAGAATCTTCAAATATTACTGGGATAACTCGGGGATTAAAGTCCCATAAATTATCACTCTATGCTGATGATTTACTTTTATATATTTCTAATCCTGAGAGATCCATTCCTGCTGTTTTAGAGTTATTAGCACAATTTGGTCTTTTCTCAGGTTATAAATTAAATCTTAGTAAGAGTGAACTTTTTCCGATTAATAAACATCTTCCCTTATATTATAAATTTCCATTTAAATTGATTAATAATTACTTTTCATATCTTGGGATTAAAATTACTTGTAAACATAAAGATTTATTTAAGACTAACTTTTTACCATTAATAGACCATATTACTCAACTTTCATCTAAATGGTTTCCCTTATATTTAACTTTGATTGGTCGTATTAATGCAGTTAAGATGTTTTTTTTGCCAAAATTTTTATATGTGTTTCAGGCATTACCAATTTTCGTTCCTAAATCTTTTTTTGATAAAGTTGACTCTAAAATTTCTTCATTTATTTGGCAGAATAAGAATCCGAGACTGGGTAAAATACATTTACAGAAAGCTAAGAGAGATGGAGGTTTAGCATTACCTAACTTTAGATTTTATTATTGGGCTATTAATATTCGACATATGAAATTTTGGTTACTTGACCGGGACATACTATCTATTCCTAAATGGGTAGCATTGGAATTACAATCTGTTCAGGGTTATACACTTGGTTCTATTTTAGGTTCCTCTCTTCCTTTTGATTCGAAACGCCTTAAGCAGGTCTCTAACCCGATAGTTAAATATGCTTTGCGCATTTGGTTTCAATTCAGAAAATTTTTTGATCTTAATCAATTCGGGTTAGCGATTCCTATTTTAGGTAACATATTTTTTCCTCCCTCTTTTACGGATCGCGCTTTTCAAACTTGGAAGACTAAGGGTATTTTACGGTTTTTGGATTTATTTTTAGATGGTTCCCTTATGTCTTTTGAACAATTATCTAATAAATATAACTTATCAAGAATACATTTTTTTAGATATTTACAAGTTAGAAATTTCCTAAGTACTATACTTTCTTCCTTTCCAATGCTTCCTCCTATATATATTTTAGATTCGATAATTAACCTTAATCCATGTCAGAAAGGTGCATCGGCTATGATTTATAATATTATTATGAAACTTCGGAAAGCTCCATTTGATAAGATTAGGGTAGATTGGGAACAGGAATTGGGGCTTACCATTTTTGTGGATGATTGGGGGCAGATTTTACAATTAGTTAATACTTCCTCTATTTGTGCTAAACATTCCCTAATTCAATTTAAAGTGGTTCATAGAGCACATATGTCCAAAGATAAGTTAGCGCGTTTTTACTCGCATATTAATCCTTTCTGTGATAGATGTTCGGGGCAGATAGCCTCTTTAACTCATATGTTTTGGTCTTGCCCTACTTTGGAAACTTTTTGGAGAGATATTTTCAATATTATTTCTAAGGTATTAAATATAGATATCTCTCCTCACCCTATTACTGCTATCTTTGGACTACCTAAAAGTTCTAGTAATCTTTCCCCTTCAGCCCGTAGAATGATTGCATTTCTTACTTTAATGGCGAAAAGATGTATTTTACAACATTGGAAAGAGCTTAATGCTCCAACTACCTTTTTTTGGTTTTCTCAGACGATTTTATGTTTGAATCTGGAGAAAATTAGAAGTAACCTTTATGATTCTTCATTTAAATTTGAACAGATTTGGGGACCTTTTATTCGATATTTTCATTTAATGTAATATTTACCCTTCTTGTTTTTTCTTCACTGTTTTAATGGAGGTCGGGATTGAGGACGTGATTTTAAGTTTAACTCTGTTTGGTTTCAAGTTAGCCCATTGCTTTGCTTTGCTTTTAGTTAGTTGCACGGTGGGTTTTTTTTTGGGGGTTTTTTTTTTCTTTTTTTTTCCATTGATATATATAAAATCTAGTATACTATTATGTTATCTTGGTTTCTTATGCTTAAATTACATTGTTTGTAGTATTTTCTTTTTGGTATTGTTATCTTTTGGAATTTTATTATACTTTAACATTGTATTAATGTTTATATGGCTTACCTTTTTTGTATACTTACTCAATAAAAAGATTTAAAAAGAAAGAAAGAAAAGAGTCTTACTATTAATACTACATTCTGCCATCATATTTGACCGACCAAAATGAACCACCTCACACTTACCTGGGTTGAACTCCATCTGCCACTTCTCAGCCCAGTTTTGCATCCTATCTTTGTCCCGCCGTAACCTCTGACAGCCCTCCACACTATCCACAACACCCCCAACCTTTGTGTCATCAGCAAATTTACTAACCCATCCTTCCACTTCCTCATCCAGGTCATTTACAAAAATCACGAAGAGGAGGGGTCCCAGAATAGATCCCTGAGGCACACCACTGATCACCAACCTCCATGCAGAATATGACCCATCTACAACCACTCTTTGCCTTCTGTGGGCAAGCCAGTTCTGGATCAACAAAGCAAGATCCCCTTGGATTCCATGCTTCCTTACTTTCTCAATAAGCCTTGCATGGGGTACCTTATCAAATGCCTTGCTGAAATCCATATACACTACATCTACTGCTCTACCTTCATCAACATGTTTAGTCACATCCTCAAAAAAGTCAATCAGGCTTGTAAGGTACAACCTGCTTTTGACAAAGCCATGCTGACTATTCCTAATCATATTATGCCTCTCCAAATGTTCATAAATCCTGCCTCTCAGGATCTTTTCCATCAACTTACCAATCACTGAAGTAAGACTCACTGGTCTATAATTTCCTGGGCTATCTCTACTCCCTTTTTCGAATAAGGAAACAACATCCGCAACCCTCCAATCCGCCGGAACCTCCTTCGTCCCCATTAATGATGCAAAGATCATTGCCAGAGGCTCAGCAATCTCCTCCCTCACCTCTCACAGCAGCCTGGGGTACATCTCATCCAGTCCTGGAGACTAATGCAACTTGATGCGTTCCAAAAGCTCCAGCTCATCCTCTTTCTTAATGTCTATGT
The DNA here is from genome assembly GCF_963921235.1 of Mobula hypostoma. NCBI lineage: Eukaryota > Metazoa > Chordata > Chondrichthyes > Myliobatiformes > Myliobatidae > Mobula > Mobula hypostoma. The sequence continues at coordinate 1,245,375 of NC_086107.1, forward strand.
GCTCAAGCTTTTCAGTCCGCTGTAAGTCATCCCTACAATCGCCATAGTGAATAATGAAGCAAAGTATTCATTAAGTACCTCAGCTATCACCTCCGGTTCCATACACACTTTTCCATTGTCACATTTGATTGGTCCTATTCTCTCATGTCTTATCCTCTTGCTCTTCACATACTTGTAGCATGCCTTGGGGTTTTCTTTAATCCTGCTTGCCAAGGCCTTCTCATGGCCCCTTCTGCCTCTCCTAATTTCATTCTTAAACTCCTTCCCGCTAGCCTTATAATCTTCTAGATCTCTATCATTACCTAGTTTTGAATCTGAGTTTCAAAGCTAAGGTAATATAGCAGTTATTGTCAAAGAGTAGTTATCACTTTGTACTTAACAATTTGGGAACATCAGCAGTAATGTTTCTGCAGCCTATTGTTTCTAGAGTGACTTATACACAAGAACTTTGAAGTAACAATACTCTAACAAGTGCAGTGAATTTAATCTGAAAACATTCCTCACAGCTGTGTTGGGCTTTGGATAAACATTTGATCAGACATCAGAATGCCACTGTAATTTAATCAACTACCAATGTCTCGATAGCATTAGCTTACGTGTGTTTACATACCCCGCATCACAACCATCACAGAGGAGAAGGCTATCTTCCCGGTCACTTCGTCCACACACCTCACAATTTGTCACGTCCTCCTGCTCCTCTTCATTGTCTTGGTTCGCGTTCTGCACTGGAAGCTTCAAAAGGAATTTAAACTCTTAGCACTTAAATATCTGATGGTGACGATATCCACTTTATTATGCGATTCATATCAACTCTCAAAATGAACATGAACCAATATGAATGTGAAGAAAATGGAGGAATATGGACATTGTGTAGGCATAAGGGAGTAGTTTAACTTTACCATTTGATTATTCATTTAATTGGTTTGACACAATATTGTGAGCCAAAGGGCCTGTTCCTGTTCTATGTTCTAAACAATTTGGAAGCTGTGTTATATTGTTGGGGGTGTTGGTATCGGTGGGAAAGAAAGGGACACTATAGGGAGGTAACATACATCAAAGTTGCTGGTAAACGCAGCAGGCCAAGCAGCATCTATAGGAAGAGGCGCAGTCGACGTTTCAGGCCGAGACCCTTCGTCAGGACTAGTCCTTCAGGACGAAGGGTCTCGGCCTGAAACGTCGACTGCGCCTCTTCCTATAGATGCTGCTTGGCCTGCTGCGTTTACCAGCAACTTTGATGTATGTTGCTTGAATTTCCAGCATCTGCAGAATTCCTGTTGTTTACTATAGGGAGGTATGTCAGATTCATTTGTAAAACAAAACGGACTATTTCACCAGACACAATTTGTTCTCCCAGGATCCAATGCTAACCATGTGATAGACACATGGATGATAGAAAAAAAGAGGTTTATGTGGTAGGGAAGGTTTAGATTGATCTTGGAGTAGGTTAAAAGGTTAGAGAGCCTATACTGTGTTGCACAAAATGCCAGAGGAACTCAGCACGTCAGGCAGCATCAATGAAGGAAAATGAATAGTGAATGAATCAAAACTCTCAGCCAAAAATGTCAACTGTTTATTCCCCCTCCATAGATGCAGCCTGACATGCTCAGTCCCTCCATCATTTTGTGTGTATTGCTCTGGTTTTCTAGCACCTGCAGAATCTCCAGCATCTGCAGATTTCCTCGTGTTTGCATTGTACCTGCAGAATCTCCTCTGTTTATACTGTGCTGTACTGTTGTATATTGAATGTTACACATACTTGCCCGTTCAGGTCAGGATAGGGTAACCTAAACTCTCCCAATCTTCACCCAGAATCACACACTAGCGCAAAGTTCCAGAAAATGACTGCCCCATACCACCTCTATCCCCACCCACCTTAACAATGGGCATCTTTACCAAATGAGGAAATAAGTAAATGGTTTCTCCATTGCGTGCATCAATGCAAGGAACAATTTGCATACTAACTCACCTTCTTTAAAACTGCCCCCCCAAAATGAGTACGAACACAGATGTGCTTGAAAGTTATTCGATCCACGGGGCATGAATTGGCATTCTGTTGGAGAAATAATGTTTAAAACACATCAGGACATTTCCGCTGACTTGGTGAAGCTCAGATTAATCACTCTGCTTTGTAATTTTACAACTTGGTTTTTAGGCACAGTGGATTCCAGTTTATTGGAACACATCAGGACCATTTCATTTTGGCCTAAATAAGCAGCTGTCTCAATTAGCCGAAGTTCCATGGAAATAGTTAAAAAGGTATTAAAAAAACAACATGAGTAACAAATTATGAATTTAAATGAAATACAGAACAAATTAGAACTCTATCAATAGTACTACAGTACTATACAACTATTAGTTTCAGATAGTTATTGACGGAGGAATTCATTCAGCATACACTATGAGCAAAATCAGTGCAGACACCGAGTGCAGATAATGGACTGCCTTCATAGATGCTTTCAACGACTGTATCCTCAAACCTTCATTTTCATTGTAACATTAAAGATTATTGTCGATACCTTCAAATTCTTCACAGCTCCTAACTTGCTGAAGTAGTGAAATAGTTTTATTTTCGTTCCCAGCCATTTCTGGCATCCCCAAGCCTGAACCCTTGAAAGCAGAATGAACAAAACAGTTTGGAATTGGTTGTTCACCAATGAGTAGTGACAAAGATCACTTTTTGAACACAAACACACAAGTGACGTTATTTTAAACTGCTGTCTCTAAGCTTGGTGTAGTGTCTATCGGTCAGCCACACAAGTGCACGGGACTGACACTAGTTAGAAACCACTCGGCAACAGTCCCTGTCCCAATTAAGCAACATCGTGTCCCAAATAAACAAAAAAACATCCTAGCTATTTTCTCAATTTGTTTTTGTCCTTTAAGAGTTGTCCCAAACAAACAGCTGCCCCAATTAACCAGAATCCACTGTATTTATCCCAGATGTGCCTCTACACCTGGAAGCAAAAAAAAGATACACTCACACTTCCACAACACCTTTCACCATCTCAAACATCCCAGAGCCCTTTACACTCAAAGTACAAACACTCCATCAATGGAGCACATACATATGGGTGTTTTATACAATATTCAACCACCACATTGGTATTTTATACCATAGAGTACTACCACACTGGTGTTTTATACAAAGGAGATAGGAGATTGAGGCTCCCCTCACGCCTATTTTAACCAATTTTTACAGCAGCACCATCCAGTGTCCTGACCAGCTGAATCTCTGTCTGGTATGGGAATTGCAAGGCATTTGACTGCAAGACACTACAAGGGATCGCAAGGAATGCTGAGAGTATCATCAGGGTCTCCCTTTCACCCACCAGAGATATTTATCAGGAGTGCTGTGTACACAGGGCTCTTAGCATTACTGTAATCTCTCTCATCCGTCCAACAATCTCACTGAACCCCTACCATCAAGTAGGAGGTACCATATCATTAAGGCAAAGACTGTTAGGATGCGAAACTACTGAACTCCCTGCCACCACCCAGGTCTCATTTGTGGTAATATTACTCTATGTGCTATGTGTGAGAGTTATATGTAGTGTGCTGTGCACCTTGGTCTGGAGGAAAGCTATTTTGTTTGACAGCATACATTAGTACAGTTGAATGACAATAAACTTGAATTTGACTTCATTTGAATAGAGTACCACCACACTGGTGTTATACAATAGAGTACCAATACTGTCTATCAATTCTAAAGCTGTCAACTCACATTTTTGGAGAACATGGGATCCAGGGAAGTTTGGCCAGGTGGATTCAGAATTGGCTTGCCTGCAGAAGGCAGAGGGTGGTGGTGGAGGGAGTACATTCAGATTGGAGGATTGTGACTAGTGGTGTCCCACAAGGATCTGTTCTGGGACCTCTCCTTTTCGTGATTTTTATTAACGACCTGGATGTGGGGGTAGAAGAGTGGGTTGGCAAGTTTGCAGATGACACAAAGGTTGGTGGTGTTGTAGACAGTGTAGAGGATTGTCAAAGATTGCAGAGAGACATTGATAGGATGCAGGAGTGGGCTGAGAAGTGGCAGATGGAGTTCAACCCGGAGAAGTGTGAGGTGGTACACTTTGAAAGGACAAACTCCAAGGCAGAGTACAAAGTAAATGGCAGGATACTTGGTAGTGTGGAGGAGCAGAGGGATCTCGGGGTACATGTCCACAGATCCCTGAAAGTTGCCTCACAGGTGGATAGGGTAGTTAAGAAAGCTTATGGGGTGTCAGCTTTCGTAAGTCGAGGGATAGAGTTTAAGAGTCGCGATGTAATGATGCAGCTCTATAAAACTCTGGTTAGGCCACACTTGGAGTACTGTGCCCAGTTCTGGTCACCTCACTATAGGAAGGATGTGGAAGCATTGGAAAGGGTATAGAGGAGATTTACCAGGATGCTGCCTGGTTTAGAAAGTATGCATTATGATCAGAGATTAAGGGAGCAAAGGCTTTACTCTTTGGAGAGAAGGAGGATGAGAGGAGACATGATAGAGGTGTACAAGATAATAAGAGGAATAGATAGAGTGGACAGCCAGCGCCTCTTCCCCAGGGCACCACCGCTCAATACAAGAGGACATGGCTTTAAGGTAAGGGGTGGGAAGTTCAAGGGGGATATTAGAGGAAGGTTTTTTACTCAGAGAGTGGTTGGTGCATGGAATGCACTGCCTGAGTCAGTGGTGGAGGCAGATACACTAGTGAAGTTTAAGAGACTACTAGACAGGTATATGGAGGAATTTAAGGTGGGGGTTTATATGGGGGGCAGGGTTTGAGGGTCAGCACAACATTGTGGGCCGAAGGACCTGTACTGTGCTGTACTATTCTATAAAACATCCCTTTTCTTCAACTGGACTGATACACCCACTGTCCAGCTGAAATAAAATTCTCTGACATCTAATTTACATTATTAAAAATCTTGTATTGGATGAAAGAAAATAAATCAAAAATTACCTTTAAGTTACCTTAAGTAAACAGAAGTCACGGAATAATTGGACAACCAGACTTGTTCCTAGGGCACGAATGGCTAATATCAGGGGGCATGATTTTAAGGTGATTGGAGTGGTTAATGTCAGAGGCAGGTGTTTTGCACAGAGTGATGGCTACATGAAACAATGGACCAGAAGAGGTGGCAGAGCAGATACATAAGAGACATTTAAGAGACTCTCACATAAGCACATGGATGAAAGGAAAACAGTGGATTATGCAGGTGGGAAATGTTAAATTGATCTTGGAGTAGGTTACAAGGTGGGCTGAAGGTAGAACATAGAAGGTACTCCTCTGTGTCTGACCTTCAAACCACTCCTTCAGCACTTTCCTACATAAGAATAGAGGTGAAAACAGACTGAAAAGATTTAAAAATTGGCTTCGCGGTAAGAAGCAAATGGTGGTGTTTAAAGGTTGTTCAAAACTTCAAAAGTAAATTGATAATCAAAGAACACATACAACCCTTAGATTCATTGTCTTATGCGTATTCACAGTAAATACAAAGAAGCACAATATAATCAATGAAAGACCCCACACAAGATAAACAACCAATGTGGGGGAAAAAAACAAACTCTGCAAATGCAAAAAGAAAACAATACTAATAAGTAAATAAATAAGCAATCAATATCGGGAACATGACATGAAGAGCCCTGAAAGTGAGCCCATAGGCTGTGGTAACAGTTCAGTGAATGGCAAGTGAAGTTGAGTGAAGTTCTCCCCTCTGGTTCAAGAGCCTGAAGGTTGAGGGGTAATAGCTGTTCCTGAACCTGGTGATGTGGGTCCTAAGGCTCCTGTACCTCCTTCCTGAATACAGCAGTAAGGCAGCAGCATGGCTTGGATGGCAGGGGTCCACGATGATGGATGCTGCTTTCCTGTAACAGCGCTCTGTGTAGATATACTCAGTGGTGGGGAGGGCTTTACCCGTGATGGACTGGGTTGTCTTTTGGAACGGAGGCTGGTGACTAAAAGTGTTCTGCAGGGGTCAGTGTTGGGAACCTTGTTATTCATTATTTATAAAAATGCTTTTGATATCAATACACATGGCTTGATCAGTAAGTTTGTGGATGACACAAAATTAGGAACTGTCATTGATAGTGAAGGTTACCGTAGATTACAGGAGAATCTTGTTCAGTTGGGGAAGTGGACCTAAAAATGGGAAATGGACTTCAGTACAGATAAGAGTGAGGTTATGCAATTTGGATAGTAGTCAAACTAGAGTAGGTACAATGAATGATAGGGTGACGGAAGGAAGTGTAATGGAACAGAGTGACTGAGGAGTACAAGTGCATAACTCATTGAAAGCAGATACATGGATAGTCAGGGTGGTGAATAAAGCATTTAGCCTACTGGCCTTCATCAGTCAGGATGCTGAGTATAAGAATTACGGAATTAGTATTACTTCATGACTTTATAAATGCTGGAAAGTTGATGAATGCAAGGCAGTGGATGTCGTCTACATGGACTTTAGCAAGGCCTTTGACAAGGTCCCACATGAGAGCTTCATCAAGAAGGTTTGTCATTCAAGATGGAAGTAGTAAACTGGATTAGACATTGGCTTCATGGGAGAAGCCGGAGAGCGGTAGTGGATGGTTGCCTCTGTGTCTGGAGGCCTGTGACTAGTGTTGTGTCACAGGGATCAGTGCTGGGTCCGTTGTTGTTTATCACCTATATCAATGACCTGGATGATAATGTGGTAAACTGGATCAGAAAATTTGCAGATGACACCGAGTTTGGGAGTGTAGCAGACAGCGAGGAAGACTATCAAAGTTTGCAGCGGGATCTGGACCTGCTGCATAGATGGGCTGAAAAATGGCAAATTGAATTTAATGCCAATAAGTGTGAGGTGTTGCATTTTGAAAGGCCCAAACAGGGCAGGACTTACACAGTGAAGAGCAGGCCAGTGCAGAGTTCTGTAGAACAGGAATCCAGGAATGCAAGTCCATAATACATTGAAAGTGCATCACAGACAGATAACATCATAAAGAAAGCTTTTGGCACATTAGCCCTTATAAATGGATGCACTGAGTACAGGAGTTGGGATGTTTTATTGAAGTTGTATAAGATGTTGGTGAGGCCTAATCTGGAGTATTGTGTGCCGGTTTTGGTCACCTACCTACAGGAAAGACATAAATAAAACTAAAAGAGTGCAGAGAACATTTACAAGGATGCCGCCAGGACTTGAGAACCAGAGTTATAGGGAAATGTTGAATAGGTTAGGATTTTATTCTCCTGGAGCGTAGGAGAATGAGAGGAGATTTGACAGAGGTATACAAAATTATGAAGGGTACAGATAGGATAAATGCAAACAAGCTTTTCCCACTGAGGCTGAGTGGGTCTAGAATGAGAAGTCATGGGTTAAAGGTGAAAGGTGAAATGCTTAAGAGGAAATTCTTCACTCAGAGGGTGTTGAGAGTGTGAAACTAGCTGTCAGCACCAATAGTGGATGCTGGGTTGATTTCAACATTTAAGAGAAGCTTAGATAGGTACATGGATGGTAGACGTATGGAGGGTCATGGTCCCAGTGCAGGTTGATGGGATAAGGCAGCTTAACTGTTTCATCACAGACTATGTTGGGCTGAAGGGCCTGTTTCTGTGCTGTACTTTTCTATGACTCCATGAGAGAGCAGACAGCCAGAGACTTTTCCCCAGGGCGTAAATAGCTAATACAAGAGAACATAATTTTACAGGCGTTTGATCGAAAGTATAGGGGTGATATGTGCTTGCTACATTAAATACCCTTTGTGTTATGTATGACTGGAGGACAATAGGCAGATGACAGGACAAAATTGCAGCCAGTAGGTTTAGTATTAAGGATGCAGCATCAAAAAGGGTAGCAAATACAGTATTCAAAGTGTTATATCTCAATGCTAGGAGTATAAGAAATAAGGTGGATGATCTTGTTGCACTATTACGGATTGTCAGGTATGATGTTGTGGCCATCACTGAATCATAGCTGAAGGATGGTTGTAGTTGGGAGCTGAATGTCCAAGCTTACACGCTGTATAAAAGGGATAGGAAGGTAGGCGGGGGATGGTGTGCCTCTGTTGGTGAAGAATAGCATGAAGTTAGTAGAAAGGTGTGACATAGGATCATAAGATGTTGAATCCTTGTGGATTGAATTAAGAAACTGCAAGGGTGAAAGGACCTTGATGGCAGTCATATACAGGGATGGTAGGTGTATAGACAACAGCTGGGATGTGAACCACAGATTACAACAGCAAATAGAAAATGCGAGTCAGAAGGGCAATGTTAAGATAGACATGAGAGATTTCAATATGCAGGTCAATTGGGAAAATCAAGTTGGCAATGGATCTCAAGAGAGGGAGTTTCTTGAATGCCTCAGAGATGGCTTTATAGAGCAGTCTGTCATTCAGCCTACCAGGAGATCAGCTATACTGGGTTGGGTGTTACATAATGAACTGGAGGTGATTAGGGAGCTTAAGGTTAAAGAACACCTTAGGAGGCAGTAATCCATCTTCGAACCTGGATGAGTATGCTGCAGTTGTTACCGACTTCATTAAAACCTGTATGGATGAGTGTGTGACCACAAAGACTTACTGTACATTCCCAATCCAAAAGCCGTGGATGAACCAGGAGGTACATCGTCTGCTGAAGGCTATACCTGTGGCATTCAAGTCTGGCAACCCAGGCCTGTACCAGAAAACCAGGTATGATTTGTGGAGAGCTATTTCAAGGGCGAAGAGACAACTTCAAATGAGGTTGGAGCCGTTATCAGATGCACGGCAACTCTGGCAGGATCTGCAAGACATTACTTCCTGCAAAGCGAAACTCAACAGTATGAATGGCAGTGAAGCTTCACTGCCAGATAAACTCAACGCCTTCTATGCACGCTTTGAAAGGAAGAACACAACTACAGCTGTGAAGATCCCTGCTGCACCTGATGACCCTGTGATCTCTGTCTCAGAGGCTCATGTCAGACTGTCTTTAAAAAGAGTGAACCTTCACAAGGCAGAAGGTCCTGATGGAGCATCTGATAAGCTGTGATAAACCTGTGCCAACCAACTAGCAAGAGTATTCAAGGACATTTTCAATCTCTCACTGCTACGGGCAGAAGTCCCCACTTGCTTCAAAAAGGCAACAATTATACCAGTGCCTAAGAAGAATAATGTGGACTGCCTTAATGACTATTGCTTGGTAGTACTCACATCGACAGTGATGAAATGCTTTGAGAGGTTGGTCATGACAAGACCGAACTTGTGCCTCAGCAAGGACCTGGACCCATTGCAATTTACCTATCGCCACAATAGGTCAATGGCAGATGCAATCTCAATGGCTCTGCACACAGCTTTAGACCACCTAGACAACACGAACACCTACTGTTCATCGACTATAGCTCAGCATTTAATACCATCATTCGCACAATCCTCACTGAGAAGTTGCAGAACCTGAGCCTCTGTACCTCCCTCTGCAATTGGATCCTCGACTTCCTAACCAGAAGACTATAGACTGTGCGGATTGGTGATAATACATCCCCCTCACTGACGATCAACACTGGTGCACCTCAGGGGTGTGTGCTTAGCCCACTGCTCTTCTCTCTGTATACACGACTGTGTGGTTAGGCATAGCTCAAATACCATCCACGAATTTGCAGATGATACAACCATTGTTGGTAGAATTTCAGGTGGTGACGAGAGGGCATACAAGAGTGAGATATGCCAACTAGTGGAGTGGTGCCACAGCAACAACCTGGTACTCAATGTTAGTAAGATGAAAGAGCTGATTGTGGACTTCAGGAAGGGTAAGACGAAGGAATACATACCAATCTTCATAGAAGGATCAGAAGTGGAGAGAGTGAGCAGCTTCAAGTTCCTGGGTGTCAAGATCTCTGAGGATCTAACCTGGTCCCAACATATCAATATAGCCATAAAGAAGGCAAGACGGTGGCTATACTATATTCGGAGTTTGAAGAGATTTGGCATGTCAACAAATACACTCAAACACTGCTATAGTTGAACCATGGGGAGCATTCTGACAGGCTGCATCACAGTCTGGTATGGAGGGGCTACTGCACAGAACTGAAAGAAGCTGCAGAAGGTTGTAAATCTAGTCAGCTCCATATTGGGCACTAGCCTACAAAGTACCCAGGACATCTTTAGGAAGCGGTGTCTCAGAAAGGCAGCGTCCATTATTAAGGACCTCCAGCACCCAGGGCATGCCCTTTTCTCACTGTTACCATCAGGTAGGAGGTACAGAAGCCTGAAGGCACACACTCAGCGATTCAGGAACAGCTTCTTCCCCTCTGCCATCTGATTCCCAAATGGACATTGAAACTTTGGATATTATCTCACTTTTAATAAAAAAAATACAGTATTTCTGTTTTTTGCACATTTTTAAAAAATCTATTCAATACATGTAATTGATTTACTAGTTTATTAACTTACTATTTTTTTTCTCTCTCTGCTAGATATGTATTGCTTTGAACTACTGCTGCTAAGTTAACAAATTGTACATCACACGCCGGTGATAATAAACCTGATTCTGATTCACCCGGACTAGATGAACTGCACCCTAGCGTTCTGAAAGAGGCAGCGAGAGAGATTGTGCAGACATTAGTGATGATCTTTCGAAAATCATTGGACTCAGTCATGGTGCCAGAGGACTGAACAATTGCAAATGTTATTTCACTCTTTAAGAAAGGAGAAAGGCAACAGAAAGGTTATAGACCAGTTAGCCTGACCTCAGTCGCTGGGAAGATGTTGGTGTCAATTGTTATAGATGAGGTTATGGAGTGCTTGGTGACACAGGACAAGATAGGACAAAGTCAGCATTGTTTTCCTTGAGGAAAAATCTTGCCTAACTAACCTATTAGAATTCTTCGAGGAAATTACAACTAGGATAGATGAAGGAGATGCAGCGGATGTTGTATATTTGGACTTTCAGAAGGCCTTTGACAAAGTGCCGCACATGAGACTGCTTATCAAATTAAGACCCCATGATATTACAGGAAAGTTACTGGCATGGTTAGAGAATTGGCTGATTGGTAGGAGACAGTGAATGGGAATAAAAGGATTCTTTTCTGGTTGGCTGCCAGTGACTACTGGTGTTCCACAGGGGGTTGGTGCTGGGATCGTTTCATTTTAGGCTGTATATCAATGATTTAGATGATGGAATAGATGGTTTTGTTGCCAAGTTTGCACATGATATAAAGATTGGTGGAGGAGCAGGTAGTGTTGAGGAAACAGGTCGGCTGCAGAAGGACTTAGACAGATTAGGAGAATGGGCAGGGAAGTGGTAAATGAAATACAATGTTGGAAAATGCAAGGTTAACTTGCAGGTAGAGTCAGTGGTGAGGAAGACAAATGCAATGCTAGAATTCATTTCAAGAGGTCTAGAATACAAGAGCAGAGATGTGATGCTGAGGCTTTATAAGGCCCTGGTAAGGCCTCGCCTTGAGTATTGTGAATAGTTTTGGGTGCCTCATCTAAGAAAAGATGTGCTGGCATTGGAGAAGAGTCAGAGAAGGTTCACAAGGATGATTCCAGAAATGAAAGGGTTATCATGCAAGGAACGTTTGATGGCTCTGGGTCTGTACTCGCTGCAATTTAGAAGGATGAGGGGGGATCTCATTGAAACCTTTCGAATGTTGAAAGGCCTAGACAGAGTAGATGTGGAAAGGATGTTTCCCATGGTGGAAGAGTCTAGAACAAGAGGGGATAGCCTCAGGATAGAGGGACGTCCATTTAAAACACGCAGAAAAGTTTCTTTAGCCAGAGGGTGTTGAATTTGTGGAATTTGTTACCACAGGCAACTGTGGAGGCCAGGTCGTTGGGTGTATTTAAGGTGGAGATTGATAGGGTCTTGATTGGACACGGTATCAAAGGTAATGGGGAGAAGACCAGGGAGTGGAACTGAGGAGAGGAAATAAAGGATCAGCCATGAGTGAACGGCAGAGTAGACTCAGTAGGCAAATGGCCTAATTCTGCTCCTATGGCTATGGTGATAACACGTAACTGATGCAGATATGTGAGCAGAGAGTGACGTGCGCCAGCTGCTGCCCCGAAGGCTGGCATCTGTCACACACTACTCCGGAGGCTGACATCCGTCAGTTACTAGTCCAGAGGGAGATGTCTGTCAATCATTAATTCATTAATAAGGTTTGGAAAGGTCACAAATTTGACACAAGTTTAGCACATGTTACTGACGATGGATCTGACTGTTGAATTCGTAAATTAGACTACTTAATTGTTATTTTCTTTGCAGTTTAACAATTAATCATCTGGTTGTACTTAAGTAGTTTTTATATGCATATGACAGGGTGTCATGCTTCCTAGTGGTCATAATATGTATATGCAGTTATTCAATGTGTCCCCTTGTGTTATACTACTGGTATGATTCTGGAATCTTCTCTGGGTACTGGATTATTTAATTAAGAGCTATCTCATAGACTGCCTTTTAGCTGCAAATTTGAATGGAATTTTGCTGATCTAGGGTATAAAAATGCTGCACCACATGGTCAGCACCATCTTGATCCTAGTCTCTTTGCCTTTAAGCCTTCTGCTACTAGATTCTGCTTCTGTTTTCTTTGTTTTTCCCTCAATGCTTAATAAAACATTTGTGAAGCATCAAATTTGTGCCTCTCTCCTGACTTCTGAGAGAACCATAGATTATAACATCACAATCTACTCTGTGCATTGACAGCACTCACCTTCGCCCATTCGAGGATGCAATCCAGGCAGAAGTAATGCACACAGCTCTCTGGAGTTCCGATAGCCTGATCCCGGAAAGCATTGAGACAGATTGGGCAATTCTCACTCTCCTCGTCAGAGCCACTTGCCCACTTCTCTGCAGTGCCAGATTTCTCAGCGTCCACTCCTTCATCCGCACCATCAGCCTCATCATCTTCAAAGTCCAAAAAGATAAAAAGTGTTTGACAAAATTAATGACATTCCCACTAATCAACTTCGAACCACAATGGGGTGAGCAGTTTCATGTTCCTGAGTGTCAACATCGCTGAAGATTTATCCTTAGGTCCAACATATTGGTGCAATTGCAAGGTGTGACAGGGGCTACATTTCATCAGGAGCTTGAGGACAATTGAGGTCACCACAGATACCCACAGCTTTCTAAGGTATACCATGGAAAACATTCTGACTGGTTGCATCACCATTTGGTCTGGAGAGGCCACTGCACAGGATTAGAAAAAGCTGCAGAAAGATGTAAGCTCAGCCAGCTCCATCATGGGCACTAGCCTCCCCAGCATTGAAGACATCTTTAAAAGGCGATGCCTCTAGAAGGCAGCATCCATCATTAAGGACCCCCATCACCCAGGACATGCCCTCTTCTAATTACTACCATCAAGGAGATGGTACAGGAGCCTTTAGACACAGATTCAATGCTTCAGGAACAGCACCTTCTCCCACACCATCAGATTTCCGAATGGACAAATGAACCCATGTACACTACCTCACTTTTCCCCCCTCTCTATTTACACTACATATACTGTACACATATATACATACATATGCGATGTTAGCATTCATTTCAAGAGGTCTAGAATACAACAGCAGGGATGTGATGCTGAGGTTTTATAAGGCACTGGTGAGACCTCACCTTAAGTATTGTGCACACTGTTGGGCTCCTCATCCAAGAGAAGGTGTGCTGGCTTTGGAGAGGGTTTAGAGGAGATTCACAAGGATGATTCTGGGAATGAAAGGGTTATCATACAATGAACGTTTGATGGCTCTGTACACACTGGAATTTAAAAGGATGACGGGGATCTCATTAAAACCTTTCAAAGGCCTAGACAGAGTAGACGTAGAAAGGATGTTTTCCATGGTGTGGGAGTCTAGGACAAGATGGCACAGCCTCAGGATAGAGGGTCATCCATCTAAAACAGAGATGCAGTGAAATTTCTTTAGCCAGAGGGTGGTGAATTTGTGGAATTTATTACCACAGGCAGCTGTGGAGGCCAGGGCATTGGGTGTAATTAAGGCAGAGCTTGATCGGTTCTTAATTGGACACGACATCAAAGGGAGAAGGCTGGAGAGTGGGGTTCAGGAGGGAAAAAAAAGTATCAGTCACGATTGAATGGCAGAGCAGACTCAATGGACCAAACAACCCATCTGTTTTTATTAAGTGCAATCGTGAACAATAGCCAGATCAGAAATGCTGATCAAGTCAACTAGTTCCCAAAGAGAACTCTGATAGGCCAATCATATGGTTCACAGCTGCTCAGCGATAGAGTACAACAAAATCATATGTACAATTAAGAAACATTAAAAAACAGTAGAAGTACAGGAGTCATAATGAAGTCTGCTGGAGAGAGACGTTTATACACATGCTGTCCTCCATAATTCAAAGATTGAAGGATAAGGTTGCAGGGTGACAAAACGTGGTAGGAGCACTTGGAACTAAAAATTAATCCCTACCGGGAGCAAGCAGCACCTGTTCTTTCCACACTGTTCCCCAGCAGTTTAAGGACTAAGTCCAGCCGGAACATAACTCACAAGTGCTCTTGAAAGTCAGATATTAACCCTACCTACCAATAACCAAGCATCTGCTCCTATGTCTTATAGTCTTTGATATACATATAAAACATATATATACATTCACATATATATAAATACACACATGCATACACACTTGTAGTATTTTATAGTGTTTTTTATTTTGCATTGCAATGTACTGCGGCAACAATATAACTTATTTCGCGACATACGCCAATGATATCAAACCTGATTGAGAAAGCAAATTAACATCAGCCTGCATTTGCAAGGCATCTTTAATACAGTAAAACCAATCTGCTCGACAGAAACATTACTACAACCAACTGTAACAACAAGCACTCAAGGAGTTAACAGTCCAGTACTCCTTCCTAGTAAATATAGATTTAACTTGACAAGAATTCCAAGCAGCAATTCATCAATAAAGGTTCACTGTGACCTGGTTGTGAGAGGTGATTCAAGATACATGACAGGTAGGGCAGCATCCGTGGAAAAGAACAGCCAACGTTTCGGGCCGGAAACTTTACGTTGACTGATCTTTTCCATGGATGCTGCCCGACCTGCTGAGTTCCTCCAGTGTGTTGTGAATGTTGCTTTGACCCCAGCATCTGCAGATTATTTTGTGTTTAAGATATATGGCATTGGTAGCATTTAATAGGCAATGGGAGCTTATCCCTACTACACACCCCCAACACTCACTGGCTATTTCAACCTTAAGGAACCTGCCTGGCATTAGGAACGTGAAAACCAAGAACCAGTCTACCAACTCAAAGCAATGCACATCAAGTCTGCTCTGCCATTCCATCATGGCTGATTTACAGTTGCAAGAAAAAATTTGTGACCCTTTTGCAACTACCTGGTTTTCCTGCATTAATTGTGCATAAAATGTGGTCTGATCTTCATCTAAGTCACAATAATAGACAAACATGATCTGTCTAAACTAGTAACACATAAACAATTGTACTTTTCATGCCTTTATTGAACACATTGTTTAATCGTTCACAGTCCAGGCTGGAAAAAGTATGTGAACCTTTGTATTGAATAACTGGTAGAACCTCCTTTAGCAGCAATAACCTCCACCAAAAAGGATCCAGTGCTTTCCCAGCGTATATGATGAATAAACTCTCCACGGGCTTCCAGCTGGGTACAGGTATCGACTTTAACCGACGTTTCCATGACAAACTCTGCCAACTTCATCAGGGATGGTGCCTGGGCAAGTCTAGTCCGGTGGTATTTATACCCCCATCGTCCGACCCTCCTGATTCGATTATAAACATGGTGGAAGAGTGGAAACCTGATTAGATGAGGACTAACCAGTCAGGGGATGGACAATAGGGGCATAAATACTACTGAATTAGAAATGTGCAGGCATCCTCCCTGATGAGGATGCCAGCGTTTGAAATCAAAACATTGGTTCAAATCGATACCTGTACCCAGCTGTATAGGGCAGGGCACCTCTACAACCCACACCTCAATCTCATCTCATTGATCGGAACACCTGACCCCAAATAAGATTTTGTAGAAGGATTTAGCCCAGAGGTTCACATACTTTTTTGAACCTAGATTGTGATTGTTCAAATGGTGTACTCAGAATTGACGAGAAGTAGTAAAATTGTTTGTGTGTTATTTGTTTAGGCAGATTGTGCTTGTCTATTATTGCAACTTAGATGAAGATCAGACCACATCTTATGGGTAATTAAGGCAGAAAAACAGGTATTGCAAAGGGTTCACAAACTTTTTCTTACAATTGTATTATCCCTCACAACCTCATTCTCTTGCTTTCTCCCTGTAACCTTTGAAGCACTAACTCATCAAGAAACTATAAACCTCCACTTTAAATATACCCAATGATTTGGCCTCCACAGCCGTCTGTGACATTGAATTCCACAGATTCACCACCCTCTGGCTAAAGAACTTCCTCCTCATCTTTAGGAAATATCCACTCCACATGCATTCTATCTAGACCTTTCACTATTCGATAGGTTTCAATCAAAATCCCCCCTCGCCCCATTCTTCTAAACTCCAGTGAGTACTGGCCCAGAGCTATCAAAAGCTCCTCATACATTATTCTTTCATTCTTGAGTCATTCTCGTGAACCTGTTCTGGTTCCTCTCGAATGCCAGCAAATCCTTTCTTCGATAAGGAGCCCAAGATTGCTCACAATACTCCCAAATACAGTCTGACCAATGCCTTATAAAGCCTCAGCATTACATCCTTGCTCTCATCTTCTAGTCCTTGCTCTTATATTCCAGTCATCAATCTGGCATATCTGCTGAACTAGTCTGCCATCTGGGACCTTGTCAAAAGCCTTGGCAAAGTGATTTATTATTGTTACATGTACCAAGATACAGTGAAAATCTTGCCCTACATACTATTTATAGAGATTAAATCACCACGATCAAAATCAGCACAGTAACGTGGCGATTAGCACGACTCTATTATCGCTCAGGGTGGAGCTTGGAGTTCAACCCTGGAGTCCCCTGTAAGGAATCTGTATGTCCTTCCCATGGACTGCGTGGCTTTCCTCTGGCTACTCGGGTTTCCTCCCACAGTCCAAAGACATATCTGTTAGTAGGTTAATTGGTCATTGTAATTGCCATGTGGTCAGGTAAGGGTTACATTGGGGGCTGTCAGGGATTGCCAAGTGGCACACTTAAAGGGCCAGAAGGGTCTGCTCCGCACCTTATTTCGACATAAAATCTATATTTTTTAAATTACATGGTGCACTAAACTTGAATAAATATGGTAATATCTACAATGCTCGTATAAACTAAAGAATGCCAACCACGGAATCAGAATCAGGTTTAATATCACTGGCATGTTTTGTGAAGTTCATTGTTTTGCGCCAGCAGTACATTACAATACTAAATTTTAAAAAGCTATAAATTACGATAAGAAATATATATATACATATAAATTAAAAAGTAGTTATTAATTTATTAATGCTATTAATAAGCAGGCATTTCCACTGAAGTTGGGACTGCAACTACAGCTCGTGAGTCTAGGGTGAACTGTGAAATATTTAAGGGGAACTTATTCACTCAGAGAGTCGTAAGAGTGTGGAATGAGCTGACAGTGCAAGTGGTGCGTGCATGCTTGATTTCAACGTTTAAGAGGTTTGGACAGGTGCAAAGACAATAGGGGTATGGAGGACTATGGTCCTAGTACAGGTCAAAGGAAGTAGGCAGCTTAAATGGTTCAGTGTGGACTAGATGGGCCAAAGGTCCTGTTTCTGTGCCGTATTTTTTTCGTGACTAAGACTTCTAGTGCAAACAGAGATCACAAATAGAAAAACAGTGAGGTAGTGTTCATGGGTTCATTGACTTTGGACATCTGATGGGAGAAGGGAAGAAACTTTGCTGAACTGTGTGCGCTTTATTTTACTTTAATACATATTTTAATAATAATAACTTTATTAATTGAGCACTTTTCATACGGATGATGTAATTCAAAGTGCTTTACAATGGGATAATGTGCAAACATGAAATAAAAGACAAAAAGAATTAGTTAAAAGTTAAATAAATCGGTTTTGAGCTGGTGTTTAAAAGTGTCAACTGAGTCTGCATCCCTTACAGTTTTAGGTATTGAACTCCACAGTTTAGGAGCGTGGCTGACCTGTCAATTAACTTTCAAGGAGATTATTTAAATTTAAGAGGCTGGTGGAAGACCTGAGAGCTTGAGCAGGATAACATGTACTTTAATACGGAAGACCATGATATTATTTGGCAAAGTATTCTCTCCACCACATATGGACTGCACGAGAGGCAGAAAGGCACAGAGAACAGAAGCACAGGAACAGACTTCCCAGCCTTTGATAGCTGTCGATCATGATGCCAAATGCATACATAGTCTATGTTCTTAGGCGACCACAGGTACAAACAGCCCTGGAGGGGAGTGACATAAAGATCGGACAAAGTCCTGCTGTTAATCAACACCCAGCAGTCACATTTCACAGTATGCTTCAAAGCACATGTGACAAATAAAGCAAATATTTAATCTGAACTGGATGTAATCAGGCAGAACCAGAAGATCATAAAACATAGGAGCAGAATTAGGTCATTCTGCCCCCTACGTCATTCCTTCATGGCTGATTCATTATCCCTCTCAACCCCATTCTCCTGCCTTCTCCCCTAATCTATGAAGCCCTTCCTTATTAAGAACCCACCAACCTCTGCTTTAAATATTCGCAATGACCTGGTATACACAGCCATACGTGACAATGAATTCCACAAATTCAAGACCCTCTAGGAAAAGAAATTCCTCCTCATCTCACAATACTCCAAGCACAAGGTTCATTCATGTTGCCCCAGCCGGGTTTTCAGATACTAACCAATGAGGCCCAGTCAATTACAGCACTGGACCAGTCTTTAGGGGAACAAGAACAAGTTTCTTCAAATGTGCAACTTATTTTTAAAAATGTGACTTTAGTAATTGTATCAACATACCCAAAACCGGCTTGGAGCTGTAAACAGAAATCTGACACTGTCAGATCAGTAAACATGAGGATATCAGTGCCCTCAACTGGTTTAAGCAAATCAAGTTAATTTATCAGGATGTTGCCTGGATTGGAGAACATGTCTTATGAAAACAGGTTGAAAGAGTGAGGGCTTTTCTCTTTGGAGTGAAGGGGGCCAACAGAAGGGTACAAGACAGTAAGAGGCATAGATTGAGTGGACAGCTAGAGATTTCTCCCCAGAGTGAAAATGGCTAACACAAGGGGGCATAATTTTAAGATGACTGGAGGAATGTACAAGGAGGGATATCAGAGGTAAGTTTAATTTTTACACAGAGAGCAGTGAGTGTATGAGATGCCCTGCCATGGGTGGTTGTAGAGGCAAATACATTAGGGGCATTTAAGAGATTCTTAGATAGGCACATAGACGATAGAAAAATGGAGCGCTCTGCGGGAGGGAAAGGTCAGAATGATCTTGGAGTAGATTAAAATTTGGCATAACATTGTAGGCTGAAGGGCCTGTATTGTGCTGCAGTGTTCAACGTTTAATTAATGAATTAAGTAACCTACCTTCCTCCTCCTCTTCATCTTCCTCTTCATCGTCATCATCTTCATCCTCAAGGTCATAATCTTCTGCACCTTCTCCATCATCATCATCATCTGTATCGCCCTCGTCCATGTCATCATCATCTTCACTACTTGATTCCTCTAACAAAAGGAAACAGCATTCAGTACTTCACAAGCAGCAGTCTGGTTGGAATCCCACCTTGCCGACTGAGGGGAATGTGGACAACCCATGAGCTATTGCTGGTCAGAAGGTCACTGAAATCTCCATGTAACTGCCCTTGAGGACTAAGATAGGATCTAGCTCCCTTAGCATAGCAATGAGACAAAGACCGTGTTGATGGTAAATACTCTACTGGGAGACTACAGTGAGGTTGAAAACAACTCAAGATGGATTTCAAACAACAGAAAAAGATGTTATTTAACCTCATTTAGTAAATTCCACATTACATTTTTAAACAAGCTTTGGGAACTGCTGACTCCACCATGGATGACCCCAGGCTAGGCTGCAAGAGGAGGAATGTTGGACATGGGGCTTGCAACCCCATCCCCTAAAAACCCAGAGCTACAGAAGCTCCAAAGATCTCCTCTCTGGGAGAGAAAGGATAAACCAGCAAGGTGGGCTGAACCTGGGGACAACGTGAATGACTAGCCCAGGACAGAGGACTCTGGTGAGCCAGTCAGTGCCCTTTGCCCCAGTAGGGGTGATGGGCTTAAGTAAGTAAGTTTGGGAACTGCTAAGCATGCGACTGCCCAGGTCAGAAAGTATTTATTAGTTTGATTCACCATATGGCACTGTTAACCTTTTCAGCTAAATAAAATATTTTCAATATTTTCAGCTGACGTGAAGCTTAAGTCATCAGTGGGGCTTCAGACACCCAGCTGACGTAGTAATTCCAGTTGCAGCATAACCTGGGCTAAGTGTGATTACACTGGGAACCACAACGACCCAGACCAATACCCCTCGATCCTGTTAACCTTACCATACCAGTCCAAAGACCACTGAAGATGACAGCATAGGTAGACAGAGCAGTCCCAGCTTATACAGTCCTTCATTTTAACTCAAGCATTGCAGTCCAAACAACATACCTATGTTTCTTTTCTGCAACCTCTCCAATGCAATCACATCCTTCCTAGAGTACAGTTGACTAGAACTGCACAAGATAATCCGGGTGCAGTCTCACCAACATCCTACAGAACTGGAATGTCGCATCCCATCTCTGGTACTCAACACCCTGTCCGATGAAGACAAACGTGATAAAGTATCTACCTATGTCACATCTTTCAGGAAATTATGTACCTGCACCCTTAAGTCTCTCTGTTCTGCAACACTCCTCAGAGACCTGTTCTTTACTGTGCAAGTCTGGCCCTAGTAAAGCACAGCACTGCAGCATAATGCTCTAACTGCACAAGCAGCCCAGGTTGGATTCTGCTGCTGTCTGTAAGGAGTATATATATCATCATGACCGCATCGGTTTCCTCCCACAGTCCAAAGATGTACAGGTTATTAGATTAATTGGTCACACGGGTTTGTTGGGCCAGAAGGGCCTGTTAATGTGCAGTATCTCTAAATAAAAATAAATAGATAACATGATTCAACGTGCTGGCCTTCATTATTTGTTTATTTATTTTACTTGTTTATTGAGATACAGTGCAGAACAGGCCCTTCAAGCCATGCCAGCCAGCAACCCCCGATTTTACTCTAGTCTCATCACAGGACAATTTACAATGACCAATTACTCCACCAATCAGTAAGTCATTGGATTGTGGGGAAAAGGCAGCAACTGCAGAAACCCATGTAGTCATAGAGAGAATGTACAAACTCCTTCCGGACAACAGTGGGAATTGAGCCCAGGATGCTGGCACTGTAAAACGTTGTGCTAACCACTACACTACTGTATCACCCGCACCCCCCCCCCATATAAGAACTGAACACAAGAGAAAAGAAGGTTATACTCCAACATTATCAAACATTGCTCTGACCTCATCTGGAGTACTGAATGCAGTTCAGGTCACTAAACTATTGGGAGGCCATGATAGCACCGGAGAGGAAGAAAAGAGCCTCCATTATAAGGCATTGCTCTGACCTCATCTGGAGTACTGAATGTAGTTCTGGTCACCACACTATAAGTCAGCTGTGACTGTGATAGCACCAGAGATGGTACAAAGCAGATTCACAGATGATATCTGGGACGAAGCAATGAATGAGATCTATAAAATAAATCTGAGAACTACAGATCAGTGGGTCTCACATCTGTTGTAGTGAAATTGCTGGAGAACATTCTTAGGGATAGGATATATGAGCATTTGGAAACTCATGGCCTAATCAGGGAGAACCAGCATGGCATTGTGTGTGGCAGGTCGTGCCTCACCAACTTGATTCCATTTTTTGACAAGGTGACAAGAGACTGCTGAGGGTAGGGTAGACGATGTTGTCTACACAGATTTTAGTAAAGTGTCTGCCAAAGTCCCTCATGGGAGGCTAATCCAGAAGATTAAGATGCACGGGATCCGCAGCAAATTGGCTGTCTGGATTCAGAACTGGCTTGCACATAGAAGGCAGAGGGTAGTGGTTGAAGGGACTTATTTGAGCTGAATGTCTGTAATTAATTGTGTTCCTCAGGGATCTGCGCTGAGACCTCTGCTGACTGTGATTTATATAAACGAACTGGATAAAAATGTAGATGGGCCTGTTGGCAAGTTTGCGGATGATACAAAAATTGGTGGAGTTGTGGACAGTGTAAGAGACTAGCACGGTATAGATCAGTTGCAGATATGGGTTGAGAATTGGCAGATGGAGTTTAACGCAGATAACTGTGAGGTATTGCACCTCAGTAGGGCAAATGCAAAGAGACAGTACACTGTTAAGGGCAAGGTCCTCAACAGTGATGCTGAGCAGAGAGATCTTGGGACCCAAGTTCACAGCTCGGTGAAAGTGGCCACACAGGTCGATAAGGTGGTCAAGATGGCTTATGGAATGTTTGCTTTTATTGGTCAAGGCATGGAGTTCAAAAATCAGGAGGGAACGTTACATCTTTAGAAAACTCTGGTTAGGCCACATCTGCAGTTTGGCACACAGTTTGGTCGTCCCACTATATGAAGAATGCTGAGGCTTTGGAGAGGGTACAGGAGAGGTCTACCAGGATGCTGCCTGGTTTGGAGGGAACGTTATCACAAGAGGCTGAAAAAAAATTGGGTTCTTTTGTCCGGAACACTGGAGGCCGAGGGGAGATTTGAAAGAGGTTTGCGAGATTATAAGGGCATAAAGTGGACAGAGAATATCTGTTTCCCAGGGTTGAAATGTCTAATAGAGAGGGCATGCATTGAAGATTAGGGAAGGTAGGTTCAAAGGGGACGTGAGGGGTAAGGTTTTTACTCAGTCATGGATGCCTGGAATGCACTGCCTGGTACAGCGGTAAAGGCTAATACATTGGAAGCTTTTAAGAGATAGGCACATAGATACAAGGAGGATGGAGGAATATGGACATAGTGTAGATAGGGGGGATTAGTGTTTGCACATTTTTGATTTGCTTTTTAGCTGGTATGGCACAAGCTTGTAGGCAAAATGGCCTGTTCCTGTGCTATGTTCTATGTAGTACGGAATAAGCCCTTCTGGCCCAAAGAATCAAGATCATCTGATCTTGAACAGGATTCGCACCGCCATCGACCCTAAGCTAAGATTCAATCAGAATGGTTTTTGGCAGAAGCACACAGCAATAATGCAAATACTTGCTCTCCGTAGAATCATCGAGGAAGTCAAGAAAAACAACCTACCAGCCGTGTTTACTTACATCAATTTTTGCAAAGCTTTTGAATCCATTCACCGAGATAAAATGCTGAAGATCCTGAAAGCTTACGGAGTGCCAGACCATCTACTGAGAGCAATAGAGTCCAGCTATACCAAAACCATGACGAAAGTTGTATTACCAGACGGAGAAACAGCAGTGTTCGAGCTCCTAGCTGGTGTGCTGCAAGGAGACACTCTGGCACCCTACATCTTTATAATCGTCCTTGATTACGCTCTGCGTCAGCTATCAAAGATCATGACAAACTTGGTTTTACCATAATAAAACCAGGACGAACCAAAAGGGTCAGACCAGTTACGCTCACAGATCTCGATTTTGCAGATGACATAGTCCTCCTCTCTGACCAGATGGAGGAAGCACAGCAGCTACTGACAAAAGTGGAAATTGAGTGCAATAAAGTTGGACTTCACCTAAATGCTAAAAAGACAGAGTACATGGCGTTTAACTGCGAAGAAAGTACTCTCCAGACCGTAAAGAATGATACCATTAAGAAAGACTTTGACTACAAGTACCTCGGGTCAAGAATGATGAGTTCGGAGGAGGACATAAAGATACGGAAGGCGCTGGCGTGGATGGCTATGAATGACATGAAGGAAATCTGGAGGTTGAACCTAACCAGAGGGCTTAAAAAGAGGATTTTCATAGCAGTCACAGAGTCCATTCTCACGTACGGATGCGAGACGTGGACACTCAGCAAGACTATGCGAAAGTCTCTAGATGGCTGCTATACACGAATGCTCCGGATGGCTCTTACTTGAGTTGGCAACTGCACATGACGAACGTCGAGCTCTATGACGACCTTCTGATGCTCACCACTAAAATAGAGGCGAGAAGACTGCAACTAGCAGGGCACTGTCTACGCCACCCCGAGCTACCTGCCGGCCTAATCATCATATGGGAGCCCAAGCACGGGAGAATGAACCCTGGGCGCCCTTCCAAGACTATGGTCAACACGCTGCTAGAAGACAGCGGCGCGGCTAATGTAGATGAAGTGAACACACTGATGAGGGAGAAGGAGAAGAGGAGAGTCCGTCATCGAGCCCGACGCCGGCCCCCTAGGCCTGAGTCGACGCAGTAGTAGTAGGCCCAAAGAACCACAGCGCCCAGCAACCCATCTATTTAACCCTCGAATGACCAATTAACCAACAAACCATTACGTCTTTGGAATGTGTGAGAGAACCAGAGAACCCAGAGAAAACCCATGCAGTCACAGGGAGAATGTGCAGGCAGCAATGGAATTAACTCTGAGCTGCGGAATGGCCCCAGTTGTAATACTGTCACGTAAACCACTATGCTAACTGTTCCTCGGGAGGATGATTTCAATGAGGCCTGAGGACATTTTTATAAATGCACAAAGACGTGGCTTTGGTGCACTGATCCAAGTTAAAGACAGCTCTCTTCTCTCCACGACCCCAACACCCCAGTTTTCATTTGAGCTTTAGCAATGTGCTGATTAATCAATATTGCATCTTATTTAACTAACGATCCATATCTGATCCAGATAAATGGGCTTAACTAAGTGCATGCTAGGAGGTGGGATTAATTACAGATAAATGCGCACTGAATGGTATGGACGCGGGGGGTGGGGTGAGGGGGTGGGATCGAATGGCCTGTCAATGCCTGATGACTCCAAAATTACCTTCATCGCTGAAAATGCTAAAGATTTCCCGCTTCCTTCGTGTTTTTCCCAGCGCTGTGCTTTTATTAACCGGGTCATCCTGATCTTCATCCATAGTTTACATTCAAACACGAGGTACCTGCAAAAAAATAATAGAGCTTTAGCAACTAACAATCAGCAGAGGAACTAACTCCTTCATGAACAGTCCCAAACCCGGCTGTGAAAGGAGGAGGAACGGGTATGAACTCCCCATGGACAGTCCCAAACCCGGCTGTGAAAGGAGGAGGAACGGGTATGAACACCCCATGGACAGTCCCAAACCCGGCTGTGAAAGGAGGAGGAACGGGTATGAACTCCCCATGGACAGTCCCAAACCCGGCTGTGAAAGGAGGAGGGTTGGGTATGAACTCCCCATGGACAGTCCCAAACCCGGCTGTGAAAGGAGGAGGGTTGGGTATGAACTCCCCATGGACAGTCCCAAACCCGGCTGTGAAAGGAGGAGGGTTGGGTATGAACTCCCCATGGACAGTCCCAAACCCGGCTGTGAAAGGAGGAGGAACGGGTATGAACTCCCCATGGACAGTCCCAAACCCAGCTGTGAAAGGAGGAGGGTTGGGTATGAACTCCCCATGGACAGTCCCAAACCCGGCTGTGAAAGGAGGAGGAACGGGTATGATCTCCCCATGGACAGTCCCAAACCCGGCTGTGAAAGGAGGAGGGTTGGGTATGAACTCCCCAAGGACAGTCCCAAACCCGGCTGTGAAAGGAGGAGGGTTGGGTATAAACTCCCCATGGACAGTCCCAAACCCGGCTGTGAAAGGAGGAGGGTTGGGTATGAACTCCCCATGGACAGTCCCAAACCCAGCTGTGAAAGGAGGAGGGTTGGGTATGAACTCCCCATGGAAAGTCCCAAACCCGGCTGTGAAAGGAGGAGGAACGGGTATGAACTCCCCATGGACAGTCCCAAACCCGGCTGTGAAAGGAGGAGAGTTGGGTATGGGGTTAGCAAACCCATCCCATAAAAACCCAGAGCTACAGAAATGGCAACAGAAGCTCCAAAGCCGTCATCCCTGGGAGGAGGAGGAGAAGATGGGCTGCACCTTGGATAACTTGTAAGACTAGGCAAAGACAGTGAGCTGCCGTTGGCAACCTACAGTAAGTAACCAAACCAAAAGATGCTGGTAAAGCTGGCACAACTCCAGTTAGTTAAACCCAAAACTCCTGTTCAGTCCTGATGAAGAGTCTCAAACCTGAACTGCTAACCTGGGATTTCTTCCCAAGATGCTGCCTGACCTGCTGAGTCTTTCTAGAATTTTTGATTTCGGTTTATATTTCCAGCTTCTGCAGTTCTTTCCTTATTATCCAAGCATATTGCACCCTTCAGATCTCAAGAGCAAATATAATAATTTCATACAACTTGCTCAATTGTATCCTAATAGACCAGTTGAGGTTATGTCTCTCGCAAACACCAGGAAATCTGCAGATGCTGGAAAATCAAGTAACACACATAAAAAATGCTGGTGGAACGCAGCAGACCAGGCAGCATCTATAGGAAGAGGTACAGTTGACGTTTTGGACCAAGATCCTTCGTCAGGACTAACTGAAAGAAGAGATACTCCTGACGAAGGGTCTCGGCCCGAAACGTCGACTGTACCTCTTCCTATAGATGCTGCCTGGACCAGCATTTTTTGTGTGTGAGGTTATGTCTCTGTTTTATTAAATCAGATTCTCTCCACAGGTGCTGCCTGATCTGCTGAGCTTGGCCCGTGTTCTCCTTTCACTTCAGGTGTCAGCAACACCTCAAACCTGCATTACACAACCTTGAGGTCCCATTGTCCTGTCCTTTCCGTCTCCTCTCTCATCCACCCCCCCCCGCCATCTCTCCCCCTCCCCTCTGTCCCTCTCTCCATCCCCGCAACTCGACTTGCTTATCTTCTTTCACTTTATTTGCCAGATGGTTCCATAAATAGCAGGATCACGTCCACAAGCCTGGCCTCACTCCACCGTAGATATTCCCTTTGTACAATTCCCCATCCTCTCTGCAATTATTTTCTGTGTCCCAGTTCTTCAGAATGAACATTAACAATTTCCTCACCCACAGATATTAACTGAAATTCAGAATTTCTTACATTTCTATTACAGCAGATTTCTGCTGTTGCATTTTTTGAAAATAATGTAATTGAATTTTAGTTTGTGTGGGGAAAATGCTGCCTCATTTAGTTTTATGGGGAGGACATTGAGATTGATGCAGGCAGGATGTCTATATGGACTTTAATAAGGTCCTGCATAGCAGTCAGATCTAAAAGCTTAAAGCACATGGGATCCAATGCTGGTTGGTTACAAAAGAAGTCAGAAGTCTTTCCCCGACCATGATTATTTTTGACGAATTTTTCTACATTGCCTTCTTCTGGACAGTGTCTTTACAAGACAGGTGACCCGAGCCATTATCAATACTCTTCAGCGATTGTCTGCCTGGCATCAGTGGTCGCATAACCAGGACTTGTGATGTGCACCGGCTGCTCGTACGACCATCCACCACCTGCTGCCATGGCTTCATATAACCCTGATTAAGAGGACTAAGCACGCGCCACACCTCACCCAAGGATGACCAGCAGGCTAGCAAAGGAAAGGAGTGGCTTAGTGGTTAGAAAGATGTTGAAGTCGATTGTTAAGGATGTGGTTTTGGGGTACTTGGAGGCACATAGCAAAATAGGCCATAGTCAACATGGTTTCCTCGAGGGAAGATCTTGCCTGACGAATCTGTTGGAATTCTTCGAAGAAGTAACAAGCAGGATAGACAAAGGAGAATCAGTGGATGTTGTGTACATCAATTTTCAGAAGGCCTTTGACAAGATGCTGCACATGAGGCTGCTTAACAAGTGAAGAGCCCAAGGCATTAAAGGAAAGATACTAGCATGATAGAGCATTGTCTGATTGGCAGGAGGCAAAGACGGGGAATAAAGGGAGCCTTTTCTGGTTGGATACTTATTTTTACATTAGATTTCAATGATTTGGATGATAGAATTGATGGTTTTGTGGCCAAGTTTGTGGATGATACAAAGATAAGTAGAGAGGCAGGTAGTTTTAAGGAAGCAGAGAGGCTACATAAGGACTTATAGACAGTTCAAGAGAATGGGCAAAGAAAAGGCAGATGAAATACAGTGTCAGAAAGTATATGGTCATGCACTTTGGTAGAAGAAATAAATGGAGAGAAAATTCAAAAATCTGAGGTGCAAAGGGACTTGGGAGTCCTCGTGCAGGATTCCCAGAAGGTTAATTTGCAGGTTAAATCTGTGGTAAGGAAGGCAAATGCGATTGTAACACGCTGTGAGGTTTCACTGCTAATGTAATGGCTTCTCTGTAATGTTCTACTGCTGAGGTAATGGTTTTTCTGTAGCAACAACGTTTGTGTTACGACTAGAGATAACGGGACATGCTGGGCAATGAGCAGGATGCTGTTCTTTCCTGTGTGTCTAGGTGCCGGGAATTCACGGCCTTTTGCCAGGGAGAGACGAGGAGAGAGGAGGCAAATGGAGGGAATTGGTAGACCTCGGACAGAGTGGACTTGGAGTGAGGGTCCAAAGGTCAGTGACGATCGGAGGAGGTCGATGGTGGACGAACGGCCTCATCAGTGAGTTCCAACATTGCACATTAGACCGTTTCATGAGAATGGGCCCTTTTCTTTCGTTTTCTTTACTAACTATATAGTCAAATTAAGAATTATAAAGCTCAATCAGTTAATCGCTTTGGACCTGTACATGCTGAAATTCAGTAGAATGAGGGGTGACCTCATTAAAACCTATCAAATGTCGAAAGGCCTCGATAGAGCAGATATGGAAAGGATGTTTCTATTGTGGGGGAGCCTAAGACCGGAGGACAAAATCTAGGCCCTTCTTCTGACTGGAAAGAAAGAGGGCAGCAACTGGGGCGGGGGGGGGCGGCGGAAGGGTCCAAGATGGTGGGTGGTACGCAAGTCCAGGTGAGGGGGAAGGTGAGGTGCAGGGCTGAAAGGGAACAATGTGAGAACCTGGACGATAGATGGAAGAGAGAAGGTGAGGGAACCACAGAAATGAAGGAAAATAAGGAGCAGGGGAAAAGGTAAACAAACTGAAGTCATGACTGGAAGTCCCATCAGGTTGGAGACTTCATTTAGGCCCTTCATTGATCAGGATCGACCATGAATGCTGCATCCTAGCTGTCTACATGATATACAAGTGAGGGCAGTACGATATGGAGAGAAAGCTGATGTCCATGTAGCAGACTCCCCCTCTCCATGCAGCTAATGAATACAAAGGAACGGCAGAGGCCACTGCAGGTTGGTGTCACTTGAGTTGCCAAGCAGCATAAGCGACTCCAGCTCCAGATATTTCCCTCGGGGTTTACTCCTGAGGCCATCCCCATAAGTGGGTATAGCTGCAAGGCAGCAGAGGTTTGAGATCAGAGTTCTCCTTCTCCTGGATGAGCTACCAACCACAACAATGCCCTGGGTGCTGGAGGTCCTTAATAATGGACGCTGCCTTTCTGAGACACCGCTCCTTGAAGATGTCCCGGGTACTTTGTAGGCAAGTACCCTAGAGGGAGCTGACTAAATTTACAACCCTCTGCAGCTTCTTTCAGTCCTGTGCAGTAGCCCTTCCATACTAGAGAGTGATGCAGCCTGTCAGAATGGTCTCCACTGCACATCTATAGAAGTTTCTGAGTGTATTTCGTAATATACCAAATCTCTTCAAACTCCTAATAAGATATAGCTGCTGTCTTGCTTTCTTTATAACTGCATCGATATGTTGGGACCAGGTTAGATCCTCAGAGATCTTGACACCCAGGAACTTGAAACTGCCCACACTCTCCACTTCTGATCCCCCTGTGAGGACTGGTATGTGTTCCTTCGCCTTACCCTTCCTGAACTCCACAATCAGCTCTTTCGTCTTACTGACATTGAGTGCCAGGTTGTTGTTGCTGTGGCACCACTCCACTAGTTGGCATATCTCACTCTTGTATACCAAGTCCTATATATTAATAGTCTATATACTACCCTGAGATTCGTTTTCCAGGGGGCATTCATTGTTAAATACGAGGAAAGTAATAGAATCAATTTAAGATCACACCCAACAGGAGAGACAAACAACCAACGCGCAAATGACAACGAACTGTATGGACCTGTTGAGACCGTAAGCAAATTAGAGTGGATCCAATTGACTTTTCAGGCTGTATACTCAACTGGACACAATACTCCAAGTGTAGTTGCACCAACAACCTATATAACTGCAACATAATGTCCCAACTCTGAAACCCGATGCCCTGACTGAAGGAGGCGAGAATGCTAAAGGTCTCTCCACCAGCCTGTCTACTTGCACAGCTGCTTTCAGTGAACAGTGCACTTGTACTCCCAGCTCCCTCTGTTCCACAACACTCGTCAGTGCCCTAACAATCACTCTTGAGGACCTCTTCTCCTCTCCTCACCCACCTATCAACACCCCCCTGGTGCCTCTCCACCTTCCCATTCTCCTATGGTTCACTTTCCTCTATCAGTTTCTTTTCCAAGTCCTTTACCTCCCAGCTCCCAGCTATCACCTCCCAGCTTCTTACTTCATTCCCCCCCCTCCGCCACAGCCCCGGCTTCACTCATCACCTGCTAGCTTGTCCTCCTTCCACACCCCACCACCCTCCTATTCAGGCATCTTATCTCTTCCTTTCCAGTCCTGATGAAGGGTCTTGGCCCAAAGTGTCCAGTGCTTGTTCCTCTCCATAAATGCTGCCTGACCTGAGTTCCTCTGGATTTCAAGCATCTGCAGAATCTCTTGTGCTGCTGAGTAGGAATATGGATCTTTCTCCTAATGGCAGGCTGTGACTATGGGGTACTGCAGGGATCAGTACTTGATACTTCCTCATGATGAAATAGAAGGCTATTCAGCTCATCTAGTCTATCCTAGCTGAGAAATCCTATTCCTCAATTTTTTCTCTAATTCTCTCACACATACCCTTTACTTTCCCCAATTCTCCACCAACCACATACATCAGACGTCACTTACAGTGGGCAAGACACAAAAGCCTGAAAGCACATACCACCAAGGACAGCTTCTACTCTGTTGTTATAAGACTACTGGATAGTTCCCCAGTATGATAAGTTGGACTCTTAACGTCACAATCTACCTCATTATGATCTTGCACTTTATTGCACTGCACTTTCTCAGTAGCTGTTACATTTTATTCAGCAAGGTTATTGTTTTACCTTGTTCTACCTCTATGCATTCCTCCAAGAGGACCACAACCTTGTTTATCACGGTTTGGAAGCTTGCATGTCTCAATGACCCAGACAGCTCTGCTGGCTGGAGGCAGGGCTTTACGCTTTGGCTCCTGTTTGGGTCACTTATGCCAAATACATCAAAGGGTAGAGGCCGGACCAAGAATGGTCCACCAGTCCTCCAGATTCAGGGGCTCAGCTCAAGGCTAACAACCCTGACTGATCAAACAAATTTAGTACAAAAGAAGCATGGAGAATCCTTCTACATCTAAGTGCTATGGTATTCCTGAGTCTCCGCGGGACGTGCATGACTGACAGTTGTGAAAACCAAGAGAAAGTTACTGACGTGAAGAAAGCCCTGAACACTGCCAGAGATGGAGGACAATCATTGCTGCCCTAAATGCCAGAGGCATAATGAGCCATAACACACATCTTTCCACATTAGTTAATGACTTGGTCTATTTAGCGATACAGTGTGGACTAGGCCCTTCCAGCCCTTTGAGCCACACCCCCCTGCAACCCCAACTTAATCACGTGACAATTTACAATGGCCCAGCAAGTCTTTAGACTGTAGTAGGAAACCAGAGCATCCAGGGAAAACCCTCACATTCCAAGGGGAGGATGTACAGGAAATCCTTACAGAACGGCATCAGAATTGAACTCAGAAATCCGGGATGCCCTGAGCTAGAACTGCACTAACCACTATGCTGTCGCAGAGCCCAATACATACTGATGTGTGAACTGTATGCAGGGCAAGCTTTTCACCGAGTCTCGGTACATGTGGCGCCTGAAGACACACACTCAATGTTTCAGGAATAGCTTCTTCCCCTCCAGCCATCAGATTTCTGAATGAACAATGAACCCTTGAACATTTCATTAGAATTTTTATCCCTCACTTTTGCTCTACTTACACATATATAACTTATTGTAATTTATAGTTCTTATTACTATGCATCGCACTGTACTGCTGCTACAAAACAGCTAATTTCATGACATACGTCAGTGATACTAAACCTGATTCAGATTCTGATATGGACAAAATTTCCCCATCCAATGCAGATGATAAATAGTTTTGGTTAAACAACTAGCACATCTCTATCATCTACATTGGATGGGGAATCAACCTTGCTCATGACCCTAAATTGAGTGGGAATGCCATTAGTGATGAGGAGACAGAAATGTTTCTCAGGGACATGGTCAAGCTGTGTAAGTGCACACAACATAGATAGAGCAGTGAGGAAAATGTCAATCACAGAGTAATACAGCACAGAAACAGGCCAATCAGCCCAACTGGTCCATACTAACCACATTATCTTCCCTGTTGGTCCCAGTTGCCCGCATTGGGCCCATAACCCTCCAAGCCCCTCCTCTCCATGTATTTTTCCAAATGCCTCTCATACGATGCAACTGAACCCACCTCCACCACTTCCTCTGGCAGCTCACTCCAGGTACTCACTACCCCTGTGTAAAGTTCCCTCTCAGGTCTCTTAAATTTCTTTTTATTCTGTCTAGAAAAGACTATGACTGTCACCTTATCCATACTCCGCATGATATTATAAACTTTTATATGGTCACCCCTCGTTCTCCTGTGCTCCAGGGAATATGATCCAGTGTGGCCAATCTCTCCCTATTACTCAGGCCCCCTAGTCCACGAAACCCCTCGTTCTCCTTCACTACAGGGAACAAGATCCACTGGACACAATACTCCATTTGCAGCCTCACCAACTTCAACATAACGTCCCAACTCCGAAACTCGATGCCCTGACTGATGCTGGCCAGCATGCTGAACATCATCTTCACCAGCCTGTCTACTCACACGGCCACTTACAGTGAACTGTGCACTTGCACTCCCAGCTCCCTCTGTTCCAAACACTCATCAGTGAGCTGACATTCACTGTAGAGGCCCCGCCTTGGTTTGACTATCCAAAATGCATCTCACACTTATCACAGTTGAAATCCATTTGCCATTCCTTAGCCATCTTCCTAACTGATCAAGATCACTGTGTAATCATTGTAACCAGCTTCACTATCAACAAGACCCCCTAATTTAGTATCATAAGCAAATGTGTCCTGTTGTTTAGAAAAGGTCTAAAAATTATAGCTGGTGAGCCTGACATCAATGGTGGAAAGTTATTGGGAAGTATTCTAAGGAACTGGACTACAGGTATTTGGATAGACATGGGCTGATAAAGGATAGTCAGCATGGCTTCATGCAGGGCAGGTCGTGTCTAACCAACTTTAGAGAGTTTTTTGAGGAAGTTACCATAAAAGTTGAAGGCGGCAGAGAATGTCTACATGGACTTTAGCAAGGCACTTGACAAGACCCCGCAGGGAGGTTGATCAAGAAGGTTCAGTTGTTGGTATTCAAGATGAGGTAGTAAATTGCATTAGACATTGGCTTTGTGGGAGTGGTAGGAAATGACTCATTCCCTGACTGGTGGCCTGTAACTACTGGTGTGCCGCAGGAATCAGTGCTGGGTCCATTGTTGTTTGTCATTGATATTAATGAGTTAGATGACAATGTGGTGAACTGGATCAGCAAATTTGTGGACGACAGCAAGATGTAGTGAACGGTGAGGAAGACTATCAGAGCTTACAGCGGGATCTAGACCAGCTAGAAAAATGGGCTGAAAAATGGCAAATGGAATTTAATGCAGACAAGTGTGAAGTGTTGCACTTCAGTAGCACCAACCAGGGTAGGTCTCACACAGTGAGCAGTAGGAGTATGGTAGAACAAATCAATCTGGGAATACAGGTACATAATTCATTGAAAGTGGCATCATGGTTTAACCTGAAGGACCTTATCAAAGGCCTTACTAAAGTCCATATAAACATTATTCACTGCACTGCCCCCTTAGTTAGCTCTTCAAAAGATTCATCAGACCTGACCCCCACACATTAAACCATGCTATTTGCTGATCAAGCCTTGGGTATACAAACAATTGTAGACATTGCCCCTCACAATTTACTCCAGTAACCTCTCTACAATGGTAGCGCAGCGGTCAGCAGACGCTATTACTCCTCAGGACATCAGAGTTCAGAGTTCAAAACCAGTGTCATCTGTAAGGAGTTTGTACGATTTCCCCACGACTGTGTTGGTTTCCTCCGGGTGCTCTGGGTTCCACCCACAGTGCAAACCCATAATGATTAGGAGGTTAATTAGTCCTGTGATTAGGCTGGGGTTAGTTACATCTCGAAAGGGTCAGAAGGGCCAGATCTGCTCTGCCTCTCTAAATAAAAATAAATTTTAAAAACTAAGTCAGGCTCACCGGCCTGTCTTTGCTACTCTACTTGAAGTTATGAAGAAAGGTTGCCTGCTTTCATTGAAGGAAAGCAGAAAGACTGTGTTTTTAAGCCTTAGTAGCAAGATGTTGATGTGGTGAGCAAGTGGAGTATTCACCTTTATTTCAAGGGGATTTGATTACAAGAGTGAAGGTGACTTACTTCATTTATATAGGGCCTCAATGAGATCACATTTAGAGCACTCTGCTCCCTTTTGATTTTATGAAAAAATTAAGTGAGTCACAAAAAGAAAGCAAGCTATCACTTCAATCATCCCACAATGATTCCTGGAATGCAGGTTCTCAAATGAGGAGAGACTGAGTAGGCTAGGTCTTGAACTCTGTTCTAGAACTTTGAAATATTTCAAACTTTTTAGCAGGCTCTCCCCGTGAGGCAGTTATGACTATAGGGCACAGTTTGAGATTAAAGGCCATTTAGAACGGAAATGAGGAGGAAATTTGGAGTTGGAGGCGGAGTTATAATGGTGCAAAATGGCGACTCCTTCGTGTTCGTCAAAGAAATTTCTACTTTTGATGTCTCCTTTTCAGGGTGGATGGGTTCTGTTAAAGACCCTGACCTGGAGTTACACTCAGACTTCGGTTCTTTGCGGCGGTGGGACCTGCTCCTGGGAGGACACAACTGGCCACTTTTTGATATCCCAAGGACATGGCCTAGAAGACTAGTGTGCCTTCAGGGTTCCGTTCCGAGGTTTCATGGCCCTGATTCTAAGCCAGCGCCACCAACTGAAGCATTGCAGGGAAAAACAGAACATTGGAAACAGCAGATCAACTGTCGGAGGCTCTGTACTCAGTGAATCGTGCTCTCTCTAGTTGGTGGAGGAAAGATTGCTGCCGATTCTCCAGGTGGAAAACCTGGGGGAAGAAAAGCAGCATGACCGACTTCTAATGCTGTCAATCAGCGAGTTGTTTTGTTATGTCACTGTGAAAGGGAACACCTATTTTTCCCTTTATTGGGGAGAGAGACAGCCAGCCTGTGGCATGTCAAATTGTCAAGTGAACGATTAGTTTTTGTCACAAACAAGAGAAAATCTGCAGATGCTGAATATCAAACAACACACACAAATGCTGGAGGAACTCAGCAGGCCAGGCAGCATCTACGGAAGAGTACAGCTGACGCTTTGGGTGAGACCCTTCATCAATCAACTGTACTCTTTTCCATACATGCTGCCTGGCCTGCTGAGTTTCTCCAGCACTGTGTGTGCATTGATTAGTTTTTGTTGCACTGAAGATCATGGTATTTATCGGGGGCTTTGCTGTTGCAGGCTTGGTGGGTGAGCTGATGCTTTTTTGCGGAAATGGGGGGTTGGAGGAGGGTCGTTGCTTTGCTGCTGCTTGTGCGTGGGGGGAGTGGGGGGGGCTTTGGGGTTCGAATGTTTTGACTGTCACTCATTCTCTGGGCCACTCTTCTGTTTCCATGGATGTGAAGAACAAGAATTTCAGGATGTATATTGCATACATTTCTCTGATAGTAAGCTGAACTACCGAGGTTTCTTCACCTAGAGTACTGGAACATTGGAATTACCCCAGTTGGCTACAGAGGCTCAGTTATTTTCTGTATTCAAATGGTAGACAGAGATTTCTGGTCTTGGAGGTAATAGATCAACCATTATCTTGTCAAACGAATGAACAGACCTGAGGGGCCAGATGGTCTGCCGCTACTGGTATTCATATTGGTTTATTAATGACATGGGTACGGAGATACAGTGAAAAGCTTGCACTGCACGCTGTTCATACACATGAAATCATTAGACAGTGCGCTGAGGTAGTCATAGAAAAGTACAGCACAGAAACAGGCTCTTGGCCCATCCAGTCCATGCCAAACCAATTAAACTGCCTGCTCCCACTGACCTGCACCAGGACCATAGCCCTCCATACCCCTACCATCCAAGTACCTATCCAAACTTCTCTTAAACGTTGAAATTGAGCTTGCATGTACTTGTGCTGGCAGCTCATTCCACACTCTCACGGCCCTCCGAGTGAAGACATTTCCTCTCATGTTCCCCTTAAACTTTTCACCTTTCGCCCTTAACCCATGAGCTCTGGTTGTAGTCCCACCCAACCTCAGTGGAAAATGCCTGCATGTACCTTATCCATACCCCTCATAATTTTGTACACCTCTATTAAATCTCCTTTCAATCTTCTATGTTCCAAGGAATAAAGTCCTAACCTACTCAGTCTTTCCTTATAGCTCAGGTCCTCCGGACCCAGCAACATTCTCGTAAATTTTCTCTGTACTCTTTCAACCTTACTTACACTTTTCCTGCACGAAGGTGACCAAAGCTGCACACAACACTCCAATCTACACCTCACCAATGTCTATAGAATTTCAACATAATATCCCATCTCCTATAGTCAATGCTTTAATTTACCAAGACCAATGTACCAAAAGCTTTCTTTATGACCCTATCTATCTGTGAAATACACACAAGATGCTGGAGGAACACAGCAGGGAAGGCAGCATATATGGAAAAGAGTACAGTCAACGTTTCAGGCTGAGACGCTCCATCAGGACTGGAGAAAAAAAGATGAGAAGTCAGAGCTTGAAGGTGGGGGAAGGGAAGGAAGAAGTACAAGGTGATAGGTGAATTCGGGAGGGGGGAAGGAGGGTGAAGTAAATGAATAAAGGGCTGGAGAAAGGGGAGGAGATCTGACAGACGACAGAAGGCCATGGAAGAAAGGAAAGAGGAGGATCACCAGAAGGAGGTGATAGGCAGATAAGAAGATAAGGTGAGAGAGGGAAATGGGATGGGGGAATGGTGAATAGAGGGGAGCACAGCTCTTGATCTTTTCAATGATTTCAAGTTTCTTGGCCCTACTCATCTTATTTTCACTATGGATGTCTAGTCCCTAGACCTCTCCATCCCTCACCTGGAAGGCCTTAAAGCTGTTTTATTCTGGACAGTAGACCCAACCAGTTCCCCTCCATCAGAACTCCCCTCTGTCCAAGCAGAGCTTGTCCTCACTCTTAAAAATTTCTCCGTCAGCTCCTCCCACTTCCTTCAAACAAAAGGTGTAACCATGGGCACTCACATGGGTCCTAGCTATGCCTGCCTTTTTGTTGGCTATGTGGAACAGTCCACACTGGTGTCACTCCTTAACTTTTCCTACGCTACATCAACGACTGCATTGGTGCTGCTTTCTGCACACATGCAGAGCTCATCAACTTCGCATCCAACTTCCACCCTACCCTCAAACTTACCTGGTCTATTTCGAACACCTCCCTCCACTTTCTCAATCTCTCTATCTCTTTCTCTGGAGACAGCTTACCTACTGATGTCTTTTATAAACCCACTGACTCTGACAGCTACCTGAACTATATCTCCTCCCACCTTGTTACTTGTAAAAATGCCATCCCTTTCTCTTAATTTCTCTATCTCCACCTCATTTGCTCTCAGGATGAGGCTTTTCATTCCAGAACTAAGGAAGTGTCAGACATATAGATGAGGGTAGTGCAGTGGATGTGATCTACATGGATTTTAGTAAGGCATTTGACAAGGTTCCACACAGCAGGCTTATTCAGAAAGTCAGAAGGCATGGAATCCAGGGAAGTTTGGCCAGGTAGATTGAGAATAGGCTTGCCTGCAGAAAGCAGAGGGTCGTGGTCATAGTTCCCTTTAAGCTGTGCGTGTGCACACACGTTTTTCAACCAGCACACAAAGGAAATTAACGTGCGCACAAAAGGTTAGTTATCTAAAATAATGTAGTAATTAATAATAATACTTATTGAAAGTAATATTTTAGCTGTTTCTGTTAACTAGTTAGTTGGTTTTTCAAACACCACAATGCACGTCACTAATTTACGTCACCTCACCTTTCCTGTTCCGGTTTGTACAGCTGCATCATGGTGGCAACCGTGTTTGGCAGACAGTGTTCATATTGTAAAGTTTACAAAGATCTGCTTCAAATCTTGTAGATAGCTTACTAAGTTTTTATTGAAAAAAATATTGATCCACTATGTTGAATTCAAAAGAAGCAAAGGGCGTGAAGCCCAAAAGAACTGCAAATTTGCTTAAAGTTGAATGGCTTAACAAAATAGTAGAAACTGCTACGCCGAAAGCTCATGAGGTCATGAACATTCAGCTATGAGAAATATTTATGTACGATTCAGAAACTGGAGTTATCCGTTTGTATTGTTGTGATGTGAAAGCTGCTGGAGAATTTGTTAGTGGAAAGAAGTGGGATGATATTTGGAAAGTTGACTTTGAAGCATCATTTGGCAAGTAAATCGCATTTGAACGGTTTACAAAAGCTCAGGCAACAGAACCCGTCATTACCTGTTACAGGAGTGCTACGCATGTTACGGTTGAGTGCAGATGAGCGAGAGTGAAAATGATCAAACCCAGAGGAGATCAAAGTTGAGGTACAAGAATGGTCAGCCTTTGATTTCTCCGCAATTGCAGATTGTGACTTCACTTTTAGCAATGAACAAGTTAATGCCTTATGTCTAAAATATCATGATTTTCTAGCTGAAAATATTGTAATAGTTAGACAGTTTAATGATTTCAAATTTTCCATGCAAGAAAAAATTAATTCCAAACTGATTTCAAACTTTGCTCAAATGGTGGCATTTTTACTTCAAAATGAACAGTTTTGCGACCTTGCACAGTTGATGGACATTGGGGGAACCTTTCTTGCATCTAGTGCGGACTGTGAGCGAGGTTTTAGCCTAATGAATCAACTCAGAAACAAGCTGAGAAACCGTTTAGGTGAATGTTATTTGGATGTTAATGAGAATCAAAAGCTATCAATTGGATGGAAGTTCTATTAGTCTAGATAGTTTACAAAGAATAGGTAAATGCCAAAGACACGAGAGAGAAAAAACTAACTGAGTGACTTAAATATGTATGTTATTTTGTTGTTATTTTATGCAGTTTTAGGCCAAATATTTTGTAAACCTACATAAACTGTGCCATGTGTGCATTCAGTGCGTACATACTTTTGTCACAGGAAAAAAATTTGCACAACGTAAGATTTTTGCGCACACTGACTACTAAAAATTAGAGGGAACATTGGTCGTGGTGGTGGGAGTACATTCGGATTGGAGGGTTGTGACTAATGTGTCCCACAAGAATCGGTTCTGAGACCTCTACTTTTCATGATTTTTTTTATTAACGACCTGGATGTGGGGGTAGAAGGGTGGATGGGCAAGTTTGCAGACCACACAAAGATTGGTGGTGTTGTAGATAGTGTAGAGGATTGTCAAAGTTTGCAGAGAGACATTGTTAGGATGCAGAAGTGGGCTGAGAAGCGGCAGATGGAGTTCAACCCGGAGAAGTGTGAGGTGGTACACTTTGGAAGGACAAACTCCAAAGCAGAGTACAAAGTAAATGGCAGGATACTTGGAAATGTGGAGGAGCAGAGGGATCTCGGGGTACATGTCCAAAGATCCCTGAAAGTTGCCTCACAGGTAGATAGGGTAGTTAAGAAAGCTTATGGGGTGTTAGCTTTCATAAGTCGAGGGATAGAGTTTAAGAGTCGCGATGTAATGATGCAGCTCTATAAAACTCTGGTTAGGCCACACTTGGAGTAGTGTGTCCAGTTCTGGTCGCCTCACTATAGGAAGGATGTGGAAGCATTGGAAAGGGTACAGAGGAGATTTACCAGGATGCTGCCTGGTTTAGAGAGTATGCATTATGATCAGAGATTAAGGGAGCTAGTGCTTTACTCTTTGAAGAAAAGGAGGATGAGAGGAGACATGATAGAGGTATACAAGCTATTAAGAGGAATAGAGTGGACAGCCAGCACCTCTTCCCCAGGGCACCACTGCTCAATACAAGAGGACATGGCTTTAAGGTAAGGGGTGGGAAGTTCAAGGGGGATATTAGAGGAAGGTTTTTTACTCAGAGAGTGGTTGGTGCGTGGAATGCACTGCGTGAGTCAGTGATGGAGGCAGATACACTAGTGAAATTTAAGAGACTACTAGACAGGTATATGGAGGAATTTAAGGTGGGGGGGTTATATGGGAGGCAGGGTTTAAGGGTTGGCACAACATTCTGGGCCGAAGGGCCTGTACTGTGCTGTATTATTCTATGTTCTATTCTTGCAAGAGAGGGGCTTCCCTTCCTCCACCATCAATGCTGTCCTCAACCACATCGCTTCCATTTCATGCACATCTACCCTCTCCCATTCTCTTGTCGCCCCACCAGGGACAGGGTTCCTCTTGTCCTCACCTCCCACCCACCAGCCTCCTGTGTCCAGCATATAATTCTTTGTAGCTTCTACCATCTCTAATGGGATCCCACCACCAAACACATCTTTCACTCCACCCCAACTTTCTGCTTTCCACAGGGATCTCTCCCTATGTGACTCCCTTGTCCATTCGTCCCTCCCCACTAATCTCTCTCCTGGCACTTGTCCTTGCAAGCAGAACAAGTGCTACACTTGCCCCTACACCTCCTCTCTCACTACCATTAAGGACCCCAAACAGTCCTTCCAGGTGAGATGACACTTCACCTGTGAGTCTTTTGGGGTCATCTACTGTATCTGGTGCTCTCAGTGTTACCTCCTGTATAGCGGTAGGACCCGATATCCACTACGAACCCATTCACCAAGCACATATGCTCCATCCGCCAGAAGAAGCAGGATCTTTCAGTGCCACCCATTTTAATTCCATTTCCCATTCTGATATGTCTATCCACGGCCTCCTCTGCTGTTGCGATGAGGCCACACTCAGGTTGGAGGTACAACACCTTATATTCCACCTGGGTAGCCTTCAACCTGATGGCATGAACATCGATTTCTCAAACTTCCAGTAATGCCTCCCCCACCCCACCCCCACCATTCCCCATCCCCTTTTCCCTCTCACCTCATCTCTTTGCCTGCCCGTCACTTCCCTCTGATGATCCTCCCCCTTTTTCTTTCTTCCATGGCCTTCTGTCTGCTCCTATTAGATTCCTCCTTCTCCAGCCCTGTATCTTTCAACAACTAACTTCCCAGCTCTTTACTTCACCCCTCCCCCGGTTTCACCTATCACCTACTAGCTTGTATTTCTTCCTCCCCTCCCTGACCCTCTTATTCCGACTTCTCAGTTTTTTTCTCCAGTCCTGGTGAAGAGTCTCGGCCTGAAACGTCGACTGCACTCTTTTCCATAGATATTATCTGACCTGCTGAGTTCCTCCAGCATTTTGCGTGCGTCGCTTGGATTTCCAGCAGCTGTAGATTTTCTTGTTTGTGATTAGACTATCTACCTGTGACACCACTTTCACCAAATTATGGACCTGTATTCCCAGATCCTTTTGTTCTACCACACTCCTCAGTGCCCTACCATTCACTGTGTAAGCCTACTCTGGTTGGTCCTATCGAAGTGCAACACCTCACAGTAGTCTGCATTAAGTTAATTCTGCCATTTTTCAGCCCATTTTTCTAGCTGATCCAGATCCCGCTGCATACCATGACAGCCTTCATCACTGTCCACCACACCCCCAATCTGGGTGAAATCCACAAATTTGCTGATCCAGTTGACCACATTATCATCCAGATCATTGATATAGATGGCAAACAACAACGGACCCAGCACCGACCCCTGCAGCACAACATTAGTCACAGGCTTCCAGTCAGAGGCAACCATCTACTACCGTTCTCTGACTTCTCCCACAAAGCCAATGATTAATCCAGTTTACTACCAGTTGCCAGTCTGTACTGACCTCAGCATAGGTGGAACAAGGTAAAAAAAAAAGTAACAACGTAGAATAAATTGTAAAAGTTACAGAGGAAGTGCAGTGCAGGGAAATGATAAAGTGCAAGATCTTAACAAGGTGATTACTGAGGTCTTTCTGCACAAGAAGTCTGTTCATATTTGATATATGAGATGCAGCCACAACAGTGGTTTTCACTGCTTCTTTAGTTACCAGCAATTTTCAAAGGGGAATTGGATACTATAAGATATAGGAGCGGAATTAGGCCATTCAGCAATTGAGTTTGTTCCACCATTCAATCATGGCTGATTTATTATCCCCTTGTAAGACCATAAGACATAGGAGCAGAATTAGATGTGGAGTCTGTTTCACCATTTGATCACCGTTGATTTGTTTTCCCTCTATAAGACCACATACATAGCAAAAGAATTTTGTGCACTAGTTTCACAAACAGCCAGCACAGATTCCTTTTAAACTGCCAGATTTTGAACTTATATAATGAGGCTCTCCATTGGTATTGTGTCTTTGCTGTCTACGTATACACAAGCCAATAACGCAAATCAGTACAATATGGAGAGCAAGCTGTTGCCCATGCAGAAGGCTCCCCCTCTCCACACAGCTGATGAATCCAAAGCAATGGCAAAGACTGACACAGTCTGGCACCAGCAGCATTGCAGGAATTGCCAGTCAGCATTGAACTCGAAGTAGGACTGCCTCAGGGACTCCAGCTCCAGATTTTCCATCAGGGTTCACTCCTGGTCTTCCCCATGAGGTGGGTATCACCGAAGGCAGCAGAGGTTTGAGTAACCCTGCTCCTAGATGAGCTGCCAACCATGGACGACAAGTCCCATTTGCTCAGAGCAACCGGCTTTAAGGCACCAGTAGCCCACGTTTACCCCTTCTCCTGTCACTAGAAATGGTTCCACCAGGTTTTGTAGCTAAACCACACTTACATAGAAACATAGAAACATAGAAAATAGGTGCAGGAGTAGGCCATTCGGCCCTTCGAGCCTGCACCGCCATTTATTATGATCATGGCTGATCATCCAACTCAGAACCCAGCCTTCCCTCCATACCCCGTGACCCCTGTAGCCACAAGGGCCATATCTAACTTCCTTTTAAACATAGCTAATGAACTGGCCTCAACAGTTTGCTGTGGCAGAGAATTCCACAGATTCACCACTCTCTGTGTGAAGAAGTTTTTCCTAACCTCGGTCCTAAAAGGCTTCCCCTCTATCCTCAAACTGTGACCCCTCGTTCTAGACCTCCCCAACATCGGGAACAATCTTCCCGCATCTAGCCTGTCCAATCCCTTTAGGATCTTATACGTTTCAATCAGATCCCCCCTCAATCTTCTAAATTCCAACGAGTACAAGCCCAGTTCATCCAGTCTTTCTTCATATGAAAGACCTGCCATCCCAGGAATCAATCTGGTGAACCTTCTTTGTACTCCCTCTATGGCAAGGATGTCTTTCCTCAGATTAGGGGACCAAAACTGCACACAATACTCCAGGTGTGGTCTCACCAAGGCCTTGTACAACTGCAGTAGTACCTCCCTGCTCCTGTACTCGAATCCTCTCGCTATAAATGCCAGCATACCGTTCGCCTTTTTCACCGCCTGCTGTACCTGCATGCCCACTTTCAATGACTGGTGTATAATGACACCCAGGTCTCGTTGCACCTCCCCTTTTCCTAATCGGCCACCATTCAGATAATAATCTGTTTTCCTATTTTTGCCACCAAAGTGGATAACTTCACATTTATCCACATTAAATTGCATCTGCCATGAGTTTGCCCACTCACCCAACCTATCCAAGTCACCCTGCATCCTCTTAGCATCCTCCTCACTGCTAACACTGCCACCCAGCTTCGTGTCATCCGCAAACTTGGAGATGCTGCATTTAATTCCCTCATCCAAGTCATTAATATATATTGTAAACAACTGGGGTCCCAGCACTGAGCCTTGCAGTACCCCACTAGTCACCGCCTGCCATTCTGAAAAGGTCCCGTTTATTCCCACTCTTTGCTTCCTGTCTGCTAACCAATTCTCCACCCACACCAATACCTTACCCCCAATACCATGTGCTTTAAGTTTGCACACTAATCTCCTGTGTGGGACCTTGTCAAAAGCCTTTTGAAAATCCAAATATACCACATCCACTGGTTCTCCCCTATCCACTCTACTAGTTACATCCTCAAAAAATTCTATGAGATTCGTCAGACATGATTTTCCTTTCACAAATCCATGCTGACTTTGTCCGATCATTTCACCGCTTTCCAAATGTGCTGTTATCACATCCTTGATAACTGACTCCAGCAGTTTCCCCACCACCGACGTTAGGCTAACCGGCCTATAATTCCCCGGTTTCTCTCTCCCTCCTTTTTTAAAAAGTGGGGTTACATTAGCCACCCTCCAATCCTCAGGAACTAGTCCAGAATCTAACGAGTTTTGAAAAATTATCACTAATGCA
Source organism: Mobula hypostoma (assembly GCF_963921235.1). Lineage (NCBI taxonomy): Eukaryota > Metazoa > Chordata > Chondrichthyes > Myliobatiformes > Myliobatidae > Mobula > Mobula hypostoma. Next base: position 1,289,901 of record NC_086107.1, read on the forward strand.
TCCACTATTTCTTGGGCCACTTCCTTAAGCACTCTGGGATGCAGACCATCTGGCCCTGGGGATTTATCTGCCTTCAATCCCTTCAATTTACCTAACACCACTTCCCTACTAACATGTATTTCGCTCAGTTCCTCCATCTCACTGGACCCTCTGTCCCTTACTATTTCTGGAAGATTATTTATGTCCTCCTTAGTGAAGACAGAACCAAAGTAATTATTCAATTGGTCTGCCATGTCCTTGCTCCCCATAATCAATTCACCTGTTTCTGTTTGCAGGGGACCTACATTTGTCTTTATCAGTCTTTTCCTTTTTACATATCTATAAAAGCTTTTACAGTCCGTTTTTATGTTCTCTGCCAGTTTTCTCTCATAATCTTTTTTCCCCTTCCTAATTAAGCCCTTTGTCCTCCTCTGCTGAACTCTGAATTTCTCCCAGTCCTCAGGTGAGCCACTTTCTCTGGCTAATTTGTATGCTACTTCTTTGGAATTGATACTATCCCTAATTTCTCTTGTCAGCCACGGGTGCACTACCTTCCTTGATTTATTCTTTTGCCAAACTGGGATGAACAATTGTTGTAGTTCATCCATGCAACCTTTAAATGCCTGCCATTGCATATCCACCGTCAATCCTTGAAGTGTCATTTGCCAGTCTATCTTAGCTAATTCATGTCTCATACCTTCAAAGTTACCCCTCTTTAAGTTCAGAACCTTTGTTTCTGAATTAACTACGTCACTCTCCATGTTAATGAAGAATTCCACCATATTATGGTCACTCTTACCCAAGGGGCCTCTCACGACAAGATCGCTAATTAACCCTTCCTCATTGCTCAAAACCCAGTCCAGAATAGCCTGCTCTCTAGTCGGTTCCTCGACATGTTGGTTCAAAAAACCATCCCGCATACATTCCAAGAAATCCTCTTCCTCAGCACCTTTACCAATTTGGTTCACCCAGTCTACATGTAGATTGAAGTCACCCATTATAACTGCTGTTCCTTTATTGCACACATTTCTAATTTCCTGTTTAATACCATCTCTGACCTCACTACTACTGTTAGGTGGCCTGTACACAACTCCCAGCAGCGTCTTCTGCCCCTTAGTGTTACGCAGCTCTACCCATATCGATTCCACATCTTCCCGGCTTATGTCCTTCCTTTCTATTGCGTTAATCTCTTTTTTAACCAGCAACGCCACCCCACCTCCCCTTCCTTCATGTCTATCCCTCCTGAATATTGAATATCCCTGAACGTTGAGCTCCCATCCCTGGTCACCCTGGAGCCATGTCTCTGTGATCCCAACTATATCATAATCATTAATAACAATCTGCACTTTCAATTCATCCACCTTATTACGAATGCTCCTTGCATTGACACATAAAGCCTTCAGGCGCTCTTTTACAACTCTCTTAGCCCTTTTTAATGCTTGCCCTGGATTTGTCGGCCTGCCACTTTTACTTTTCCCCTTTGTACTTTTTGCTTCTACGCTCACTTTACACCCCTCTGTCTCTCTGCACTGGTTCCCATCCCTCTGTTGTGAACTAACCTCCTCACACCTAGCCGCTTTAATTTGATTCCCACCCCCCCACCATTCTAGTTTAAAGTCACCTCAGTAGCCCCCGCTAATCTCCCTGCCAGGATATTGGTCCCCCTAGGATTTAAGTGTAACCCGTCCTTTTTGTACAGGTCACACCTACGCCAAAAGAGGTCCCAATGATCCAAAAACTTGAATCCCTGCCCCCTGCTCCAATCCCTCAGCCACGCATTTATCCTCCTTGAAGGCCAGGAGCTGGACTTGGTTGTCAGAGGCTATTTGAGACGCTTGACATTGGAAACATTTAATAGATAATGGAAGCTCATCTGCCCCTGGCTATGACAACCTTCAGGAACATACAAAACACCTAATGTCACCTGATCTACGTCAGTGATAATAAATCTGATTCTGAAGGACTGTATGTTGCATTATACAGAATATACAATGATTGAAACAGGCCATTCAGCCAACCTGTGCTGTCCCTCCTGTAGAGCCCTTGCCCTCATCTGCCTAATTACTGTTCCCTTTGGAAAAATCGTCCACTTGAAAGTTATCGGTTGCAATACAGGGATAGGCTTCAAGCAGGTCAATGTGGAACTCCGTAAATAAGAACATAAGATACAGGAGCAGAATTAGGCCATTCGGCTCATTGACTCCACCATCCCATCATGGCTGATTTATTATTCCTCTGAATACCATTCTCTTGCCTTCTCCCCATAACCTTTAACACACTTACTAATCAAGAACCTATCAACCTCCAATATAAATATAGCCAATGACTTGGTCCCCAAAGCCATCTGTGGCAATGAGTTCCACAGCTTCATCATCCATTGGCTAAAGAAATTCCTTCTCATCTCTGTTCTAAATGGACATTGCTCTATTCTGAGGCTGTGCCCTCTGGTCATAGACTCCCCCACTAAAAGAAACATCCTCTCCTTAGCCACTCTATCTAAACATTTCAATATTCGATAGGTTTCATTTCAATGAAGATCTGCTTCATTTTTCTAAACTCCTGCAAGTACAGGCCCAGAGCCATCAAAAGCTCCTCGTACCTTAACCCCTTCACTTCTGGGATCATTCTTGTGAACCTCCTCTGGACCCTCTCCAATGCCAGCACATCTTTTCTTAGCAGCACACACAAAATGCCGGAGCAACTCAGCCGGTTTCGACCCAAAACGTTGACTGTGCTCTTTTCCTACATGCTGCCTGGCCTGCTGAGTTCCTCCAGCATTTTGTGTGTGTTGTTCAGATGTCCAGCATTTGCAGATTTTCTCGTTTGTGATTGGACATCTTTTTTTAGATAAGAGGCCCAAAACTGCTCACCATACTCTGAGTGTGTTCACCAATGCTTTTTCAGCCAGTGGCCCAGAATATTCTTACAGAAACATATAAAACCATGAAAAGTATAGATAAGACAGAGGCAGGAAAGTTGTTTCCACTTGTAAGTGAGACTAGAACTAGGGAATATGGCTTCAAGATTCGGGGGAATAGATTTAAGACAGATGAGGAGAAACTGCTTTACCAGAGAGTAGTGAATCCGTGGAATTCTCTGCCCACAGAAGCAGTGAGGCTACGTTTTAAAATATCTAAGACACAGTTAGTTAGATAGATTTTTGCATCACAGGGGAAGTACGGGTTCTGGGGTGAAGGCAGGTAGGTGGAGCTGAGTCCACGGTCAGATCAGCCATAATCAGATTGAATGGCCAAGCAGGCTGGATGGATCAGATGGCAGACTCCTGCGCCGGTTTCTTATGGAAATAAACTGCCCTCATAGAGGAGTGTGCCAGTTGTGTGTACAACCCCCTCCGTAAAGACTGTGAACGGACCTATGGGTGAACAATTCAGGGACGGTTTGCCTGGGGCCTGGATCTGCAGCCTTAGCCGTGCCTGGGGCCTTGCCTGAAGCCTGGACCTAGAGCCAGGGCTGCGCTTTGGGCCGCGCTTGGGGTCCGATACACCACACGGATTCTCCTTCCCTCGGTTCCTCATCGACCCCGGGTCCGGCCTGCGGACGGAGCCCGACTCCCCCACAGGCGCTGCTGTGAGCGCCTCCACTTTATCACCCAGGCGGTGTAGGCCGCAGGCTACGCCGCGACTCCAGTAGCGTCCCGGCACCGCTCCGCTCCCAGCCCCAGTTCCCGAGCTTCCGCCTCGCCCGCTCACACTCACCTCTTGCCGCTCCGGGTCCAGCGTCAAGAGTCCAGGCGCTCCCGGGCCTCTTGGTCCGGCTGTCAAACCCTCACGACCCTTACCGAACGCAGTACCGAACAGGGCCGCCGGAGAAACCCGAGCCTATCCGAGTCCATCCGACAGGGGTCGCCGAAGAGAGCCGAGCCCGTCCGAACAGGGCCGACTGCGAGAGCCGAGTCTATCCGAGCGGGGCCTCTTGGTCCGGTTCTCAAACCGTCACGACCCTTACCGAGCGCGGTACCGAACAGCGCCGCTGGAGAGAGCCGTGCCCAGCCGAGTCTATCCGTGCGGGGCCCCCAAAGTGAGCCGAGCCTATCCGAACAGGGCCGACGGAGAGAACCGAACAGGGCCGACGAAGAGAGCCGAGCCTGTCCGAACAGGGCAGCCGGAGAGAACCGAACCCATCCGAACAGGGCCGACGGAGGGAGCCGAGCCTGTCCGAACAGGGCCGACGGAGGGAGCCGAGCGCCGCCGAGTGATAGACGACCTGTATTTGACCTGGATACGGATGAGAATGGCGATGGAAAGGTTGAGCGTCTCAAGTTCCTGGACGTCAACGTCCCAGAGAATCTATCCTGAGCCCAACAATCGACCCAATCACAAAAAAATCTCTAATGCCATTTCAAAGTCTGCTGATACACCCCACCCACTTCTCTCTTGCTGCCGTCAGGAAGGAGGTACAAACCAGCAGGTTCAGGAACAGTTATTCCCCCTCAACCGTCAGGATCTTGAACCAGAGGGGAAAACTTCACTCAACTTCGCTTATCCCATCACTGCACTGTTCCCACAACCTGTGGAGCACACACAAAACGCTGCAGGAACTCAGCAGGCCAGGCAGCATCTTATGGAAAAGAGTACAATCGACATTTTGGGCCAAGACCTTTCGTCAGGACTGGAAAAAAAGACGAGGAGTCGGAGTAAGGTCACTGGACTCACTTTCAACTCACATTCTCCGTATTTATTCCTTATTGATTTGTTATTATTATTTCTTTCCTTTGTATTTGTAATTTGTTGTCTCTTGTACACTGGTTGAATACTCAGTTGGTGCAGTCTTTCATTGATTCTATTATGATTATTAATCTGTTATGGATTGAGTATGCCTGCAAGAAAATGAATCTGTGACAAAATTGTATTTTGATAATAAACTTAATTTGAACTTTGAAGACATGCCAGCGGCTCTGCTTCATGAGAAGATTGAGGAGATCCGGTACGCCAGCAAAGACTTGAAAATTTCTACAGTTGTAATGTTGACAGCATTCTAACTGTTGTATCATCGTTCGGTTGGAAGTTCTAATCCATCGAGCCAAACACAGCTGAAAAGCTCCTTCTGCCTAGAGCGACCGGTTTTAAGGTGCCAGTAATCTGCCTTTGCCTCTTCAAAGTTCAAAGTAAATTTATCATCAGACTACATATATATCACCATATATAACCCTGAGGTTCATCTTCATGTGGGCATACTCTATAAATCTAAATAATAATAATGATAACAGAATCGGTGAAAGACCACACAACTTGGGCGTTCAACCCAGACAACAAACTTGTGCAAATACAAAAAGAAAGAAGTAATAATAAAAAATAAATAAGCAATAAAAATTGTGAGGCATGAGATGAAGAGTTCTTGAAAGTGAGTTTATGGGTTTTGGGAGCCTTTCAATGATTGGACAAGTGAAGTTATCCCCTTTGGTTCAAGAGCCTTCTCCTGTCAGTAGAAATATTTCCACTGGGCTTAGTAGCTAAGCCACATACAAAGGCTAGCAGTTGGACTTGGTTGTTGGAAGTATTTGAGACTCATGCCATTGGAGCATTTAGTAGGTAGTGGGAACTTTATGGCCACCAAAAAAGTTACAAGACTTCCAGATATGGTCTCTGGAAAGCCGTCTCATGGGCGAAGTATCAATTCTGGACTAAAAATGAATCAGTAAAGGATACTCAATAGCTTTAGTAAGGCGTGAATTCTACCACTTCTTATAAAGTTAAATCAAGTGACATAGGAGACAGCAGGACTTTGCATCCAGAAGAGCTCAATGCCGACTGAGTTTGCTTTGTCCTTGAAAACGTCGAGAACTCTCACAGCCCCTGGTCATCCTTGATTTTGGACTTTGAGGTCGACATGAGAGCATCCGTCTGGAGGGTGAATCCATGGAAAGTACCTAGCCCAGATGAGATAGCTGGCCGAGTCCTAAAGACCCGTGCTGATCAACTGGCTAGAGTGTTCACTCAGATCTTCAACCTCTCGCTTCAGCAGTCCAAGGTACCCAGCCACTTTAAGCAGGCTTAAGTTATACCAGTGCCTAAGAAGAACTTGGAAGCCTGCCTCATTGACTATCGTCCAGTGACACTTACATCCACAGTGAAGTGAGGTGACTCACAACTCAGATGTAGATGGTTATTATTTAATTGTCTAACATGTAATTTTTTTTTAGTTTTGTAAGGATGGTTTTGGAGACACAGAGAGGAGTTAGGGATCAAGTTAGGGTTTAAGTACAGAGATGTGTAGAACTAGAGGCCAGGCTGATCTAAGTCTCCACTCTGCGATCAAAGATCACCTTTTAAATCTACTCCTTGGCTTTTTGCCTCCAGTCCTGCCGAAGGGTTTCAGCCCAACATATCGACTACTCTTTTCCTAGATGCTGCCTGGCCTGTTGAGTTCCTCCAGCATTTTGTGTGTATTGCTTGGATTTCCAACACATGCAGATTTTCTCTTGTTTGTGACAACGTTGCAATATCCATGGTTGGATGTTGGATGGTGGCACTTGTGGGTGTGTGGTCGTTGATGGAAATGACACATTTCACTGTACACATGACAAATCAAACTAAAAGCTCATGCATACGAAGTTGCCAAGAGTAGTGGGAAACTGGAAGATCAGGAAAACTTTAAAAAGCAACAAAGAACCACTAAGTGAGCTATAAAGAAAGGGAAGCCAGATAGTGAAAATAAACCAGCAGAAAATAGAAATACAGATAGTAAAAGTTTTTATAATTATATAAAGCAGAAATGGGTGGCTAAAGTGAATGTAGATCCCTTGGAAGACAAGAAGGGAGAAATAATATTGGGTACTGAGGAAATGGCCAAGGCTTTGAATGACTATTTTGTGTCAGTTTTCATGGTGCAGGACACATCTAACATGCCAAAGAGAGATATGGACGCAATGAGAGGTGAGGACTTTGATACAATAGCTATCACTAAGGAGCTGGGGCTGAGCAAACTTGTGGGCCTGAAGATAGACAAGTCTCCTGGTCCTGATGGAATGCACCCCAGGGTACCGAAGGAAATGGCAGAAGTTATAGTAGAGGCTTTGGTGATGATTTACCAAAATTCTCTGGACTTTGGGCAGGTTCTGGCAGATTGGAAGACAGCGAATGTCACGCCACAGTTCAAAAAAGGATGTTGGCAAAAGGCAGAACGATATACTGGTTTTAAAGGCAGTGCAGAGGAGTTTAACCAGGTAGATTCCAGAGATGAGGGGGTTAGACCACGAGAAGAGACTGAGTTGCCTGGGACTGTACTTGCTGGAATTCAGAAGAATGAGAGGAGATCTTAAAGAAACATATAAAATTATGAAAGGGATAGATAAGGTAGTGACAGGAAAGTTGTTTCCACTGGTAGGTGAGACTAGAACCAGGGGACATAGCCTCAAGATTTGTGACAGTAGATTTAGTACAGAGATGAGGAGGAACTGCTTTTCCCAGAGAGTAGTGGATCAGTGGAATTCTCTGCCCAATGAAGCAGTGGAGGCTACTTCAGTAAATATATTTAAGACAAGGTTGGATAGATCTTTGCATAGTAAGGAAATTAAGGGTTCTGGGGAAAAGGCAGGTAGGTGGAGATGAGTCCATGGTCAGATCAGCCATGATTTTATTGAATGGCAGAGCAGGCTCGACAGGCCAGATGGCCGACTCCTGCTCCTGTTTGTTATGTTCTTAAATAAATGTGAATTTTGAATTTTGCTATTTTAGGGGAGGTATAGACTTAACATGAACAACAGGACTCCCACAAGTCCTGCTATAAACTATATACCTTCTTCTGACATTTGACCTGCCAAAGTGGAGCAGCTCATACTTGTCCAGGTTAAACTCTGTCTCTCATCTGGAGAAGCAAGATATTGTGTCACACATGAAGAGAAGAGACATACTTACTGCCCGTTACACTGCTGGACTTTAATGGCAGCAGTGAAGGTCCTCCATCTCTCTCTGTCATTCCAGGAAACAATTTTGGTCTCGGTCTTGGCAGTATTCCGGACTTCTCTCATGACGTCAGTCGCTTCCTCTTGGTTTTCAGTACTGTCAGCAATGCAGGTCCCAGGTGGAGACTCAGGAATATCATCACACTCAGATGTAGAAGGATACTTCATTACAATTTCCAAAACATTTTTGTTTGACCAGTCAGTGTTGTTTACCCTGAGCTAAACCCACAAACCTGGAGGACCAGAGGCCCAGAGTAGTCCGGCGAACGGACTTCTACCTCACTGAGACCCAGCAGCTGCTCTCTGACAACTCTTTTTTTAATTAATTTTTTATGCATTTCTACAATAAAACTATAGAAAAAACCCAACAACAAAATGGAGATTTATACAGTGCGAAACAAACAAATCCAATATACTATAATTCATAACATTAAAAAAATAGAATTATGTAAAATTAGTATCCACCCCGACCTCCCACTGAAAAAAAACCCAGGCCAACCATTTCTGCGTGTAAAAGGAAAAAAAATTAATCATAGCATTCAACCCCAGAGAACTGTAACTACATATATAGGCAAAAAGAAGGTATAATGCTGATTACCAAAAGTGCAAATGTAATTCACAACAAAAAAACCATATAACATTACAAAAAAAATGCTGAAAGTAAGGGATTGTAGCATACAAAAAAAAAGATAAACTTAACTGAAAGAGGAGTTAAGAAAATATTCAAGAAAAGGTCCCCACACCTTATGAAACTTTATGTCCGAATTAAGAAGAGAATAATTAATCTTTTCAAGGTCTAAACAGCCCATAATATCACTAAGCCATTGAGCGTGGGTGGGTGGGGCAGCATCTTTCCACCTAACAGGAACCAACTGTCCAGCCAAGAGAGAGGCAAAAGATAATGTTCGACGTTTAGTCGGACTCAAGTTCATGTCTACTTCACCCAAGGTGACAAAAAGAGCAACCAGAGGGTTAGGTTCTAAATGGCAATTAAGAATATGAGATAGGGTTGAAAAAACTTCTCTCCAGACTAGGACAGGCCCAATACATATGAATAAGGGAAGCCTCAGCCCCTTTACACTTATCACAGACAGGACTAATGTCAGGGTAAAACCGTGATAATTTTGTTTTAGACATATGAGCCCTGTATACAACCTTAAACTGCAAAAGGCAGTGGTGAGCACAAGGAGAGGCTGAGTTGACTGACTTAAGAATTGAATCCCAAACTGCATCAGATAAGGAGATATTTAGATCTTGTTCCCAGGCAGTTCTAATTTTATCGAAGGGGGCACGCCTCAAAATCACTAACTTATCCTGAATAGCAGATATTAAACAATTACCCAATGGATTGATACAAAGAAACAAGTCCAAAATATTTTTCTCAGACACCTCAGGAAAGTTTGATATCAAAGGGTTAAAGAAATGTGTATCAGGTAGATTAAACTTTACAGACAGTTGTTGAAAAGTTACAAAATGATTATCAATGAAAAGATCTCCTCTTACTGACACCTCAACAGCCCAACACCTCCTCTTACTTACCCCTGGAACAGGACCCCACCAAAAAACATCAAACCCCCGCACCATCACCGCCCTTATCTACTCCGGAGACCTTCCATCCTCAGCCACTAAACTCATAATTCCCACACCCCGCACAGCTTGGTTTTACCTCCTCCCCAAGATCCACAAGCCTGACTGCCCCAGTAGACCGGTAGTTTCTGCCTGCTCCTGCCCCACCGAACTTGTATCTGCCTACCTGGACTCCATTTTGTCACCATAGTTCAGTCCCTCCCCACCTACTTCCGGGATACATCCCATGCCCTCCACTTCTTCAATAACTTCCAGTTCCCCGGTCCCGAACGCTTCATTTTCACTATGGATGTCCAATCCTTATACACCTCAATTCTCCATCAAGAAGGCCTCAAAGCCCTCTGTTACTTTCTGGACAATAGACCTCACCAGTTCCCCACCACCACTACCCTCCTCCGGTTGGCGGAACTAGTACTCACACTTAATAACTTAGCTTTTGGCTCTTCCCACTTCCTTCAGACCAAGGGTGTAGCTATGGGAACTCGCATGGGCCCCAGCTACGCCTGCCTCTTCGTTGGTTATGTGGAACAGTCTGTGCCACAAACCTATTCTGATACTGCTCCTCAACTTTTCCTTTGCTACATTGACGACTACATTGGTGCTACTTCCTGCACACATGCTGAGCTCGTCAATTACTTTGCTTCTAACTTCCACCCAGCCCTCAAATTCACTTGGTCCATCTCTGACACTTCTCTCCCCTTTCTCAACATCTCGGCCTCCATCTCTGGAGACAGACTGTCCACTGACATCTTCTACAAGCCCACTGACTCTCATAACTACCTCGACTATACCTCTTCCCACCCCGCCACATGCAAAAATGCCATTCCCTATTCCCAGCTCCTCCGTTTCCGCCACATCTGCTCCCAGGATGAGGCTTTCCGTTCCAGGACATCTCAAATGTTCTCTTTCTTTAAGGATCGTGGTTTCCCTTCTGCCATCATCAATGACGCCCTCACCTGCATCTCCTCCATTTCCCACACTTCAGCCCTCACCCCATACTCCTGTTACCACAACAGGGACAGAGTTCCCTTCTCCTCACCTAACACCCCACCAGCCTCCGGATCCAACACGTTATCCTCCGCAACTTCCGCCACCTTCAACAGGACCCCACCACTAAGCACAACTTTCCCTCTCCACCTGCCGCAGGGATCGGTCCCTCCGTGACTCCCATTTCCACACGTCCAGCCCCACAGATCTCCCACCTGGCACTTATCCCTGTAAGCGTAAGTGCTACACCTGTCCCTACACCTCCTCTCTTGCCACCATTCAGGGCCCCAAACAGTCCTTCCAGGTGAGGCAACACTTCACTTGTGAGTCTGTTAGGGTCATCTATTGCATCCGGTGCTCCCGGTGCGGCCTCCTCTACATCGGTGAAACCTGACTCAGATTGGGGGATCGCTTTGTCGAGCACCTCCGCTCCGTCCGCCACAACAGACAGGATCTCCCAGTAGCCAATCACTTCAACTCTGCTTTCCATTCCCATTCAGATATGTCCATACATGGCCTCCTGTACTGCCATGATGAGGCTAAACTCAGGTTGGAGGAGCAACACCTCATATACCATCTAGGTAGTCTCCAGCCTCTTGGCAAGAACATTGAATTCTCCAACTTCCGGTAATTCCCTCCCCCTCCCTTCCCCTATCACTATGTCACTCTGCCCCCTCCCCCAGCTGCCTATCACCTCCCTCATGGTTCCGCCTCCTTCTACTACCCATTGTGTTTTCCCCTATTCCTTCTTCACCTTTCCTGCCTATCACCTCCCTGCTTCCCCTCCCCCACCTCTTTATCTTTCCCCTTACTGGTTTTTCACCTGGAACCTACCAGCCTTCTCCTTCCCACCCTCCCCCCACCTTCTTTATAGGGCCTCTGCCCCCTTCCTCTTCAGGCCTGACGAAGGGTCTCGGCCTGAAACCTTGACTGTTCGTTTCCACGGATGCTGCCTGACCTGCTGAGTTCCTCCAGCATGTTGTGAGTGTTACTGTTGTTCTGTGCCTGTAGTGAGGTCCTGGTGTTCTGTGTGTGTAGTGTGGTAATGGTGTTCTGTGTCTGTAGTGTGGTCCCGGTGTTCTGTGTCTGTAGTGTGGGTAATGATGTTCTGTGTCTGTAATGTGCTCCTGGTGTTCTGTGTCTAGTGTGGTAATGATGTTCTGTGTCTGTAGTGTGGTCCTGGTGTTCTGTGTCTGTAGTGTGGTAATGATGTTCTGTGTCTGTAATGTGCTCCTGGTGTTCTGTGTCTGTAGTGTGGGTAATGATGTTCTGTGTCTAGTGTGGTAATGATGTTCTGTGTCTGTAGTGTGGTCCTGGTGTTCTGTGTCTGTAGTGTGGTAATGATGTTCTGTGTCCGTAATGTGCTCCTGGTGTTCTGTGTCTAGTGTGGTAATGATGTTCTGTGTCTGTAGTGTGGGTACTGGTGTTCTGTGTCTGTAGTGTGGTAATGATGTTCTGTGTCTGTAGTGTGGGTACTGGTGTTCTGTGTCTGTAGTGTGGTAATGATGTTCTGTGTCTGTAGTGTGGGTACTGGTGTTCTGTGTCTGTAGTGTGGTAATGGTGTTCTGTGTCTGTAATATGGTCCTGGTGTTTTGTGTCTATAGTGTGGTCCTGGTGGTCTGTGTCTGTAATGTGCTCCTGGTGTTCTGTGTCTGTAGTGTGGGTACTGGTGTTCTGTGTCTGTAGTGTGGTAATGATGTTCTGTGTCTGTAGTGTGGGTAATGATGTTCTGTGCCTGTAGTGTGGGTAATGATGTTCTGTGTCTGTAGTGTGGGTACTGGTGTTCTGTGTCTGTAGTGTGGTCCTGGTGTTCTGTGTCTGTAGTGTGGGTACTGGTGTTCTGTGTCTGTAGTGTGGTAATGATGTTCTGTGTCTGTAGTGTGGTAATGGTGTTCTGTGTCTAGTGTGGTAATGATGTTCTGTATCTGTAGTGTGGTAATGATGTTCTGTGTCTGTAGTGTGGTAATGATGTTCTGTGTCTGTAGTGTGGGTACTGGTGTTCTGTGTCTGTAGTGTGGTCCTGGTGTTCTGTGTCTGTAGTGTGGTACTGGTGTTCTGTGCCTGTAGTGTGGTAATGGTGTTCTGTGTCTGTAATATGGTCCTGGTGTTTTGTGTCTATAGTGTGGTCCTGGTGTTCTGTGTCTGTAATGTGCTCCTGGTGTTCTGTGTCTGTAGTGTGGTAATGATGTTCTGTGCCGGTAGTGTGGGTAATGATGTTCTGTGCCTGTAGTGTGGGTACTGGTGTTCTGTGTCTGTAGTGTGGGTAATGATGTTCTGTGTCTGTAGTGTGGGTAATGATGTACTGTGCCTGTAGTGTGGTAATGGTGTTCTGTGTCTGTAGTGTGGTAATGATGTTCTGTATCTGTAGTGTGGTAATGGTGTTCTGTGTCTGTAGTGTGGTAATGATGTTCTGTATCTGTAGTGTGGTAATGGTGTTCTGTGTCTGTAGTGTGGTAATGATGTTCTGTGTCTGTAGTGTGGGTACTGATGTTCTGTATCTGTAGTGTGGTAATGGTGTTCTGTGTCTGTAGTGTGGTACTGGTGTTCTGTGTCTGTAGTGTGGGTACTGGTGTTCTGTGTCTGTAGTGTGGGTAATGATGTTCTGTGCCTGTAGTGTGGGTACTGGTGTTCTGTGTCTGTAGTGTGGGTAATGATGTTCTGTGTCTGTAGTGTGGGTAATGATGTTCTGTGTCTGTAGTGTGGTCCTGGTGTTCTGTGTCTAGTGTGGTGATGATGTTCTGTGTCTGTAGTGTGGGTACTGGTGTTCTGTGTCTGTAGTGTGGTAATGATGTTCTGTGTCTGTAGTGTGGGTACTGGTGTTCTGTGTCTGTAGTGTGGTAATGATGTTCTGTGTCTGTAGTGTGGGTACTGGTGTTCTGTGTCTGTAGTGTGGTAATGATGTTCTGTGTCTGTAGTGTGGGTACTGGTGTTCTGTGTCTGTAGTGTGGTACTGGTGTTCTGTGTCTGTAGTGTGGGTACTGGTGTTTTCCGCTCTGGAGATGGACCCATAGGCAGAGTATTGGAGATGTTTCAGCACAGAATGATATTCTTCATGACAGACCAGGCAACAATGTAAATCTAGGCAGTGAGCTGGAAAGCTTGGAGCAACTGGTTGGGGCTGGTTGGTTTGATGAGTGAACAAGTGCAATGGTTGAAAGGTGGGGTTAAATAGGTTGCAGGTGATGAGTCAGGAATGAGTGGCAGGTGATTCCTGTTAGCTGGGTGGGCACTTGGGTGTGCCTGGATGTGCGGGCTGGTACTTGTCAGCAGGAGCAGGCCTGACGGTAAGGGTGGCTGATAGCTCAGGCATATATTATCTGCTCTGTATCTGTGTGAGTGGACCTGCTTGTCCTAGCATGTGAAGTCAGCTCTGGCATGCTAGGTCAATGAAATTCAACAGCCAAGAAGGCATAATTGAACACTCCGAGGAGAGGGAGGGACATGACAAGGCTCAAGAGAAGTTATGTTTGTCTACTGCAACCAAGGAAGCCCCCAGTTTGTGATGGACCAGGACTTCTGAGCTGATAGATTGGAACTACCCCAGTTTCATTGCTCTCCTGTAAAGGCTTTTGTTATCATGGGATCCTATAAAGTACAATCACGTGTAGTCCGGGTACTGGCATCCTGCATTTTCGGGGTGACTGATGGCTCGGGCAAGTTATTTTACTCTGCATATAGACTGGGTGTTTGTCAGGCCTGCACATGTCAGCACCTCAGCAGATGCATTGGAATTGGTGCGCTAAGGCCGCGTCTAACAGCAAGTAATTGTCTTGGATGTTTCTCTTGTGATTGCAAGTCCCTGGTGGACATTGGTAATGTAAAATCCTGCAATTCTGCTTCCCTTGTTCATTGGCGAGACTGATGATGGAAAAGCTGGGTGGCCTCGGTTGGAGCACAGACTAGGCCTCATGCCATAGGGTCAGGACAGTAGACGCCGGAGGTGGTGTGGTGCGGCGTCTGTGCTGGGTTGGAGTCTGGCCCTCCTCCCAACAGTGCTGCCCTTTGTAGAAGACAAGCTGGTTTGTGTGCATCTGAATGTTCATCCGCGGACTGCTAAGATCTGCTTGTTCTTGCTGACAGCACCAATGCACCAATACAGGACGTCACTCAGGGACTTGGGCTACGTATATATTTTTTGTGTGACTGTATGCTAACTTGGTACAGTAACTTCTATGTGCTGTGTGTGCCTTGTGTATGACTGGTGGCTGTGTGCTTTACTCCTTGACCCTGGGGGAGCACTGTTTCATTTAGCTGTATGCATGGGTAGGAGTGAATAGCAATTAAACTTGAACTTGAAACTCCCATTCTCTACCTAGCCAATAGATTTCACCTGCTGCTCGTTCCAGACGCATCACCTGCAGCCTATTTAAACCCAGCTCGCAGCCACAGCCCTTGTTCACTCATCAAACCAGCCAGCCTCAACCAGTTGCTCCTAGCCTTCAGTTACCTTGTTGCCTCTGGTGTTCCGTACCTGTTCCCTCTTGTTTTGTGGCCCTCGTGGCTTGTTATTTTGCAGTTTATTACTAGAGTTGCCGTTTGTCGCTGAACCGTTTCCACTGCTGTGCTTTTGGGTGAAGCCTCCTGACAGTAGTGGTGATCAGTGCCCTCAGAGTGGCTGGTCGCTCAGGCACATGTAGAAAGCTGCTCAGCTAGATGCCACTGCTGGCTCAGCCCAGTCAGGAGCTGACACTTTCCCAGCATGGAGAGTGGCAACATCTCCCTGGCACCTCTTCTCATCAAACAACTACTGCCATTGAGCAAGGGGCTCACAAACAGAGCCACGGAGGATTATACTTTGCAAATATTTCTCCACCAAAGGCAATAATCTGACATTAATCCTCTTGTGCCAGACCTCCAGGTGCTTTATTTATTTATTGTTTAGCATTACAACGAGAACAGCTTCATCTGGGCAATGAGCCGCACCGTCCAGCAACCCCATCACAAGACAATTTACAATGACCAATTATCCGACTAACCGGTAGGTGGGAGGAAATCAGAGCTCTCAGAGGAAACCCACGCGGTCACAGAGGCAACGTACAAACTCAGAACTGAACCCTGTACTCCGACACCCCGACCTGCGACAGCATTATGCTTACCTGTATGCTACTGTGGTGCCCAAATCCATGGTCTCAAACCGAAAGTTCATAGTACAAATATGTCACGGTACACTACCCTGAGATTCAGGAGAACATTGGTGTCAGCTGCGGTTTCAGCAGATGCTGATCCCACTGAGGAATTGTGGTGGGGTCTGGTGCAGACTGGACTTTCTTTCACTTCATTAATCATAGAACATTACAGCACAGTACAGGCTCTTCGGCCCCAGTGTTGAGCCAATCTTTTAAACCACACCTATTCTAAGATTAATCTAACTCTTCCCTCTTAAATAGCCCTCCATTGTCAAGCTTTCAGCCATACGAACAGAATTAGGCCATTCGACCCATTGAGTCTGCTCCGCTATTCCATCATTATCCCCCTCAGCTCCTACTCTCCTGCCTTTTGCCCATAATCTTTGGTGCCCTGGCTTATGAAGAACCTATTCACCCCTGCCTTAAATATACCCAATGTGAAGGTCAGAGACAGCTGCAGGAGGCTGGAGGCCTGGAAGCAGCCAGTCCTAGGTCTGGAGGAGTTTGTGTGAGTGTGTGTGTGTGTCCGTCTGTCTCTGTGTATGTGAGTGTGTGTGTGTATCTGTGTCTCTCTGTGTGAGTGTGTGTGTGTGTATCTCTGTATGAGTGAGTGTGTGTGTCTCTGTGTGAGTGTCTGCGTGCTCCTGTGTGTGTGTGTTTCTGTGTGAGTGTGTGAGTGAGTGTGTGTGTCTCTGTGTGAGTGTGTCTGTGTGTGCATGTGAATGTGTTTCTGTGTCAGTGTGTGTGTGTGTGGTGGGTGGGAGAGGGGGAGGTGCTTGTTATGTTGTGTTCTGTGTTGTTCTGCTGTGCATTGTGGACGTGTTATGTTGGTGCTGGAACGTGTTCTGACACTTGTGGGCTGCCCACAGCACAAACCCCCACACAGACTGTTGGTCATTGACGCAAACAACACATTTCACTCTATATTTCGATCCACGTGCAGTAAGTAAACCTGAATCTGGTAGTTGTATCCAGCCGAAAGTTCAGGAGACCTAAGGGGTTCACTTGTCTGTGGTGGACGTTGACCAGCTGATCTACTGAATGCTTGCAGTGGTTCGGCGCAGAACAATGTCTCCAACACTGCCTAAACTAAAGGTCTCAGTAGTGGTGATGTACCAAGGGAGAGGTGGGTGTGAAAGGAAGGCAGAAAGATATGGAATTTCCCTCTCACAAGGACTCATTTCCTGGAGGGAAGCTGCAATATTTCTGTTCGTAAGCATTGTAACTGAGACTTGACTCAAGAATTCAACTGGATGTGAGAACTAGCAGGGGCCCACCAAAACAGTGGGGTCAGACCCAGCCTGGGACTAACCCCAGCATTCAGAACTGGTTCAGCTCTGATGGTGAGGTGGAACTCCTGTACTGCCACAGCACCTTCTGCACCCACTGGGCACCCTGGGGCATGAGAGTGCTGGGGAGGCAGAGGCTGAACTTGCAGTCTGGATCTGCCCCCAGTGGACTCGGGCGTGGGGGTGGCCATTCAGGGCGGAACCACAGAGACCGGGAGCTGAGCATCCTTGTCCGGAGAACGATGGCGAAAAGAAACCGCAGGCACCGGAGAGGAGCTCTGCCTGACACAACCCTTCAACAACCGCAGACGGGTGCCACAGTAGTGCAGCAGTTAGTGTGATGCTATGACAGCTCAGGGTTCAATACCAGTGTCCTCTGTAAAGAGATTGTGCGTCCGCCCTGTGGAATGTGTAGGTGTCCTCCCACAGTCCGAAGGCGTATGCTCGGTGGGTGAGGTGTTTGTTGTGAACTGTCCCGTGTTTAGGCTAGGGTTAAGTGCTGGGTTGCTGGGCGGTGCAGCTCAGCGGGCCGGAAGAGGCTGTTCCGTGCTGTATCTCTAAATTAAAAAAAATTTAAGTGTCAGGGAAAGCCTGGGATTGCGGAAGAAACAGGGGAATGTCTGTTGCTTGAATTGGAGTGGTCAGTCCATGGATCGTCCGTCCCGAGACAAAACCTCACAGAATTCTGTATGAAGCTCAACGCTAAATGAGTGAGGGTACCAAAGGCAGAGGGGAGGTAGGTGCCTGCAGCTACGTACAGCACCTCACTACTCAATGTTAGCACTGAGGGAGAGTCACCCCGGGAGGGGGGGTACTGAGGGAGGGTCACCCCGGGAGGGGTGGTACCGAGGGAGAGTCACCCCGGGAGGGGGAGTACTGAGGGAGAGTCACCCCGGGAGGGGTGGTACTGAGGGAGGGTCACACCATGTGGGGGGTACAGACAGAGGGTCAGAGGGTCACTCCAGGAGGGGTGGTACTGACGGAGAGTCACACCGGAGGGGGGGGTACAGACAGAGGGTCACCCCGGGAGGGGTGGTACTGAGGGAGGGTCACACCAGGACGGGTGGTACTGACAGAGGGTCACAGGGGAAGGGCTAGTACTGACGGAGGGGTGATACTGAGGGAGGACCAGACAGCGGGTTAGGGACACTGAGGGAGGTTCACAATCTCTCCACTATCTCACTATCCCCCTCCTCTATCTCACTCCCACTCCCCTCCCTCTATCCTCCTCTTCCCTATCCCCTCTCCCCCATCTTACCCTCCTGTCCCCATCTCTATCTTTCCCCTGTCACTCCCGTTCTCTTCTTTCCCTCTCATACCCCTCCTCCCATTCACTACCATTCTACCCTCCTCCCCCTCCCTATCTCCCCCTCCCCACCCTCTCTCCCTCCCCTCCTCCCCTCCCCTCTCCTCTCTCCCTCCCCTCCCCTCTCCCCTCCTGCCCCTCCCTATCTCCCCTCCTGCCCCTCTCTCTCTCCCCCTCTCCCCTCCTGCCCCTCCCTATCTCCCCTCCTCCCCCTATCTCCCTCCCCTCCCTATCTCCCTCCCCTCCTCCCCCTCCCTATCTCCCCTCCTGCCCCTCCCTCCCCCTCTCCCCTCCCCTCCCCTCCCCCTCTCCCCTCCCCTCCCCCTCTCCCCTCCCCTCTTTCCCTCCCCCTCTCCCCTCCCCTCTCCTCTCCCTCCCTCTCTCCCTCCCCTCCCCTATCTCCCTCCCCTCCTCCCCCTCCCTATCTCCCCTCCTGCCCCTCCCCTCTCTCCCTCCTCCCCCTCCCTCCCTGTCCCGTGGGTGGTGCTACCCCAGATGCTACGTGCTGAGTGGAAGGTACCGGGAATCCGCGTGCTGATTGGTGCAGCCACTTGCCAGTCACTGACAGCTGGGGATAGGGCGGGACTATGAGGGAGAGAGAAAGTGAAACCGCGAGTAAGTGAGGAGTGAAAGGGGGAGATGGAGAGAGTGTGGGGGGGGGAGAGGGCAGAGAGAGAGAGAGTGGAAGAGGGAGAGATATAGAGAGTGAGTGAGAGAGAGGGAGGGAGAGATGAGAGAGAAGGAAGGGGTAAGGAAGAGATGTGGGTAGAGAGAAGAGAGTGGGGGGAGGGAAGGAGGGAGGAAAGAGAGGGGAAGGAGGGAGGAAAGAGAGGGGGAGGGAATGAGGGAGGAAAGAGGGGGAGGGAAGGAGGCAGGAAAGAGAGGAGGAGGGAGGAAAGGGGGAGGGGTGAAGGAGAGTGAAATGGCTAGGGGTGAGGTAGCACAGGAAGGGAAAGGGTGAGGGCAGAGGGGATAGGACAGAGTGAGGGTGTGGTGAGGGAAGACAGGGCAGGAGGTGGGTAAAACCACCAAACGGGGAGAAGTCAGGAGAATGGGGTTGAGAAGGATAATAAATCAGTTGTGACTGAATGGTGGGGCAGACTTGATAGACCAAATGGCCTAATTCTGCTCCTATGCCGTGTGGTGCTATGGGTGGAGTGGCCAGGTAGGGTTGGACACGGGGTGTTGTGAATGGGAGAGGGAGATCAGGTGTGGGGAGAGCGGACAGTGGGGGAGTGAACGGAGGGGACGGGTGGGGAAATGGATGAACATGAAGCAAGAGAGGGAGGGCAGTGTGCGAGGGGGAGGGTGTTATGGAGGATGATGTTATGAACATGGGGGTAGGTCGGCCACTGCCCCACACACACTGCGTTAACATGAAGCCCACTGTGCGTGTGACAGCGGCGAACCGGCTCTCAGGACAGCAGCTGGAAGATGGGAGGGGAGTGAGGGAATGGAGTAGACTTGGGGAAGGAATGAGAGGGTGGGGGTGCGGGGGCCATGTCAGACACTGACCCACAGTTTACTGTGTAACGTTCAGTGGGCCTGAAGCAACACCTGAATGGAGGGGGAGGGGGAGGCAGAGGGAAGAGGAGAAGGAGGGGGAGGGGTGTGTGTCCATGAGGCAGTTTATTCCCCTGGTGGGACCCCCCCAGAGGGCACTGGCAGTGGAGGATGGGTGATCTGCTCCGTAGGGTGGTGCGAGAACATTAAGCACTGGGCAGGGGCAATGTCTGAGGGAATGGAGATCTCAGACACAGCGGGGCAGCTGCATCCCACCCCAGGCTCAGCGTCAGGGAGCAGCTCCATGTCGACTGGACCCTCTGGATCTCTAGAGTGAAATCAAGGAGTTGGTCGTGGGCTTCAGGAAGGGGAAATTGAGGGATCACACACCAGTCCTCATGGAGGGATCAGAAATGGAAAAGGTAAGCAGCTTGAAGTTGCTGGTTGTCAACATCTCTGAGGATCTGTCCTGGGTCCAACATATTGATGAGGTTACAAAGCTACAACAGCAGCTGTATTTCATTAGCAGATGTTTTATGTCACTAAAGACACTCTCAAAGTTTTACAGGTGTACCATGGACAGCATTCTAACTAGCTACATTATCATCTGGAATTGGGGGGGGGGGCTACTGCGCAGGATCAGAAAAAGCTGCAGAAAGATGTAAGCTCAGCCAGTTCCATCATGGGCACCAGCCTCCCCAGCATCGAGGACATCTTCAACAGGCGATGCCTCAGAAAGGCAGCATCCGTCATTAAGGACCCCCATCACCCAGGACATGCCCTCTTCTCATTGCTACCATCAGGGAGGAGGTACAGGAGCCTGAAGATACACATTCAATGTTTAAGGAACAGCTTCTTCCCCTTCACCTTCAGATTTGTGAATGGACGTTAAACCCTCACTGGGTTTTTCTCTCTTTTTGCACTGCATACTTAATTTTTTAAATGTATGTTTCTTATTGTAATTTATAGTTTTTAGTATATATTGCAATGTACTGCTGCCACAAAACAACACATTTCACCATGTAGAGTGTGGAAATGATATTAAACCTGATTCTGACTCTGAGTGGAATCGCTCGATAGCTGAAGTTCAGCCAGAGGTCACAGCTTAAAACAACATCCGGAAACTTCCGCAGGAAGGACTGCAACAACACCCAGCTCTTGTTCAGGGAATGTGTGTGTGTGCGTGTATGTGTGTCAATGAGTGTGTGTCTGTATGAGAGCGTGTGCAAATGTGTCTGTGTGAGAGAGAGTGAGTGTGTGTCTGTGTTAGTATGTGCAAGTGTGTTTGTGTGTATGAGTGTGTGCCTGTGTCTTTAAGAGGTGTGCAAATGTGTTTTATGTATGAGACAGTGTATTTGTGAGAAAATGAATGTGTGTGTTTGTGTGAGTTTGTGTGTGTGTGAGAGAGAGTATGTGCAAATGTGTTTGAATATGTGTCTGAGTATGAATGTGTATGCCTGTGAGAGCATATGCAAATATGTTAGTGTGAGAGAGAGTGAGCATGGGTGGAAGTGTGTGTATGTGTGTTTCAGTGTGGATGGTGTGCGGGTCTGAGAGTGTGTGTGTGGGCACATGCAGAGTAGAGACGTGGCTGACCAGTGAAAGACACAGACAGGTGGTGCATGAAGCTGATGCGATTCAGTTTGGAAGAAGGCAATGGAAAATGGTGCAGGAAGAGAGAGATTGTGAAATACAGGTGCACTCCCATGGTTTTGCTGATATCAGAGTGGTGGGTGTACTGGGGAAGCCCCTGCCACTCAGCATTATGTTGATTATCCAGGGGCTTCGGACATCATATTGAAGTCAGCAGTAATGACCAATCAATGCCATCAGACTGACAAAGACCCCAAAGAGGATGTTTGTTATAGAGGGCGAGTCCAGGACCAGACGGGATGCTTAGTGATGATACTCATGCCTTTAGAACAGAGATGAGGAGGAATTTCTTTAGCCTGAAAGTGGTGACTCTGTGGAATTCATTGCTGCAGGCAGCTGTGGAGGCCAAGTCATTGAGTATATTTAAAGTGGAGGGTGACGGGTTCTGGATTAGTCAGGGGGTCAAAGGTTATGGGGAGAAGGCAGGAGGATGGGGTTGAGAGGGAAAATAAATCAGCCATGGTGGAACGGTGGAGCAGACTAGATCGGCTGAATGGCTAAACTTTGCTCCTAGCCTTACGGTCTTTTGGACGCACTGAGCCAAGGAGTAAGAAGGAGTGCTGGGTTAGGGGAATATGGGTGATTGAATTAACAACAGGAAGGGGGGTGAATGGGGGTTTGGCACAGGAATTGGAGCAAAAGGAGAGCAATGTTATCGCACAGTAAGCTGTTGTGGTCGGCTGTGAAAAGGAAGGAACGGGGCTTTAAACTGGGTAATGAATACTTGTCATTTACAGGGCTGTGAGGAAAGAAGAGCAGCAGGGTTATCACAACGCTTTACAATGCCGGTGATCAGGGTCTGGTTCTCTCCATAGTCTGTAAGGAGTTTATACATACTCCCGGTGAATGGGTGGGTTTCCCCTGGGTGCTCCAGGTTCCTCCCACCAGTTAGTAGGTTAATTGATCACGTGGCTCTAATTGTGCGGTGTGGGCTCATTGGGACGGAAGGGAATGTTACCCCTGCTGAATCTCTAAATAAAAATAAGGTGAAGAGGGAGGTGGGACTGATTGTAGTCAAATCACAATGGAGCCACATTGTTCTGTTAGTGTGTCGAGCAGTCTGACTCAGAAACACTTGCTGGCTCAGTCAGGTCATTACCTCGATGATCAGTGTAACACATGAAAACCAGACGCTGTAGGTTCCATTCTCACACCAGAGCTTTGCTGGAATTTCCTGGTTATGTTCACTGAGACCTCGAGTTCATTTGAGTTTTGAGATCATTCTGTGCTCGCTATTGAGGTGACAGCAGCAGGGAGTGTTACCTGCACTACCTCAGCCACTGGCAATCTTCTCACCTTTAGCTCAGGCTCTCTGGGATAATTTAGTCTTATCAATAACCCTGACTGCCTCTTGGTATTTTTTTAATTCTTCTGTTGGGATCTGGACATGATTAGGACAAGTTATTGTGATGATCAGTTATAGTAAAGTTCCATTGAGCGTAGGGCTTTACCTAGGGGAGGTGTCTGTAAGGAGCTTGCACACCCCGCTTTTGACTGTGTCGGTTTCTCTGGGTGCTCTGTGGACAGTCCAAAGACATACTGGTTAGGGTCAGTAAGATCTGGACACGCTATTTTGGCACTGGAAGTGTGGCGACATGTGCTGGCTGCCCCAGCGCATCCTTAACACAAACTATGCATTTCGCTGTATTTTTCAATGCACGTGGAATGGCGGCAGAACAAGACTGGCTGGAGTATCTGGAAGCAGTTCGGACGGCCCAGGAAATATACATCCCGAAGTTGAAGAAGTATTCTAAAGGCAAGATGACACAACCGTGGCTGGCAGGGAAGTAAAAGTCAATGTAAAAGCAAAAGAGAAGGCACGTAATAGAGCAAAAATGAGTGAGAAGTTAGAGGATTCGTGGACTTTTAAAAACCACAGAAGGCAGCTGAAAAGCCATAAAGAGAGAAAAGAGGGATGTTGGCGTTGAATGGTGAGCTGTAGTTGATAAAGAACAGTGAGGAGTAATTGATGTACTCACTGGAGTTTAGAAGAACGGAGGGGAGATCTCAGTGAAAACTGCTGAATATTGAAAGGGCTGGACAGAGTGGATGTGGAATGGATGTTTCCTCTTGTAGGTGATTCTCAGACCAGTGGGCACAGCTAGTTTTGTTTGCACTACCTTACTTTCCCTTTTCTATTTTCTATTTATGGTTTATAATTTAAATTTTTACTATTTACTATCAATTTGTAATCCAGGGAGCGCGAAGCGCAGGATCAAATATCGCTGTGATGATTGTACGCTCTGGTATCAATTGTTTGGCGACATTAAAGTAAAGTAGAGTAAAGCCTCGGAATAGAGGGATGTCCATTTTGAACAGAGATGAGGAGGGATCACCCCCAGAGTGTGGTGACTCTCTGGAATTCATTGCTACAGGCGGCTATGGAGGCCAAGTTATTGGGTAAATTTAAAACAGAGATTGATAGGTTCTCAATTAGTCAGGGTGTCAAAAGTTAGGGGGAAAAGGCCGGAGAATGGGATTGAGAGGGATAATAAATCAGCCGCGATGGGATAGCGGAGCAGAGTGGAGGGCTGAATGGCCTTATCCTGCTCCTATGTCTTATCGTCTTCAACCTCATATATATTGAACACATACCCTGTAGTACTGAAGGGAAGAGTTTACAATTGTCTACCTTCACTATGCCCTCCATCGGGGTAGACCTCACAGAGTCATGCATACACCTGACTTTGTCTACCATGTTGACGTATCAGTTAGTGTCTGTAAGGAGTTCGTATGTTCTCCCTGTAACCACGTAGGTCTCTTCCCACAGTCCAAAGATGTGGCAGTTGGTAGGTTAGTTGGTCATTGTAAATTGTCCTGTGATTAGGCGAGGGTTAAACAGTGGGTGTGTGGACAATACGGCTCAGTGGGCTGGAAGAGCCTGTTCCCACTGTATCTCTAAATCAGTATCGTACACAACATCCCTTCCGACCATTCATTTTATATAATAATAACTTTATTTATAGAACACTTTTCATACAGATGATCTGGTTCAAAGTGCTTTACGATGGGATAAAAGTCCAAACATGAAAATAAAATAAAAAATAAAAATAAAAGACAAAAAGATGTTGGTTAAATAAATGGTTTCTGAGCTGGTGTTTAAAAGTGTCAACTGTGTCTGCATCCGTTATAGATTTAGGCATTGAGTTCAAAAAAGCTGACTTGCCAATTATCATTTAAAGGAAATCGTTTAAATTTAAGAGACGTGCAGAAGAAGACCTGAGAGCTGGAGCAGGATTACAAAACAAAAACGATTCTGGGATGTACTCCTGTCCTAGACCATCGAAAGCTTTAAAAACAAGTAAGTGAACTTTAAAATCAATTCTGAAAGAAGCCAATACAGAGTAGAGAGGACTGGAGTTAGAAGTCTAGTGCAGCGTGTGAATGAGTTGAAGTTCCTCAATAGATTCCTTTAGAAGGACAGTAAACGGTTCATTGCAGAAATCTAGACTATTCCATATAGAGGTGTGAATTAGTTTTTCAGCCTCATTATGTGACAGAAACAGACACAACTTTGCAAGATTTCTTAAGTGTAGAAATGCTACCCTGGTCACTTTCTTTCTGTGGGAATTAAAATTCTCATCTGAGTCAAGGATAACATCCAGGCTAGTTACTTCTGATTTTTCAAGGGGAGCCAAGGGTCCCAAGTTATCAAGCACTTTATTTCTTTTGGTTTTGGGACCATCCAGAAGTATTTCAGTTTTATTTTCGTTTGGCTTTGGAAATTATTGCTAATCCATTTGCTTATTGCAGCTATATCAGAAGCCAGAGAAGTTAGAGTGTTATTATCATCAGGCTCAACTGCCATTTACAATTGTGTGTCATCTACATAACCGTGGAAGTCAAGTTTATGCTCTCTAATGATGTCTCTGAAGAGGAACAGGTATAAGGAGAAGAGTAGGGGACTAAGACAGCTTCCCTGAGCAATGCCAAAAGGCACATTGTATCTCTTAGAAAACTGGTCTCCAAAACAGACAAAAATATTAATGGAACTATCAACAAAAATGATTAGAGGCAGAACCAGAGAGGCCAACCCAATTCTCAAGGTGATCTAGGAAAATGTTGTAGTCAATTGTGTTGAAGGCAGCACTTAGATCTGGAAGAATCAGAACCGAGACTCAGTTGGTATCAGTGGTGAGCTTCAGGTCACTGACAATTTTGGTAGTTTGTTTCTGGTAAGGATGACAAGGAGCATCTCCAAAACCTCAAGATAGTGTTAAAAAGATTAGAAGATGGTGAGCTCAGAGCACAACACAAGTATGAATGCTTTAAACCAAGCATCGCTTACTGTGGTCAACCCATTGACGCACAAGAATGCTGAGAATATTGAAGATGCCCCAAAGCCAAAGGATGTTGTGATCCTTTTTTGTCAATTACTATAACAGGTTCCTGCTAAGCCTGGTCACTTTGCTCCATCCCTTCAGCTGATTACAGCAGATTGGGAAGAAATGGTAATGGACGAAGCAGTGTGAGGTGGCTTTGCGAAAGGCAAAGGAAGTGGTGACGTCAGACACTGTACTCCAGTGAAGCTTGCCTGCGTTGCCTCTCCTTATGGTGTAGGTGCAGTCATGTCACGTGTTATGTGTGATGGTAGTGAACGCCTGATAGCCTTTGCATCACGTTCCCTTACTGCTGCCTAGAAAAATAACGCACAAGTTAACAGAGAGGCTTTGAGTCTGGGTTGGGGTGGAGAACATTTTGACCAGTGCTTGTATGGGGGGAGAGTTTACCCTCATTACTGATCATCAACCACTAGTGTCCATTTTCAATCCACAGAAGGGTGTTCCACTAATATCAGCAGCACAGAGAGAAGAGATGGGCTCTGTTTCTTGGAGGACACAAATGCAAGATTGAATTCAAGAGGACGACTAACCATGGAAATGCTGATGGGTTAGACCATAAGACATAGGAACAGAATTAGGCCATCTGGCCCGTTGAGTCTGCTCCGCCACTTAATCATGTCTGATCCTTTTTTTCTCCTCCAGTTCCCGACCTGTGGTAGTGGCCAGTGCCGTCATGTTTGCTGTTGTGTGCTGGGGCAGCAGGCTGAGGGTAGCAGACACCAACAGGATCAACAAACTCATTCGTAAGGCCAGTGATGTTGTGGGGATGGAACTGGACTCTCTCACGGTGGTGTCTGAAAAGAGGATGCTGTCTAAGTTGCATGCCATCTTGGTCAATGTCTCCCATCCACTACATAATGTACTGGGTGGGCACAGGAGTACATTCAGCCAGAGACTCATTCTACCGAGATGCAGCACAGAGCGTCATAGGAAGTCATTCCTGCCTGTGGCCATCAAACTTTACAACTCCTCCCTTGGAGGGTCAGACACCCTGAGCCAATAGGCTGGTCCTGGACTTATTTCCTGGCATAATTTACATATTACTATTTAACTATTTATGGTTTTATTACTAGTTGTTATTTATGGAGCAACTGTAACGAAAATCCAATTTCTCCCGGGATCAATAAAGTATGACTATGACAATGACCTTCTCCCCGTAACCTTTGATGCCATGTCCAATCAAGAACCTATCAATTTCTGCCTTAAATACACCCAACGACCTGGCCTCCACAGCTGTATGTGGCAAAAATTTCCACAAATTCACCACCTCTGACAAAAGAAATTTCTCCGCATCTCTGTTTTGAAAGGGCACCCCTCTATCCTGAGGCTGTGCCCTCTTGTCCTAGACTCCCCCACCATGGGAAACATCCTTTCCACATCTACTCTGTCTCGGCCTTTCAACATTTGAAAGGTTTCAATGAGATTCCCCCCTCATCCTGAATTCCAGCAAGTACAGACCCAGAGCCATCAAACGTTCATCGTATGATAACCCTTTCATTGCTGGAATCATCTTTATGAACTTCCTCTGGACCCTCTCCAATGCCAGCACATCTTTTCTAAGATGAGGGGCCCAAAACTGTTCACAATACTCAAGGTGAGGCCTCACCAGTGCCTCACAAAGCCTCAGCACTACATCCCTGCTCTTGTATTCTAGACCTCTTAAAATGAATGCTAACATGGCATTTGCCTTCCTCACCACCGACTCGACCTGCAAGTTAACCTTTAGAGTGTTCTGCACAAGGACTTCCAAGTCCCTTTGCATCTCAGATTTCTGGATTTTCTCCCCGTTTAGAAAATTGTCCACACTGCTATTTCTACTACCAAAGTGCATGACCATGCATTTTCCAACATTCTATTTCATTTGCCACTTTCTCGCCCATTCTCCTAATCTAAGTCCTTCTGCATCCTACTTGTTTCCTCAACACTACCTGCCCCTCCACCAATCTTCGAATCATCTGCAAACTTGGCAACAAAGCCATCTATTCCATCATCTAAATCGTTTATATACAGCATAAAAAGAAGCGGTCCCAACACCGATCCCTGCGGAACACCACTAGTCACTGGCAGCCAACCGGAAAAGGATCCTTTTATTCCCACTCGCTGCCTCCTAACAATCAGCCAATGCTCTAACCATGTTAGTAACTTTCCTGTAATAACATGGACTCTTAATTTGGTAAGCAGCCTCATGTGTGGCACCTTGTCAAAGGCCTTCTGAAAGTCCAAACACACAACATCCACTGCATCCCCTTTATCTATCCTACTTGTTATCTCCTCAAAGAATTCCAACAGGTTCATCAGGCAGGATTTCCCCTGAAGGAAACCATGCTGACTTTGTACTATTTTGTTCTGTGTCACCAAGTACTCCGTAAACTCATCCTTAGCAATTGACTCATCACCTCATCCTTGACAATTGACTCCAACATCTCCTGAACCACTGTGGTCAGGCTAACTGGTCTATAATTTCCTTTCTGCTGCCTCCCCCCTATTCTTAAAGAGTGGAGTGACATTTGCAATTTTCCAGTCCTTTGGCACCATGCCAGAGTCCAATTATTTTGAAAGATCATTTCTGATGTCTTTGTATCTCTACCACGACCTCATTCAGAACCCTAGGGTGCAGCTCATCTGGTCCAGGTGACTTATGTACCTTCAGGTCTTTCAGCTTTTTGAGCACCTTCTCTCTTGTAACAGTAACTGCACCCACTTCCCTTCCTTCACCCACTACAACATCTGGCACACTGCTAGTGTCTTCCACAGTGAAGACTAACGCAAAATACTCATTTAGTTCATCTGCCATCTCCTTGTCTCCTGTTATTATGCCCCACCTCATTTTCTAGCAGTCCTATATCCACTCTCATTTCTCTTTTATTTTTTACGTACTTGATTAAACTTTTACTATCCACTTTGATATTGTTTGCTAGTTTGCCTTCATATTTCTTTTCCCTTCTAAGGATTTTTTTAGTTGCTCTCAGAAGGTTTTTAAAAACTTCCCAATCCTCTATCTTCCCAGTAATTTTTGCTTTGTTGTATGCCCTCTCTTTTGCTTTTACAACAGCTTTGACTTCCCTTGTCAGCCACGGTTGTACTATTTTACCATTTGAGTATTCCTTCATTTTTGGAATACACATGGCCTGCACCTTCCTCATTTTTCCTGGAAACTCAGGTCATTGCTGCTCTGCTGACTTCCCTGCCAGCAGCTCCTTCCAGTTTACTTTGGCCACCTCCTCTCTCATATAACTGTAAATTCCCTTACTCCACTGAAATACTGTGACATCAGACTTTACTTTCTCCCTATCAAATTTCAAGTTGAACTCAAATCATATTGTGATCACTGGTTCCTAAGGGTTCTTTTTAACTAAGCTCCCTAATCGCCTCCCGTTCATTACATAACACCCAATCCAGTATAGCTAATCTCCTAACAACAGGAATTCTGCAAATGCTGGAAATTCAAGCAACACACATCAAAGTTGCTGGTGAACGCAGCAGGCCACGCAGCATCTCTAGGAAGAGGTACAGTCGACGTTTCAGGCCGAGACCCTTCGTCAGGACTTCATCGACTGTACCTCTTCCTAGAGATGCTACCTGGCCTGCTGTGTTCACCAGCAACTTTGATGTGTGTAGCTAATCCCCTAGTAGGCTCAACAACAAACTGCTCTAAAAAGCCATCTCTTAGGCATTCAACCAACTCACTCTTTTGAGATCCATTACCAACCTGATTTTCCCAATCGACCTCCATGTTAAAATCTCCCATGACTACCATAACATTGCCCAAATGGATTGTCCCATTTACCCTTGGGAAAGGAAATACATGAAAAATTTACAAAAGAGGACACTCTTCTTGATGTATTCTCCCTAATGCAAATCAGAAGGCTTCCTATCCAAAGGGAAACCAGAAAAAAACCATCATTGTCTCAGGTCTACATGGCCACCCAGAATGGCTGGAATGTGCAGCAGAAATTGCACATCCCCCATTTTTACCAGCACTGAGATGAACTTGCCCTTGACGGGGTTTGCCTTATGTGGGGATTGAGAGTTGTTGTACCATCCAGGCTGACAGCTCAAGTGTTCGAAGAGCTAGGCATGGCCAAAATGAAAGTGTTGGCTGGAAGGTTTATCTGATGGCCTGTAGATCGGGCAGCTTGCCGTGCTCTGTTCAGGATGCCAACACACCCAGAAGGTGCCAAGAGCAGCGGCTCTCCATCCCTGGAAATGGCCCTCATTGCCCTTGCAGAGGATTCTTGTGGATTTTGCCAGACCATTCATGGGCACAAATTTCTTGATAGTAATGAATGCAGCTACAAAGTGGCCAGAAGTGACCCCAATATCCTTCACTACACCCTCACGTACAATGCTGATGTGTTGAGAATCTTTTTTGCAAGGTCTAGTGTTCCAGAACACTGAGTCAGTGACAATGGACCACAGTTTATTGTGGAACAGTTTCGGTTATTCCTGAAAATGAACGGAATAAGACATAGTACCACTGCACCACTCAGCTACAAATAGCTTGACAGAAAAGTTTGTCTAGAGTCTAAAGATCACTGACACTGAACCAGAAGCTTCTCATACATCAATGTAGCACAATCAACAACTGACCAGCCATGCTGTTCCTGAGTCGTCCCTTGCACTCACATTTGGATCTCCTCAGTCCCAGTCTCAGAAGGAGTATGCAGGACCAACAGCTGAGACAAATTGAAGGCTCTTAGGGCGAGGTGGTTCAATGTTTCATGCCTGGACAAGCATTCCCTGTGAAGGACAACAGAAGTGATCAAAAGTGTGAGTGGGTACTTGGAAAGATGAAGGACAAAGCCAGACCACTCTCTACACCGTGGAGATTGTGTCTGATGACACATTGATCAGTTGAGGAGAGCAAAGTCAATTGTTAGAGAAGCAGGTTGCCTACCGCTATCGGAAGCACTTTCTGCAGGTCTCAGAGTCGACTCCTACAACCACCACCCTGAAACCTGACATTGTTTCACAGCCACAAATCTCACCTGCCAAGCAGAGTGACCTCCCCTTCTCAGGAAAGACGTTATCCCTCAAGAGTAAGAAACCCTCCACAGCAATGAATGGGACAATTTAAAATTCACTATGTTGTGGACTTCTTTTGTCACAATTTAGAAGAGTGTGTATAACAGAAATAAAAAAGTAGTGAGGTAGTGTTCATGGGTTCAATGTCGATTTAGAAATTGGATGGCAGAGGGGAAGAAGCTGTTCCTGAATCACTGAGTGTGTGCCTTCAGAGTTCTGAACTTCCTTCCCGATGGTGATTGTGTGAAAAGGGCATCTCCTTAAAGATGGAGACTACTTTCCCGAGACACCGCTCCATGAAGATGTCTTGGATAATTTGGAGGCTGGTACCCATGATCGAGCAGACTAATGTTACAAGTTTTTGCAGCTTATTTTAATCATCTGCAGTAGCCCCCACCACCATACCAGACAGTGATGCAGCCAGTCAAAATACTCTCCATGGTACGTTTGTAGAAGTCTTTGAGTGTTTTGATTGACAAACCAAATCTCCTCAAACTCCTAATGAAATATAGCTGCTGTCTTGCCTTCTTTATGGCTGCATCAATATGTTGTGTCCAGGTTAGATCCTCAGAGCTTGACACCCAGGAACTTGAAACTATTCGCTGTCTCCACTTCTGATCCCTCTATGAGGATTGGTATGTGCTCCTTCATCTTACCCTTCCTGAAGTCCACAATCAGCTCTTTCATCTTACTGACGTTGAGTGCCAGGTTGTTGCTTTGGCACCATTCCACTATTTGGCATATCTCGCTCCTGTACACCCTGTTGTCACCACCTGAGATTCTACCAACAGTGATTGTATCATCAGCAAATTTATAGATGGTATTTGAGCTATGCCTAGCCACACAGTCATGGGTGTAGAGAGAGTAGAGCAGTGGGCTAAGCACACACCCCTGAGGTGCACCAGTGTTGACTGTTGGTGAGCTAGAGATGCAATTTCCAATCTGCACAGATTGTGGTCTTCTGGTTAGGAAATTGAGAATCCAGTCGCAGAGGGAGGTACAGAGGCCTGAGTTCTTTTCAATCAGAACTATAGGAATGATGGTGTTAAATGCTATTGTCAATATACAGAGTCCTGACATTGTTCAGGTGATCTGAGGCTGTGTGGAGAGCTGTAGAGATCATGTCTGTTGCAGATATATTGTGGTGATAGGCAAATTACAGTGGGTCCAGGTCCTTTCTGAGACAGGTGTTGATTCTGGCCATGACCAACATCTCAAAGCATTTCATCATCGTAAATTAGATTAGATTAGATTATGAGGACACTCAGTCCTCGTTTATTGTCATTTAGAAATGCATGCATTAAGAAATGATACAATGTTCCTCCAGTATGATATCACAAAAACACAGGACAGACCAAGGCTAAAACTGACAAAAACCACATAATTATAACATATAGTTACAACAGTGCAAAGCAATACCGTAATTTGATAAAGAGCAGACCATGGGCACGGTAAAAAAAAGTCTGAAGTTCTGATAGCCTCATCATCTCACGCAGACGGTAGAAAGGAGAAACTCTCCCCGCCATGAACCTCCAAGCGCCGCAAACTTGCCGATGCAGCACCCTGGAAACACTTGACCGCAGTGGACTCTGAGTCCGTCCGAAAACTTCGAGCCTCCGACCAGCCCTCTGACACCGAGCACCATCTCTGCTTTGACCCCGGCCCCGGCCGCCGAGCAACAAGCAAAGTTGAGGACTCGGGTCCTTCCCCTCCAGAGATTCTGGATCACACAGTAGCAGCGGCAGCAAAACAGGCATTTCAGAAGGTTCACCAGATGTTCCTCCGAGCTCTCATGTCTGCCTCCATCAAATCAGAATTGTGCACGGCACCCTACTTGACAGATAACAGAAATTCATCACCGGAGTGGCTGCTGCGAGCTGCGTCACGTCGCCATCTTCTCCTTTGTGAGCATCATTGGACAATAGTCCAATAGTCGTTGAGGCAGCTCACGCTGCTCTTCTTGAGAAATGTGTGTGTATTCTTTGTTGTTTACATAATGCACTGCAGGGTATATGTAAAAGTATGTAAATGGCATACATCATTACACCATCACATCCTCACAAAAGTAAAAACAAAGTACACGTGTTTATCTCCTGGTTCCTTGTTTTGCTTTCAATTAGTTTTAATGTTTTGGAGTTACAAACCATAACAGTGCACAGCATGGGGTTGGCTGCTTAAGAGATGCAGCAAAAAACAATGGGGTTATGTTAATTGGCCTGCAGCAAGCCAGGCAACTACAGCTCAAGTATTTTGCACTATCAGAAGAAATTGAAGGAAGTTTGCAGACCAAACTGAAATTATCACCTAGCATATCAAATAGCTGGTCTATCAATAGTTGGGAGATTTATAGAGTTGGCCCTCACAACACTAACCTTGGGCATCTGGCTGTCCATCCTCAGGCGCTTTTAGACCATATGTGTGAATTACTTTGTCCAACAAAAGGCATTTGAATCTTCAGATGTGTCTTATAGTGTGCTTTCACTGTAAATATTTCACTTCAAAGGAAGGCACGTATTGCAGAAAAAGATTTTATTGTAACTATTGAGATTGTATTGAGTCACCTTGACCTGAAGGGTATAAAAATGTGATGTACTTTCAGTTTGAGGCACTCTACCAAGAGGGTCTTCAAGAGGATGTCCATTTGCATGATGAATAAAGACTTTCATATCCACCAACTCTTCTGGTGTCTCCAGTGACTTAGTCACATCCACAATACTGGCATCCTGGAGACAGTTAGACTCATCCCATGAGCTAGAGGAATTTGGCAAAGGGGTGGGGTGGGGCAGGGCAGGGAGTTAGCAGAAAGTCCCGTCATGGAATTCATTCTGGTCAGAGGTCAGCACTAGTAGCCAGGTCAGTGGCCCCATGTTTGGCTCTGAGTGTAAAGGGGGAAGGGTGAAAACTGGCAGAGCGATGATAACAGGGGGCTCGAGAGCAAGGGGAGCAATCGATGCTGTTATGCTGTTGCTGAAACTCCAGATGGTTGAGGGTGGGGGTGGAGTAAGGAGCTGGGAGGTGATAGGTGGGAAAGATGAAAGGGCTGGAGATGAAGGAATCTGATAGGAGAGGAGAGTGGACCATAGGGGAAAGGGAAGGAGTCGGGGCACCGGGGGGGGGGGGAGGTGATAGGCAGATGAGAAGAGGTGAGAGGCCAGAGTGGGGAATGGGGGAAGGGGGAGTGAAAAATTTCTATCCTAAAGAACATTGCGAGCAACCTCTTGTCCCGGTGTTAGGTAGGTTTAAACACCACCTGCCCCATTGGAGGTCAGTGTCTCTGGGACATGTGGGTGTACCTGACCTGCACAAACCAACTCAAACTGACTGAACAGGTCGAGAGCGCAAGGCGGGGTACGAACGATGAGGAAGGTAAGAACAGACCCGCATTTTTCTACTGCAGGGTCTGACCATGAGACATGGGAGCAGAATCAGGGTTTTTGTCCCATCGAGTCTACTCCACCATTCCTGACAACTGTGAAATCAACAATAACTCACTGGGAAAGTTGAAGGCCCAATTTCTGCAAGTCTGCAGAAGCAGAGACGGCCTGACGTGAGGTTGGAGGACAGTACGTGTGTGTGGGCGGGTGGGCGGAATGGGGCTTGCTGTCTTCTGTCGGGCGGTGTGGACGTACTTTGCTGGCACCGGAATGAGTGGTGACACTTTGGGTTGTCCCCAGCACAGTTGTTAATGCAAACTATGCAGTTCTCTGTATGTTTTCATGTACACGTGATAAATACGTCTGAATCTAATTGTCCAGGCACCTGTCCTACCTCGGCACAGTACAACCCTCAGGCTTGACTCCTGGCCCCTGACGTGAACAAACTCAGGTAACCAGCCTTTCCTGTTTGTGTTAACAGTGGCCAGTGTTGGTTATAATCCTCTAGCTGTAACAGTAACTCAGTTCTCCCTCTCTCTGAGTTTAGGATAAAGGATAAAAGATTTAGAGGATTTGAGGAAATGCCAGAATGTGTGGCGAGTGTAGGATGAAAGTGTGTAGACAGCACACCTGAGCAACCCCAGGTTCCGCAATGATGAGTCAAAAATGGGCCATTCTGTTTTAATGATCAGAGGGAGTCTTAACCACCATCTCCCTCGTTATCACCTTGCACCTTATAGTCTGCCTGCCTGCACTGCGCTCTCTCTGTAAGTGTGACACTTCATTCTGCACCGGTGATGAAATGATCTGTATCGATAGCATGCAAAGCAAGGTGTTTCATGTACCTCCGTACATGGGGTGTGGGGCAGAGGGGGGTGGTTCACGTTCGTTTATCATTCAACCATACATCCCCCTGGGGTCAGGGTGCAAAACACATTACCGACAACACACAGCACCTATCACATACAGTTACAATGCGTAAAAACATGGTCACGAAGAAATAATCTAGCCTAAGTCCCTGAGGGGCATGGCCTGTAGATCGATGGTAAATTGTCCTGATCCAGTCTGCTCCTCCAGAGTGAACAGTGGGTGGGTGGTGCAAAGCGAGCGGGCAGTGGGAGGGGGTCACAGAGAGAGCGGGCAGTGGGAGGGTGGTGCCGAGCGGTACCTGTGATGGGCACTCGGGCGCTGAGGTATTTTATTTGTTTCAGCTCATCCAGTCACAACTGGACGTGATCTTCATGAGTGATCAATAAAACACAAACAGCTATTTTCAATTGTCATTTATTTTTGAACATTAAATACTTTAAATCAGAAAGATCGGAGCCAGTCATGACCTTTTATACACTACATTCCTGAGGGAGACAGACGGCTAATCAATCTAGGTATATAAACTATCGCATGTATTTATATTTATTGTGCTCTTTATCTTATTGTGTTTGTTTGTGCTGTATCGGATCCAGAGTAACAATCACTTTGTCCTCCTTTACACTGGTGTACTGGAAATGACACGGAATCTAACATCTCTCCCGCAGTTCCATCCAGGATTGGCGTGTAGTCATTATGAACCTGAACCGAGATTATAACCTCAAAAGTTCCGTATTTAACTCTCCAGTGGGCAAACTCAGAAACAGAACAACTCTGTAAAATCCTTACTCAGACAAGAAATTTAAATTATTCACATAGAAATAGAGTTTATTCTCATAATTTGCCCTTTCAAATATAGTTAAGGGTTTCTGTACAACTTTGTTAACATTATAATCCAAGACTGGGTGATTTTCCCACCACTGGCAGAGGGGGAAATGAGTGGGGAGGGAGAGAGAAAGAGAGAGGGGGAGAGGGAGGGGCAAGAGAGGGTGGGGAGAGAGAGTGGGGGAGGGGAGGGAGAGAGAGTGGGGGGTGAGAGAGGGTAGGGGAGGAAGACAGCTGGATTGAATAAGGTACAGAGTGACTCCCCACTCCCGAGGGTCCGGGAGGCAGGCCATAACAGGCTAATGACATTGAATTCAAGAACACAAGAGATTCCGCCAATGCTGGAAATCCAGAGTAACAGACAGAAAATGCTGGAGGAACTCAGCAGGTCAGGCAGCATCCATGGAAATTAATAAACAGTCGACATTTCGGGCAGAGACCCTTCATCAGGACTCATAGGGAGTCCGGAATTGGAGAACAGAGGTGGGGAAGGGAGACCCACTCAATTCTCTGCATGAATGATCATTAGTCACCCCATGGTAGATGCAAGGCTGGGTGGTGTTGAACCTGTTGGAGAGACACAGGGAGACAACAGTAGATCTATTCCCCGCAGTAGATGGAAGGCTGGGTGGTGTTGAACCTGTTGGAGAGATGCAGGGGGTCAGTCCAGTGTTAATTTTATTGCGTGGGAGGAACAGCCTCATGGATTGAAAGGCCTCGTCTCAAGCAGCACGGTAATGAAGTGGTTAGCGTAATGCTTTTCAGTGCCAGTAACGACTAAACGGAGTTCAATCCCTGGCAGTGCCTCTTCTCCACATGACTGTGTGGGTTTCCTCTTGGTGCTCTGGTTGCCTCCCAAAGACGTACACGTTAGGGTTAGTAAGTTGTGGACACGGTACGTCGGCGTCAGAAGTGTGTGATACTTGCGGGCTGCCCCCAGCACATCCTCGGACCGCGTTGGTCATTGGTGCAAGCGACCCATTTCACTAGATGTGTCGATATGCACTCGACAAATAAAGCAAGTCTTTATCAGTTTTAAGAGACTGGGTGGTGGACACTGCTCCCCCTGTCTGCAGTCTGTCCCACGGCACAAACCAGCCCCCTGGGTGGGGATCTGGAGTCACCATCCACACACAGGACACCTCAAACGAACACCCCCTCCGGGTTCAGGCTCGACACCACGGGGTTCTGCAGATTCCGCGGGTTTCCCAGGAAGTGCCTGGATGTGGTTCGGGCCGTGGAGTCCAGTTCTGAAACACAGAATATTGTGGTCGGGGTTAGAGCAGATCCAGCACACTTATCGGTTTATTCAGAGAACAGGCCCTTCGAGCCACACTACCCAACAACCCACTGATTTAACCCAAGCCTGATCACCGGATGGTTTACAATCACCTATTAACCTACTAACCAGTAAAGTACAGTACATCCTTGAACCGTGCGAGGAAACAGGACAGCCGGGGAAAATCCATGTGGAATGTGGAGACAGCGCTGGGACTGAACTCAGAACACGGAACTCTGGTGCCCTGAGCTGTAATAGCGTCACGCCAAGTGATACACTACTGCGGTGCCCCAAACGCATGTACCCTGAAACCTCAAAACATTCAGTGAAATGCGTGTCTGCACCAGGGTGAAGGGATGTTCAGGAGTTTGGGGGGGCTCAGGGTGAAGGGATGTTCAGGAGTTTGGGGGGGCTCAGGGTGAAGGGATGTTCAGGAGTTTGGGGGGGCTCAGGGTGAAGGGATGTTCAGGAGTTTGGGGGGGCTCAGGGTGAAGGGATGTTCAGGAGTTTGGGGGGGCTCAGGGTGAAGGGATGTTCAGGAGTTTGGGGGGGCTCAGGGTGAAGGGATGTTCAGGAGTTTGGGGGGGCTCAGGGTGAAGGGATGTTCATGAGTTTGGGGGGGCTCAGGGTGAAGGGATGTTCAGGAGTTTGGGGGGGCAGACAATGGGTGAAGGGATGTTCAGGAGTTTGGGGGGGCAGACAATGGGTGAAGGGATGTTCAGGAGTTTGGGGGGGCTCAGGGTGAAGGGATGTTCAGGAGTTTGGGGGGGCTCAGGGTGAAGGGATGTTCAGGAGTTTGGGGGGGCTCAGGGTGAAGGGATGTTCAGGAGTTTGGGGGGGCTCAGGGTGAAGGGATGTTCAGGAGTTTGGGGGGGCTCAGGGTGAAGGGATGTTCAGGAGTTTGGGGGGGCTCAGGGTGAAGGGATGTTCAGGAGTTTGGGGGGGCTCAGGGTGAAGGGATGTTCAGGAGTTTGGGGGGGCTCAGGGTGAAGGGATGTTCAGGAGTTTGGGGGGGGAGACAATGGGTTTTCGAGAAGAGTTGGGTGTCTGGCGGAGCGGGTTTCACCAACCTTGGCAGGGAAGGAGCTAGGAGAGATGTCGGGTGGGGATTTCGGAGAGTGGTGGGCGGTTGGGTCTGGAAGACAGGGTCCAAAGAGGGGTGGGAGATGGTGCTGATGGTGGTGGGTGGGGACTGGGAGAGGCACTTGCTGGAGAGGGGCATTAGAGAGGCAGAGGTGTATTTCTGGGTGGGAGGGAGTGAAGGACGGTCAGCCAGAAGAGAGGTGGGAGAGTTGGGGGTCACCTGGAAGAGGTGTGGGAGAGTGGGGGAAGGGAGTGTGAGGGTCATCTGGAAGAGGTGTGGGAGAGTGGGGATTACTCAGGAGAGAGGGGGAAAGGAGTGTGAGGGTCACCCAGGAGAGAGGGGGAAGGGAGTGTAGGGGTCACTCAGGAGAGAGGGGTGGGAGGGTGGGGTTGCCAAGGAAAGCAGTGGGAGGGTGGGGTGTGTGCCTGGGAGACACTGGGAGGGAGCAGCTGTGTCTGGCAGCGAGGCAGGAGTCACCGAGGAGAGGGATTTGTGCCTAGGAGACAGAGCCACTCCGTCTCACTGTCTGGGAGAGGGTAGAGGGATCTAGATGGTTGGGTATCTGGGTTGGACTGCAACAGGGGTGTTGTCAGTGAGAGACCCTGAGGATGTGTGGGTGTTGGACTGAACTCACCTCCAGGACTGGAGGGTGGGCAGGGTCCCTGGGCAGGCAGTCCCTCCTCAGTGCGGCCGTGGCCCCCACCACTGCCCGTTTGTTGGATGAAGTGCTGTAGGTTGCACTGTCTCAGCTCCTTGTTCAGCTCCTCCAACTCCAGCCCTTTGGCCTGAAAACACAGACACGGCGATCAGCAGCCATACATGGGCCAGCACAGGGCAGTAACAAAAGACCACAGGGACCACAGGGACCACAGGACATAAGAGCAGAAGTAGACCATTCAGCCCATCAAGTCTGCTCCACTGTTCACCGTGATTTATTATCCTGCACTGCTCCCTGTTACTATTGATGGTGAGGACCTGCAAGTACCTGGGGGAGCACCTGGACAACAGACTTGAGTGGAGCACCAACACAGAGACTGTGTACAAGAAGGGCCAGAATCACCTCTACCTCCTGAGAAGACTGAGGTCCTTTGATATATACGGGCCTCTCCACATGTTCTGCCAGTCTGTTGTCACCAGTACAATCTTCTACGTGGTGGTGTGCTGGGGCAATGGCACCAACATGGGTGATGCCAACAAGCTCAATAAAGTGAGTACGCCTCCCCCCCGCCCCCTGTTAGACTGTTATTGATCTCTGTTTAGCTCTTTTTACCACACCCAGCTGTTACGGTAATTGTTGCATTATCAAGTGCGTGCTGGAGCTTTTGGAAAGCATC
The DNA here is from genome assembly GCF_963921235.1 of Mobula hypostoma. Classification (NCBI taxonomy): domain Eukaryota; kingdom Metazoa; phylum Chordata; class Chondrichthyes; order Myliobatiformes; family Myliobatidae; genus Mobula; species Mobula hypostoma. The sequence continues at coordinate 1,329,383 of NC_086107.1, forward strand.
AAGTTGGATAAGTCGCCAGGACCAGACGAGATGTACTCCAGGCTACTGTGGGAGGTGAGGGAGGAGATTGCTGAGCCTCTGGTGATGATCTTTGCATCATCAATAGGGACGGGAGAGGTTCCGGAGGATTGGAGGGTTGTGGATGTTGTTCCATTATTCAAGGAAGGGAGTAGAGATAGCCCAGGAAATTATAGGCCAGTGAGTCTTAACTCAGTGGTTGGTAAGTTGATGGAGAAGATCCTGAGAGGCAGGATTTATGAACATTTGGAGAGGCAGAATATGATTAGGAATAGTCAGCATGGCTTTGTCAAAGGCAGGTCGTGCCTTATGAGCCTGGTTGAATTTTTTGAGGATGTGACTAAGCATGTTGATGAAGGAAGAGTAGTAGATGTAGTATATATGGATTTCAGCAAGGCATTTGACAAGTTACCCCATGCAAGGCTTATTGAGAAAGTAAGGAGGCATGGGATTCAAGGGGACATTGCTTTGTGGATCCAGAACTGGCTTGCCCACAGAAGGCAAAGAGTGGTTGTAGAGGGGTCATATTCTGCATGGAGGTCGGTGACCGGTGGTGTGCCTCAGGGATCTGTTCTGGGACCCCTTCTCTTCGTGATTTTTATAAATGACCTGGATGAGGAACCGGTGGGATGGGTTAGTAAGTTTGCTGATGACACAAAGGTTGGGGGTGTTGTGGATAGTGTGGAGGGCTGTCAGAGGTTACAGCGGGACATTGATAGGATGCAAAACTGGGCTGAGAAGTGGCAGATGGAGTTCAACCCAGATAAGTGTCAGGTGGTTCATATTGGAGAGTCAAATATGATGGCAGAATATAGCATTAATGATAAGACTCTTGGCAGTGTGGAGAATCAGAGGGATCTTGGGGTCTGAGTCCATAGGACACTCAAAGCTGCTATGTAGGTTGACTCTGTGGTTAAGAAAGCATACGGTGCATTGGCCTTCATCAACCGTGGGATTGAGTTTAGGAGCCTAGAGGTAATGTTGCGGCTATATAGGACCCTGGTCAGACCCCACTTGGAGTACTGTGCTCAATTCTGGTCACCTCACTACAGGAAGGATGTGGAAACCATAGAAAGGGTGCAGAGGAGATTTACAAGGATGTTGCCTGGATTGGGGAGCATGCCTTATGAGAATAGGTTGAATGAACTCAGCCTTTTTTCCTTGGAGTGGCAGAGGATGAGAGGTGACCTGATAGAGGTGTATAAGATGATGAGAGGCATTGATCATGTGGATAGTCAGAGGGTTTTCTCCAGGGCTGAAATGGCTAGCATGAGAGGACACAGTTTTAAGGTGCTTGGAAGTAGGTACAGAGGAGATGTCAGGGTTAAGTTTTTTTTTAAACGCAGAGAGTGGTGAGTGCGTGGAATGGGCTGCCGGCAATGGTGAGACTCCTGGATAGGTACATGGAGCTAAGAAAAATAGAGGGCTATGGGTAATCCCAGGTAACTTCCAAGGTAAGAACATGTTCGACACAGCTTTGTGAGCCGAAGGGCTTGTATTGTGCTGTAAGTTTCCTATGTTTCTATGTAATCAGTGTGAAGTTGTAAATCTTGCAAATCTTGTAATCTTCGACTTGTAAGACTTGTGCATCTTATTTCTCTTATAATAATTGTATACCTGTGCTCTTGTAATGCTACTGTGGCACTGTGATTTCCTTTGGGATCAATAAAGTATCAACCTATCTATCTTATCCCTCCCAACCCCATTTTCCGGCCTTTGACACACTGACTAATCAAGAACCTTTCAACCTCTGCTTTAAATATATTCAATGACTTAGTTTCCACAATTGTCTGTGGCAATGAATTCCACAGATTCACTGGCCTCTTGCTAAAGAAATTCCTTCTCCTCTCTTTTTTAAATGGATATCCCTTTAATCTGAGGCTGTGTTATCTGGTCCTAGACCCCCCCCTACCACAGGAAATATCCTCTCCACATACACTCTAACCAGGCCTTTCAATAGGATTTAATGAGATCTCTCATTCTTGGAAACTCTAGTGAGTTCAGGCCAGGGGCTGTCAAATGCTCCTCATACATTAACCCTTTCATTCTTGGGATCATTTTCGTGAACCTCCTCCAGACCACCCCCCCCAATACCAGCACATCCTTTCTTAGATAAGGGGCCAAAAACTGCTCACAATACTCCCAAGTGCCTCTGACCAACGCCTTCATCCTGTCACCTCGCAGCCTCCAGGGTTAGTCTCAGCCTGTCCTTGTAACTTGTTGCTTTATCCCTGTCCTCTACCTTCTGCCTCTTCATAATGCTTTGCTGGTTGGCAGTCTCTTCCCTCAGTGATCTTCACGATTCTGTATGCGCATCTTCCAGTGAGATTCCTCACCGCCACAGACAGACCATCCCTCTCCCTGATCGCTGCAGCATACTCCGTTCAGATTTAGGGAATATCTGCTTAAATGTCCAGCCCTGCTAATCTCCTGTCTCACCTCATCCACCTTAGCCAGCTCTGTGCTCACACTCTTCTCAGAATCAGAACCAGAACCCGGTTTATCATCACTGAAAGATTACGTGAAATCTGTTGTTTTGTGGCAGTACAGTGCAAGAAATAAAAAACTGAAAAGGTGGCTGCATAGGGTGGGAGCAAAAGAGGAGACAAGCACCCAGGGCATGCCCTTCACCACCAGGGAGGGGGTACAGACGCCTGAAGACACACACTCAGCGATTCAGGAACAGCTTCTTCCGCTCTGCCATCCCATTCCTAAATGGACATTGAACCCGTGAACACTACCTCACTTTTTAAAAATATATAATATTTTCTATTTTTTGCGCAATTTTTAATCTATTCAATATAAGTATACTGTATAAAGTATACAGGATATGATTTAATTATTTATTTTTTCTTCTAAATTATGTATTGCATTGAACTGCTGCTGCTAAGTTAACAAATTTCACATCACATGCTGGTGATAATAAACCTGATTCTGAACTTTATTTAAGTTTAGGACACTTCCCTCAGACCCATCTTACTAGCCCTTAACCTGAGCTTTAAATTTTGCCATACTGTGATCACCTTTTGTGAGAAGTTTTCCACAAGATCTTTAATTTATCCTGTGCCTTCAGATAACACCAGCTGGAAAATTCCCACCTCCCACCTTCCCAGCCTTTCCTAGTTTGTGAAGATTTAGCAAGTCATCGAAAATCTTGACAAACTTCCATAGGTGTGTTGTGGACAGTACATTCACCAAGTGCATCATGGCCTGGTATGCATACACTAATGCCCTTGAGTGGGAAATCCTACAAGAAGTAGTGGATATGACCCAGTCCATCATGGGTAAAACCCTCCCCACCATTGAGCACATCTACGTGAAGCACTGTCCCTGAAAGCAGCATCCATCATCAGGTAACCCCAGCACCCGGCCGTTCTTTTCTCACTGCCGCCATCAGAATGGAGGGGCAGGAGCCTCAGGACCACATCACCATGCTCAGGAACAGTTATTACCCTCAACCATCCATAGGACACTCGACGGCCTACAGGGACGAGGTCCAGCACCTGGCCGTGTGGTGTGCCGACAACAACCTGGCCCTTAACACCCAGAAAACCAAGGAGATCATTGTGGACTTCAGGCATGCTAGGAGCCACACTCACGTCCCCATCTACATCGACAGAACTGTAGTGGAGCGGGTATCAAGCTTCAAATTCCTTGGTGTCCACATTTCCAAGGATCTCACCTGGTCCCTGAGCTCCTCCATCCTGATCAAAAAGACGCAACAGCGCCTTTATTTCCTGCGGAGCATCAAGAAAGCTCACCTCTGTCCCAGGATACTGACTGACTTTTACCGCTGTACCATTGACAGCATACTCACCAACTGCATCTCAGTGTGGTATGGCAATTGTCCTGTATCAGACCGCAAAGCAGTCCAGCGTGTGGTGAAAACTGCCCAGCGGATTATCGACACCCAATTGCCCACCATTGAGAACATCTACCATAAACACTGCCTGGGCAGGGCGAAAAGCATTATCAAGGATGCATCTCACCCTAACCATGGACTTTTTACTCTCCTCCCATCCGGTAGGCGCTACAGGAGCCTCCGCTCCCGCACCAGCAGGCACAGGAAGAGCTTCTTCCCTGAGGCTGTGACCCTGCTGAACCTCACATCACAGCGCTAAGCAATATTGCACCCATATTGAACTGTCTCAGTACTTTTATATTTGTGTGCTGTAGCACTTACTTTTTATTCACAGTTATTTTGTAAATAACACTATTCTTTGCATTTCTGGTCAGATGCTAACTGCATTTCATTGGCTTTGTATCTGTACTCGGCACAATGACAATAAAGTTGAATCTAATCTAACCTAATCATCAGGCTCTTGAACCAGAAGCGATAACTTCACTCACCCCAACATTGAAGTGTTCCCACAAACTATGGACTCACTTTCAAAGACTCTTTATCACACGTTCTTGATATTTTTTGCTGTTTCTTTTGTTTGTATTTACAGCAAATGTCCACAAGAAAATAAATCTCAGGCTTGTATGTTGTGGTATATATGTACTTTAATAATAAATTTACTTTGAACTTTGCACCCTCCTCAAGTCATATCTCCAAGAAACCATCCTAAATACCCTCCATGAACTTGTCCCTACGTCTCCCCTGTGATTATGGCAGTACCTTCCTTACAAGCCTCTACCTTCACTGGATTCTGACAGGAACTGCCCATACATCTCCATCCCAGCTCATCCAGCAGTAGCTGCTCTCTGCCACCAGGTGGCAGCAATGCCCCATCTCGCACAAGACACCCATTGGGTTGTAACCAAAACAGCTCAGTTCCCAATCACATGACAGGGCCTGATACTCTTTTCCAGACATGCTGCCTGGCCTGCTGAGTTCCTCCAGAATTTTGTGTGTGCAGCTCAATTTCCGTTCATTTGGCCAATCGAGTCTGCTCTGCCATTCCATCACGGCTGATTTATTATCCCTCTCAACCCCATTCTCCCGCCTTCTCTGTAACCTTTGATACTCTGACTAATCAAGAACCTCTCAACCTCTGCTTTAAATAGAACCAATGACTTGGCCTCCACAGCCCTTATGGCAATTCACCACCCTCTGGCTAAAGAAATTCCTCCTCATTTCCATTCTAAAAGGACGCTCCTCTATTCTGAGGCTGTGTCCTCTGGTTTTAGACTCTCCCACCACAGGAAACATCCTCTCCACATCAACTCTATCAAGGCCTTTCACCATTCGATAGGTTTCACCCCTCATTCTTCTGAATTCTAGTGAATACAGGCCCAGAGCCATCAGATACTCTTCATATGACAAACCATTCAGTCCTGGAATCATTTTCATGAACCTTTGAACCCTCTCAAGTTTCAGCACATCCTTTCTAAGGTAAGGGGACCAATAACGGCTCACAATACTCCAGGTGAGGCCTCACCAGTGCTGTATAAAGTCTCACCATTACATCCTTGCTTTTATATTCTAGTCCTCTCGAACTGAACACTAATATCTCATTTGCCTTCCTCACCACAGACTCAACATACAAGTTAACCTTTAGAGAATCCTGCACAACAACTCCCAAGTCCCTTTGTGCCTCAGTTTTTTTGTATTTTCTCTCCATTTAGAAAAGTCAACAATTTTATTTCTCCTACTGAAGTGCATGGCCATACACTTTCTGACACTGTATTCCATATCCCATTTCTTTGTCCATTCTCCTAATCTGTCGAAGTTCTCCTATAGCCTTTCTACCTTCTCAAAACTACCTGCCCCTCTACCTGTCTTTATATTGTTTGCAAACTTTGCAACAAAGCCATCAATTCCATCATCCAAGTCATTGAAAAGTACCCCAAAACCACATCCTTAACAATCGATTCCAATACCTTCACAAGCACTGAGGTCAGACTAACTGGTCTATAGTTTCCTTCCTTCTGCCTCTCTCCCTTCTTGAAGAGTGGAGTGTCATTTACAATTTTTCAGTCTTCCAGAACCATTCCAGAATCTAGTGGCTCTTGAAAGGTCATTACTAATGCCTCCACAATCTCTTCAGCCACCTCTTTCAGAACCCTGGGGTGGACACCATCTGGTCCAGGTGACTCATCTACCTTCAGACCTTTCTTAATAACCTTCTCTCTAGTTATGGTAACTTCATACACCTCATGACCCATGACCCCTGGAACTTCCACCACACTGCTAGTGTCTTCCCCGGTGAAGACTGATGCAAAATGCTTATTCAGTTTGTCTGCCATTTCATGGTTCCCATTACTACCTCTCCAGCATTGTTTCCCAACGGTCCAATTCCACTCTCACCTCTCTTTTACACTTTGCGTATCTGAAGAAACTTTTGGTATCCTCTTCAATATTATTGGCTAGCTTACTTTCATGTTTCATCTTTACCTTCTTCTCAACTTTTTTAGTTGCATTCTGTTGGTTTATAAAAGCTTCCCATTCCTCTAACTTCCCACTAATATTTGCTCTATCATATACCCTCTCTTTGGCTTTTATTTTGGCTTTGACTTCTCTTGTTAGCCACAGTTGTGTCATCTTTCCTTCAGAAAACTTCTTCCTCTTTGGGGTGTTTATGTCCTGTGCCTTCTGAATTGCTTCCAGAAATTCCAGCCATTGCTGCCCTGCCATCATCCCTGCCAGTGTTCTTTTCAATCTCCCACTTAAGAAAGCTGATGACTCTATCCATGATGTCCGGGGCCCTGGCACCCAGAGGAAGCATACGATGCAGGAATCTCGTTTTCACCTACAGAACCTCCCGTTTGTTCCCCTAACTAACGAATCCCCTCTCACCACAGTGTGCCTCTTCACCCCTCTTCCCTTCTGAGTCAGAGTCAGACTCAGTGCCAGAGACTCGACCACTGTAACTTTCCCCTGTTAGGTCACCCCACCCTCTCAACAGTATCCAAAGTGATATACCTGTTGTTGAGGGGGATGGCCACAGGGGTACTCTACACTGGCTCCCTAACCCATTTCCCCTTCCTGTCACCCAGTTTCCTGTGTCCTTGGGTGTAACTGCCTCTCTACATGTCCTATCTGTCACCCCCTCAGCCTCCCGAATGATCCAGAGTTCATCCAGGTCCAGCTCCAACTCCTTAACGCGGTTTGTTAGAAGCTGCAGCTGGACACACTTCCCCTCTCATTCTTCTAAACCCCAGCGAGTACAGGCCCAGATTCATCAATCACTCCTCATACATTAACCCTTTTATTCCTGGGATCATTCTCGTGAGCCTCTCCAAGACCAGCACATCCTCTCTTAGATAAGGGGGCCGAATCTGCTCACAATACGTCCGACTGATGCTTTATAAAGCCATTTGCCCACATTTACCTGCTGAAACTCCCCAGCCAATCCACGTGCATCGGCATGTCTGAACACACACACACACACACACACAATGATCTAGTAACAGCTTCTTCCCCTCTGCCATCAGGTTTCTGAATGGCCATGAACCCTCTGACAATACCTGCCGCTCTGCATCTCCACTACTTATTCAGGTGCAATTCTTGGTGATTCGCTGTCTTTGCACTGTACCACTGCTGCAAAAGTGTTATTTACTTTATTTGGGATACAGGTCCTTGTGGCACAGCAGCCACTCACGGATTTAACCCGAGTTAATCACAGGACAATTTACCGTGAATAATTAACCTACCCTTGGGACTGTGGGAGGAAACCAGAGCACCTGGAGAAAACCGTCGCGGTTCACGGGGAGAATTAGAGACAGCGTCAGAATTGAGGTCTGGACTGTGATGCCCTGAGCTGTACTAGTGTCACACTAACAGGAAGACAGTGACAACGAAGCTGACTGTAAGAGTGTTCCTGGCCCGTCCTGCGCCGTCCCGTTGCCCTGCCGGACTGTGTGTGGCGTGAGCAGTGACACCAGCCTCACCTGCAGCCTGAGCTCGGCCTCCTGTAACGCTTGTTCCACCATGAGCAGGGACCTCTGCAGCTGCTGGTTCTCCTCGTCGACACCCTGGATGTCGGCTCGCACGCGGCCGATGGCCACCCTGGTGCTGTTTTGGTCGGCCAGCTGCGCCGCCCTCGCTCTCTCGCCCTCCTGCTTGATCTCCCGGCCTAGCAGCTGCGCTCGGTGGCCCATCCCCAGCAGACTCTCCGCCACCTCTTGCATGTTCCCCTTCAGTTCCTCCAAGCGGCTCAGGAGCTCCCTCTCCCTCCACCGCTCTGCCTGCAGTTCCCGCTCCCAGTAGCCCTCCTCCTCCTCCTCATCCCCCTCCTCAGTCCTCCTTGCCGCTCCCTCCTCCGACTCTCTGGGCTGCCTCCTGCTCGCCGTCTCCGCCAAGCAGGCGCCGTGCCTCTCCGCAAGCTCCCTCAGCTGCCTCTGCTGTCGCTGGATCAGCTGGACCAGGTCCTCCTTGGCGGGGGGGCCCGCTTCGGCCCCCCGCGACTTCCACTTCTCCCGCTGGGAGCGGTCGGGCGCCCCACCGGTGAAGGTCAGGGACTTCTTGGGCCGGCTGTGGGCAAGTCCTGGGCTGGGGTTCTCCGGGGCGGTGTGGCCAGTACGGCGCAGGATGAACTGGATGTCGCGGGCAGACTGGCCACATGCGGTCAGCAGCTGGACAGGACACTCGGTTGGCATCAGCTGGCGCTCGCTGCCCTGGAAACTCTGAATCAGCACATAACGGCCTGTCTGACCTGCAGCAGGGAGCAAAGGGCACAGGGTCAGAGGCATCACAGCTGGGGCAGAGGGCACAGGGTCAGAGGCATCACAGTGGGGGCAGAGGGCACAAGGTCAGAGGTTTCAAGGTAGGAGCAAAGATCAAAGGGTGAGGGATCTGCGATGGGGACAAGGATGGGGTCAAGGGTCCCGCAGAGGGAGCAGAGGTTGAGATCCTGTGGAGCAATAAAGGTGAAGAAGTCAGAGATGGGAATGGGGTGCAGTGGGACCCAGCGCCATCCATCTGCAGTCGTGTGTCTGCGACTTGGGTCAGGCCGCCAGCGTGTGAGCGGCTGGTGACAGGAGGAGGCAGCGAAGCAGGCCCCAGGACCATTGGACAGAAACGGGATCGATAGGGTGACAGGAATGAGGAGCAACAGCGACTGGAGGGTCAGAGGCCGCGTGTCCTCATCCCTCATACATTCCCAGGTAGGTGACTGGAATCACACCCCATCTATACCACCCAGCTGTCTCTGCCCAAACCCTCATAACGCTTCACTGTCTCCCCTAACCCCTAAACCCCCATTCCATCTCCACAACCACCCCATCACCCCTCGTCTCCCACCCAAACTCCTCCCTCACCGCCCATCTCCCCCCTCACCCATCTCCACAACCACCCCACTGCCCTCCTCTCCCACCCAAACACCTCCCTCACCACCCACCCATCTCCACAACCACCCCACCGCACGCCTCTCCCACCCAAACCCCTCCCTCACCACCCACCCATCTCCACAACCACCCCACCGCACGCCTCTCCCACCCAAACCCCTCCCTCACCATCCACCCATCTCCACAACACCCCATCACCCCCTCTCCCACCCAAACCCCTCCCTCACCACCCATCTCCACAACCACCCCATCACCCCCTCTCCCACCCAAACCCCTCCCTCACCGCCCACCCATCTCCACAACACCCCATCATCCCTCCTCTCCCACCCAAACACCTCCCTCACCACCCATCCATCTCTCCACCCTCACCCATCTCCACAACCACCTCATCACCCCCTCTCCCACCCAAACCCCTCCCTCACCACCCACCCATCTCCCCCCACCCATCTCCACAACCACCCCATCACCCCCTCTCCCACCCAAACACTTCCCTCACCACCCACCCCACACCACAACCACCCCATCACCCCTCCTCTCCCACCCAAACCCTCCCCTCACCACCCACCCATCTCCACAACACCTCGTCATCCCTCCTCTCCCACCCAAACACCTCCCTCACCACCCACCCATCTCCACAACACCCCACTGCCCTCCTCTCCCACCCAAACCCCTCCCTCACCACCCACCCATCTCCACAACACCCCATCATCTCTCCCACCCAAACCCCTCCCTCACCACCCATCCATCTCCACAACCACCCCCTCTCCCACCCAAACCCCTCCCTCACCACCCACCCATCTCCACAACAACCCCACCAGCCCCCTCTCCCACCCAATCCCCTCCCTCACTGCCCACCCATCTCCACAACCACCCCATCACCCCTCGTCTCCCACCCAAACTCCTCCCTCACCGCCCATCTCCCCCCTCACCCATCTCCACAACCACCCCACTGCCCTCCTCTCCCACCCAAACACCTCCCTCACCACCCACCCATCTCCACAACCACCCCACCGCACGCCTCTCCCACCCAAACCCCTCCCTCACCACCCACCCATCTCCACAACCACCCCACCGCACGCCTCTCCCACCCAAACTCCTCCCTCACCACCCACCCATCTCCACAACACCCCATCACCCCCTCTCCCACCCAAACCCCTCCCTCACCACCCATCTCCACAACCACCCCATCACCCCCTCTCCCACCCAAACCCCTCCCTCACCGCCCACCCATCTCCACAACACCCCATCATCCCTCCTCTCCCACCCAAACACCTCCCTCACCACCCATCCATCTCTCCACCCTCACCCATCTCCACAACCACCTCATCACCCCCTCTCCCACCCAAACCCCTCCCTCACCACCCACCCATCTCCCCCCACCCATCTCCACAACCACCCCATCACCCCCTCTCCCACCCAAACACTTCCCTCACCACCCACCCATCTCCACAACCACCCCATCACCCCTCCTCTCCCACCCAAACCCTCCCCTCACCACCCACCCATCTCCACAACACCTCGTCATCCCTCCTCTCCCACCCAAACACCTCCCTCACCACCCACCCATCTCCACAACACCCCACTGCCCTCCTCTCCCACCCAAACCCTCCCTCACCACCCACCCATCTCCACAACCACCCCACCACCCCCTCTCCCACCCAAACCCCTCCCTCACCACCCACCCATCTCCACAACCACCCCATCACCCCCTCTCCCACCCAAACCCTCCATCACCACCCACCCATCTCCACAACACCCCATCATCTCTCCCACCCAAACCCCTCCCTCACCACCCATCCATCTCCACAACCACCCCCTCTCCCACCCAAACCCCTCCCTCACCACCCACCCATCTCCACAACAACCCCACCAGCCCCCTCTCCCACCCAATCCCCTCCCTCACTGCCCACCCATCTCCACAACCACCCCATCACCCCCTCTCCCACCCAAACCCCTCCCTCACCACCCACCCATCTCCACAACCACCCCACCACCCCCTCTCCCACCCAATCCCTCCCCTCACCACCCACCCATCTCCACAACACCCCATCATCACCCCCTCTCCCACCCAAACTCCTCCCTCACCACCCACCCATCTCCACAACCACCCCATCACCCCCTCTCCCACCCAAACCCTTCCCTCACCGCCCACCCATCTCCACAACAACCCCATCACCCCCTCTCCCACTCAAACCCCTCCCTCACCACCCACCCATCTCCACAACCACCCCACCACTCCCCTCTCCCACCCAAACCCCTCCCTCACCGCCCACCCATCTCCACAACCACCCCATCACCCCCTCTCCCACCCAAACACCTCCCTCACCACCCACCCATCTCCACAACCACCCCACCGCACCCCTCTCCCACCCAAACCCCTCCCTTCACAGCCCATTCGTCCCCACCCACCTCTGCCCCAAAGCCCCCCACCCTGGTTCTGCTACTCACCTATGGCCTGTGCCAGAGCGATCACGACTTGCTGGCAGTTGGTGTCCTCGGTCACCCCGCACACCACTCTCTGTACACCCTCCACCCACACCTTCAGCTCCATCAGGGTGCTGGCCGACACTGGCATCGGGGCCCCACGTGGGCACTGCTCTGCAACAGGGAGAGGGCCCTCAGCAACGGGTGAGAACAGTGATCCCTGGCACCCCTCACCCTGTCCCACCTAGCCATCCTTACTTACCATCCCTCCCACAGAGTGACCCTCTGTACTGGTCCAACAGTCCGTCCTGGTCCGAGCACACAGACCCCGTGACAGGAAAGCTCACTAGCATCTTCAGGAGACTAAAGAAATTTAAAATGTCCCCTTTGACCCTCACCAATTTTTATCGATACACCACAGAAAGTTTTCTATCGAGATGCATTACAGCTCGGGACGGCAACAGCTCTGCCTGTGACCACAGAGAGTGTGGACACAGCTCAGCATATCATAGAAACCAGCCTCCCCTCCATGGACTCTGTCTACACGTCTCACTGCCTCAGTAAAGCAGCCAGTGTAATCAGAGACCCCACTTACACCGGACATTGAATCTTCTCCCCTCTCCCATCGGGCAGAAGATACAAAAGCCTGAAAGCACATCCCACCGGCTGAAGGACAACTTCTACCCCACTGTTATAGGATTATTGAATGGGCTTCTTGTACGATAAGGACATTTAACCTCACAATCTAGCTCGTTATGACCTCGCACCTTATTGTCCATCTTCACTGCATTTTATTTGTAGTTGTTACACTTTGTTCTGCATTCTGTTATTGTTTTACCTTGTTCTATCTCAACGGTCATAAGACCATAATCATGATTATCCGCCCAGTCTGCCAGAGCTGCCTTCACATGCTAGGACAGGCCAGTCCTGATCTCCCCAGCTTACAAGGCTCGCCAGCCACTCTCGCCTGGTCTCACGAGCCTGTCAAAGCAGTGGTCAGAGGTGTGGCTGCTGTGGTATGAACATAGGTACTTGGAGCTACAGGTGAGGGCGGAGTGTCTGCTGGGGCCCAAAGTGGGCCCTCAGTGGTTGGGAAAGTGTTAGGGTCTATAATTAAAGATGAGGTTTCGGGGTACTTGGAGACTAATGATAAAATAAGTCAAAGTCAGCATGGTTTCTGTAAAGGGAAATCTTGCCTGACAAATCTTCGAGGAAGTATCAAGCAGGGTGGACAAAGGAGAGGCAGTGGGTGTCATTTACTTGGATTTTCAGAAGGCATTTGATAAGACGTCACACATGAGGCTGCTGAACAAGATAAAATCCTATGGTGTTACAGGAAAGATACTGGCATGGATAGAGGAATGGCTGACAGGCAGGAGGCAGCGAGTGGGAATGAAAGGGGGCCTGTTCTGGTTGGCTGTCAATGACTAACGGTGTTCCTCAGGGGTCAGTATTAGGACTGCTGCTTTTCACATTGTTTGTCAGTGATTTAGATAATGGAATTGATGGCTTTGTGGTAAAGTTTGCAGATGATATGAAGATAGGTGGAGAGGTAGGTAGTTCTGAGGAAACAATGCAATTGCAGTAGGACATAGACAAGTCGGAAGAATGGGCAAAAAAGTGGCAGATGGAATACAGTGTTGGGAAATGTATGAAAATGCATTTTGGTAAAAGGAACAATAGTGTGGACTATTATCTAAATGGGGAGAAAATTCAAACATCAGAGGTGCAGAGGGACTTGGGAGTCCTCGTACAAGACTCCCAGAAGTTTAATTTACAGTTTGAGTCTGTGGTAAAGAAGGTAAATGCAATGTTGGCATTTATTTCAAGGGGAATAGAATATAAAAACAAGGAGATAATGCTGAGGCTTTATAAGACACTGGTCAGGCTGCACTTGGAGTTTTGTCAACAGTTTTGGGCCCCATATCTCAAAGAAAGTGTTGTCATTGGAGAGTCCAGAGGAGGTTCACGAGGATGATTCTGGGAATGAAGGGGTTAACATATGAGGAGTGTTTGGCAGCTTTGGGCCTGAACTCACTGGAATTTAGAAGAATGTGTGGGGATCTTATTGAAACCTACTGAATGTTGAAAGGACTAGATAGGGTGGATGTGGAGAGGGTGTTTTCTATGGTGGGGGTATCCAGAACTAGAGGGCACAATCTCAAAACTGAGGGGTGACCTGTTAGAACAGAAGTAAGGAGGATTTTTTTCCACCAGAGAGTGGTGAATCTGTGGAATGCTCTGCCACAGACTGTGGTGGAGGCGAAGTCCGTGGGTATATTTAAGGTGGAAGTTGATCGTTTCCTGATCGGTCAGGGCATCAAAGGATATTGTGAGAAGGCGGGTGTGTGGGGTTGAGTGGGATCTGGGATCAGTCATGATGGAATGGCGGAGCAGAGTTGATGGGCTGAATGGCCTAATTCTGCTCCTGTGTTTGATGGTGTTAAAGGGAAGTGAGCTGCCCCGGAATGGACATGCCAAGCCCCTTCACCAGACATGCTACCCTCCTGGACACCCCATAACCAACGGCTCTGTATCGTTCTCCGGAGAGCGAAGGACATGACGAGGCAGAGAAGAGATCAGGGTCATCCACTGCAACCAAGACCTCAGCTGTGATGACCACTCGAGCTAGAGAGAGTGGGATTTCCCCAGTGCAATACCCTTTTCACTTAGAAACCACCACACAGGTCTCCTGTCATTGTTGTATGTGACAGACAAGCAACACCTCAACGCACTGTGAAATGATCTGACCTGTATAAACAGAGCACAGCACAAACTTTTCACTGTAGCACGGCAATTGGAACAAAACTGATTTCCTATCGCATCCCACATAGTACAGAGAATATCACCAGCGTGCTGGGGGGAAGCAGTTGGCGGGTAGGGTGTGGCAGTGAGCCGCACTGGAGTGCGGAGAGTCTGGAGGAAGTTCCAGCGTGCTGGGGGGGTGGGGAGGGAGGGAGGGACAGAGCCTGAGAATGCTGATCACATTCCTCGGCCGCTCTGCATTCCAGGGCAGAGCCAGGTTGAGCAATGTTACTCTGACACCATCACATGCCTGGCGTAGTAAAGGGTATTAATCATCACACGACAATTACCGGCGAGAGGGAAACTCCGCTTGGCAAATTCAGGCAGTTCTTGAGGACAGAGAGGGCAGGGCTGATGACTGGGGAGCAAATGGATGCAGTGTCACCCGAGTGCCAAAAGACTTCCGAGAAATTTGCCTCAGTAAAGCAGCCAAAGACCTCACTCACCCCGGATATTCTTCCCCCCCACCGCCCCCGCCCCCCCGGGCTCAAGGAGAACTTCTACCCACTGTTCAGACTTTTTAAACATCTCTTATACAATCAGATTGTACTATGTCATAGTCATAGTGAGGCACGGCACAGAAACAGGCCCTTCAGCCCATTTAGTCCATGCTGGACTATTTAAACTGTCTACTCTCATAGCCTCCATATTCCTGACATCGTCATACCTATCCAAACTTCTCTTAAACATTGAAATCGAGCTCCCATGCACCTCTTGCATAGGACACTCATTCCACACTCTCATGGCCCTCTGAGTAAAGAAGTTTCTCCTCATGTTCCCCTTAAACTTTCACCTTTCATGTTAACCCATGACCTCTAGTTGTGGTCCCACCCAGTCTCAGTGGAAAAGCCTGCTTGCATGACCCTATCAAAGAGCTGATTGTAGACTTCAGAAAGAGTTAGAACAAAGGACCATGTACCAACCCTCAGAGAGATCAGAAGTGGAGAGAGTGAGCTCGTTCCTGGGTGCCAAGATCTCTGAGGATCTAACCTGATCCCAACATATCGATGCAGCCATAAAGAAGGCAAGACAGCGGCTATACTTTATTAGGAGTTTGAGGAGATTTAGTTTGTCACCTAAAACGCTCGAGAACTTCTACAGATGTACGGTGGAGAGCATTCAGACAGGCTGCATCACCATCTGGTATGTGGGGGGTGGAGGCAGGAGGCTACTGCTCAGGATCGAATGAAGTTGTTAAAGTAGTCATCTCCATCTTGGGTACTAGCCTCTGTAGTATCCAGGACATCTTCAAGGACCGGTGCCTCAGGAAGGCGTTCTCCATCATTGAGGGCCCCCATCACCCAGAACATGCTCTCTTCTCATTGATACCGTCAGGAAGGAGGTACAGAAGCCTGAAGGCACACTCAGAGTTTGAGGAACAGCTTCTTCCCCTCTGCCATCCAATTTCTAAATAGACATTGAACCCGTGAACACTACCTCACTACTTTTTTATTTCTGTTATTTTGCATAACTTATTTTAGCTTCACTATTTAATATGCATATACAGTGTCTATAAAAAGTATTCAGCCCTCTTGGAAGTTTTCATGTTTTACTGTTTTACAACATTGAATCGCAGTGGATTTAATTTGGCTTTTTTGACACTGATCAACAGAGAAAAACAGTATTCCCAGATCCATTTGTTGTACCACACTTCTCTGTGCCCGATCGTTCACTGTGTAAAACCTACCCCCTGTTAGTCCTACCAAAGTGCAACAGCTCACAGGCTGAGGGTAGCAGACACCAACAGAATCAACAAACTCATTCGTAAGGCCAGTGATGTTGTGGGGATGGAACTGGACTCTCTCACAGTGGTGTCTGAAAAGAGGATGCTGTCTAAGTTGCATGCCATCTTGGACAATGTCTCCCATCCACTACATAATGTACTGGGTGGGCACAGGAGTACATTCAGCCAGAGACTCATTCCACCGAGATGCAGCACAGAGCGTCATAGGAAGTCATTCCTGCCTGTGGCCATCAAACTTTACAACTCCTCCCTTGGAGGGTCAGACACCCTGAGCCAATAGGCTGGTCCTGGACTTATTTCCTGGCGTAATTTACATATTACTATTTAACTATTTATGGTTTTATTACTATTTAATTATTTATGGTGCAACTGTAATGAAAACCAATTTCCCCCGGGATCAATAAAGTATGACTATGACTCACACTTGTCTGCATAAAATTCCACCTGACATTTTTCAGCCCATCTTTCCAGCTGGCTCAGATCCCACCACAAGCCAAGATCGCCTTCCTCACTGAGCACTGCACCCCCAGTCTTGGTGTCATCAGCAAGTTTGCTGATCCAGTTAACCACATTATCATCCAGATCACTGATATAGGTGACAAACAACAATGGACCCAGAACAGGTTCCTGCAGCACACCACTAGTCACAGGCCTCCAGTCAGGGCAACCATCTACTACCACTCTCTGGCTTCTCCCGCAAAGCCAACGTCTAATCCAATTTACTACCTCATTCTGAATGCTGAGTGGCTGAACCTTCCTGACCAACCTCCCATGTGGGACCTTGTCAAATGCCTTACTAAAGTCCACGAAGACAACATCCACTGCCTTGCCTTCATCCACTTTCCTGGTAACTTCCTTGAAAAACCAATAAGATTGGTTAGACATGATCTATCACGCACAAAGCCATGCCACGATCCTTAATGAGCCTATAATTTCCTGGTTTATTCTTAAAGCCTTTCTTAAACATCAGAACGACATTGGCTATCTTCCAATCTTCTGATATCTCATCTGTCACTAAGGATGATTTAAATATCTCTGCAATTTCTGCATTTGCCTCCTGCAGGGTCCAAGGGAAGAGCTCGTCAGACCCTGGGGATTTATCCAGCCTAACAGTTGTGGGACTTGAGGACCCGAGTTATCAGGAAAGGCTCAATAGGTTTGGACTTTATTCCGTGAAATGTAGGAGAGTGAGGGGACGTGCGATAGAGGTATATAGATTTATATAGGAGAATGAGGGGAGGTGTGACAGACGTACACAAAATTACGAGGACTGTAGATAGGGTCAATGCAAGCAGACTTTTTCCACTAAGAAAAGAAATTCTGCAGATGCTGGACACCCAAGCGACACAAACAACACACTGGGAAAGGTGCAGGACTGCAGAATGGTCTCAGCCCAAAATGCTAACTGTACTCTCCTCCACAGATGCTGCCTGGCCTGCTGAGTTCCTCCAGCATTTTGTGTGCCTTGCAATTTCCACTAAGGTTGTGTGAGTCTACAACTTGAGGCTATAGGTCAAGGGTGAAAGGTGAACCTGAGGGGGAACTTCTTTACACCGATGGTACATGATGGGAAGGGTATGGAGGGTGTGTGTCCACAGGTCTAGGCAGAAGACCAGGCATGCATGGACTAGATAGGCCAAAGGGCCTGGTTCTGTCTTGTATTGCTCTAAAAGTCTGGAGAGAAGGCCATCTAGCCTGCTAACACACCCTCAGTAGTTTCAAAGTGTACCGTCTACAAAATCCACCACAGTTACTCACTGTGGCTACTCAGATCCGAAAAGTCCAGATGAGTAGAGGGGTGTTTGGGTCCAAGTTCATAACTCTCTGAATGTGGCTACGTTCAAGAGTCAAGGGATTGAGTTCAGGAAGTCATGTTGTACCTTTATAAAACTCTAGTTAGCCTTCATCTGGAATACTGCATACAGTTCTGGTCACCCCATTACAGAAAAGATGTTGAGGCTTTGGAGAGGGTGCAGGAGAGGTTCACCAGGCTGCTGCCTGGATTAGAGGGCATGTGCTATCATGAGAGGCTGGACAAACTTGGGTTGTTTTCTCTGGAGGGTCGGAGGCTGAGGGAGATCTGATAGACATTTATAAGATTATGAGGGGCATGGATAGAGGAGACAGACGGTATCTTTTTTCCAGGGTTGAAATGTCTAATACCAGAGGTCATGCATTTAAGGTGAGAGGGATAATTTCAATGGAGATGTGAGGGACAAGGTTTTTTTTATTCAGAGGGTGGTGGGTGTGTGGAACGCACTGCCTGGGGTGGTGGTAGGGGCAGATACATTACAGACATTTAGATAGGCACATGAATGTGAGGATAATGGAGGGATCTGGACATTGTGTAGGCAGAAGAGATTAGGTTAGTTGGCCATTTGATTACTAATTGAATTGGTTCAGCACAACACTGTGGGCCAAAGGGCCTGTTCTGTTCTATTCTCCATGTTCTCCCTTATCGTTCTCCCACACAAACAGACAAAGTGAATATCCCCATCGCCAGGGTGATGACAGATAAGAAATAAATGCTAGCATTGGAAGCAGCAATCTTGCCCTGTAAATGAACAATCCAAAGACATTAAGGTTAGGGTTAGTACGCTGTCTGTATGCTGCATTATTGTCAGAAGCTTGGCCATTCTTGCGGGCTGCCCCCAGCACAATCCTCAGACTGTTGGTTGTTGACGTAAACAATGCATTTCACTGTTTGTTTTGATGTACGTGTGACAAATAAAGCTAAGCTTTATCTCATTTTTTTGTTGGTCCAGGGTTAACAAAGTGGATAGAGTGGGTAATCTTTAACCACTCACATCCTCCATACTCTAGCAAACACTGTCCAGGCCGCTGGGATAAAGTTTCACTGGTTGGGGGGGGGGATGTGGGGAAGTGCCCCAAGGAGGGGGTGGGAAAGTGCCAGAGGGATTGGACCCCAGTCAGTGGCAAATTGAACTCGTGTACCTTGAGTTCATGAGTGGGTGGGGAAGAGTCGGACTGAGTAAGTGGTTCGGAATCAGAATCATTATCATTGACATCACAGGATCACAGGACATCCTCTGAGCGCGACCCCCCACCCCACCCCGACTGGGTGACCATAAACCAGGAGCCTGGGACTGAAGTGCAGCCAGAACTTGAGGAGCAGCCCCTTCAGATATTCACACGGGCTGCAACCCCTCACATCCATGGGGGCATGGTACATTGACTCCTCCCGGCCACAGACAAGACAGGTGGACAGAGTAACAGTGAAGCTGCTCGGGAATCTATTACACGGTACTGCCCTGTACAAAACCCCTCCGCCCCAGGTCCCCAATGTACAGGGGAATGACCCCTGCACAGACAGACTTCCGCTGGTGGCCTCCCTCACTGCCTGATGGTAAGCCAGGCTGCCACAGTGTGCCCGGACGGCAGGCGAGGGCACTGAAGTGAGAAATATGCAACGGGAGCCCGTACGAGAACCATCTCGACACATCGTGGAACGGCATGGCGGGCATCTGTCAGACAGCTCACGCTATGTGGGACCAGCTTGCAAAGGAGATCTCGAGGTTTGGGTCCAGCAGAGTGGGGAGCCACCGCACACCCCTGAGCTACCCTCCACACCCACTGTGGCAGGATGGGAAACGACCTTCCCTGTGGCATGAGCTCTGCCCCCTGTGGGCGCAGGAGTACTGTGACCAGGAGAGCCCATTCCAGACCTGCAGTAGCTTCTGGTGAAACCCTGGCATCTCCCGCATGGTGACGTGGCTGATGCTTGCCACCGGGAGCTGTGTGCCCTCCTTTACGTAATGCCACAGGCAAAGTAAGTGTGTCACCAGTGCGTGCCATCTCAGAGGGTGTTGAGGCAGAGAGCTGCCAGCTGGCTATGTACGTACACCAGTGACCGACCACCCTCTGCAATCAGAATACTCAGGACCACAGCAGAGACACAGTACCTGGTGTGCCCCAGAAGAAGTCCACCAACTTTGTCAGGATCCTGGTGACAAATACAGTCGGTGGGACTAGAGTGACCAGCTGGTACCAAGGCATGGAGGCTACCGGCTTGTTAATGACCAACGCCCTGCCCTGGTAGAAGATTGCCACCATCCCAGTCAGCAGAGACTTCCATCTCTACGACCCGCCAGTTCGCCGGTCAAGTCTCTGCAGTGAAGATCCCCAGATAGAGGAGGTCTGTGGTGCTCCACGCAAATGGTCTTAGATCCTCTGGCAGGAAGTCCATCTCCCGCTGAGCCACTAAAAGACCAGAGCACATTCTCCTGTTGACCCTGGCTGGCAGACAGTGTGGCTGAGAAGACCGGTTGGTAGTCTCGCATCCTCTGTAGGTCAGCAGGGTTGGTGATCATAAGGAGGACGTCGTCAGCATAAGTGGTAAAGACTATCATCATGTCCAGTTCGCCAGAACCAAACCTGTTAACCACTTACGAAGAGGGCACAGGACAGGCTGTACAACATCGGGCAGCCCTGATGCACACTCACGCCCCCACCCCCCAAGCAAAAGGGTGCCGCCAAGGATCCATTGACCTTGATCAGGAATTTGGTGGCAGGGTCAAACAGACAGACACGGGCAACAAGACGCAGTCAGAGTCCTGAGGAGAGAGCCACGATTCACCCTGTCAACCACCTTCTCCTGATCCAGAGAGAGAAAGGTGGCTGACAGGCCAACGTCACAGGGCAGAGGGATCAGGTCTCGGACAGGGTGGATATTGTGCTGAAAGGATCGGCCTGGGTGGATCAGCACAGAGCCCAAGCGATTGGCCGTCGCCTGGGCAAAGATCGCATATTCGGTGTGCAGGAAAGACTGCCTGGAGCTCTGGCCTGAGAACAGGAGTGAGGTGTGTGCGGGAGGGGTTAACGTGATGGGGCTCGGGTGCTGAGTGAAATTAAGCTGTTCCACCGCTCTCCGACTCCTGCCCGGCTGACGCGAGTCACCCCCTCCCCGTTTGTTTTGGAGCTGTCATCACCTGTGTAGCTGCTGTTTACAGGACACAGCGGCCTGTGGGGCTGGGAGCTGATGTATTGTTTTTGGCAGTGGGAGAGGCACGGGAACTCAGCCACAGCTGGCGCCTGTTTGAGTTGTGCTCTAACTCAGTGCTCCACAGCCTACAACTCACACACAAAGGCAGGGACTCCTGCACTCTCTGCCGTGAGTACGTGTACATCATGGCCCACCTACCCTGCCACAGTGACAGCCCCCTCTCGCCGGATAAAGGTTCACAGGCAGAAATCCTCACAGCGCCGCATCCTGCGGCCACTCTGCCCGTTTAGAACACAGAACAGTACAGAATGGGATCAGGCCCTTCAGCCCCAGCATCTCTGTGCTGATCACGACAAATCAAACGAACCCTACCTGCCTGTACGTAGTCTCTCTCCCTCCATCCCCTTTTAAACTCCAATATCGTATCTGCCTCCGCCACCACCCACTACTCTGCTTAAAAAATACTCACCCCGTACATGTCTCTTTTGAACTTTCCCCCCCTCACCTGAACTCTATGCCCTCTGGTATTTGACATTCCTGCACTGGGAAAAAGATGCTGTCTGTCCACTCCATCTATGCCTTTCATAATCTTATAAACCTATCAAATCTCCCCTTCTCTGCCACTCCAGAGAAAACAACCTGTTTGTCCAACCTCTCGTTGCCCTCTAATCCAGGCAGCACCCTGGTGAAGCTCTTCTGCAGCCACTCCAAGCCTTCACGTGCCTCCTGCAATGGGAGACCAGAACTGCACCCAAGATTCAAGATTGTTTCAAGTCATTTACAGTACACAGGCGTAAAGGAGAACAAAATAATTGTTAAAAGTTGTTAATTCCAGATCTGATGCAGCACAAAAAACACAATAAGATAAAGAAAACAATAATTAAAAACAATAAATATAAATACATAAAATAGCTTATATAGATTGTGTGTCCATAAAGTGATGCTAGGCACAGGAGTGTCTGTACATAAGGTGACGGACAGGAAATAATAAAGTAGTGGTGTTTGGGAGCGTGGAGGGTGGGTTAGTGGGTGGAGGTATTGATCAGCCTCACTGCTTGGTGAAAGGAATGGATTTTTTACCGTTCGGTCATGCTCCAAACATGACCTAACCAGAGTTTTATACAGCGGCAATGACTTCCCAGCTTATTGAGATGAGTCACCCCGGCACACCTCCATATCCCTGAAAAACGGAAGTCATCAGACACCTTCAGTCTTTGGCATGAGAACTGAACTCTGCTATTAACAGCCAGATCAGGCTCGCCCCACAGTCCCTGAAAGAGTCAGTGTATGATATATATGTGATATATGGTAGTGGAGAGGTTGGTGAAACAGTCTCTCCACGACGCCCAGGCGCCCCCTGCCGCGGGTGGGTGGTGAGACAGTCTCTCCACAACGCCCAGGCGCCCCCTGCCGCGGGTGGGTGGTGAGACAGTCTCTCCACGACGCCCAGGCGCCCCCTGCCGCGGGTGGGTGGTGAGACAGTCTCTCCACGATGCCCAGGCGCCCCCTGCCGCGGGTGGGTGGTGAGACAGTCTCTCCACGACGCCCAGGCGCCCCCTGCCGCGGGTGGGTGGTGAGACAGTCTCTCCACGACGCCCAGGCGCCCCCTGCCGCGGGTGGGTGGTGAGACAGTCTCTCCACGACGCCCAGGCGCCCCCTGCCGCGGGTGGGTGGTGAAACAGCCACATTCCTGCCTGGAATTCTCTCTCTCTTCATTCTGCGAGCTCCTCCCTGCACCAGAGGGGCATAAAAGATTCCGCAGATGCTGGAAATCCGAGCTACACACACAAAATGCTGGAGGAACCCAACAGGCCAGGCAGTATCTATAGAAAAATAAACAGTCAAGAGAGATTATTCCTCTCCATAGATACTGTCTGACCTGCTGAGTTCCTGCATCACTTTGTCAGTATTGCTCTGGTTTACTGGGATCCTGCTCTCCCTATCTGTGATATTTACCGCGAGCATTGCAGATGAAGGGCCTGAATCATTGTTGAGGATCCCGACCACAATCTCTCTGACCCTCTACCGTCAGGGAGGAAATACAGGAACATCAGGACCCATCCCACAATCTCTCTGACCCTCTACCGTCACGGAGGAGATACAGGAGCATCAGGACTAGGACTGTCAGACTGGGTAACAGCTTCCTCCCTCAGTCTGGGAGACTAATGGATACCCTGCCACTACCAAGGTCTCGTCAGGGGGACAGTGAGCTGTTTACTGCGCTGTGCACCACTGCATTTTGATCATTCCTGCCTGTGGCCATTAAACTTTACAACTCCTCCCTTGGAGGGGCAGACACCTGGTCCTGGACTTATTTCCTGGCATAATTTACATATTACTATTTAACTATTTATGATTTTATTACTATTTAATTATTTATGGTGCAACTGTAACGAAAACCAATTTCCCCCGGAATCAATAAAGTATGACTATGACTATGAATTATATTTAATTAACTTGTTTGTGGTAATATTTTGGCTTATGTTCTGTGTGTGATATATGTAATAATACAGGATAAACAAGCAAGAACGATTTACTTAGTAGATATAGCCATTCCAAACACACACAACATACGGAAATCAATAATGAAAAACACCAGAAATATGCTGAATTAAAAGAGGAAATTGAAAGACTATGGAACATGAACAAGGTATATATTGTCCCAACAGTAGTATCTACAACTAGAATCAACCCAGTCGCTATACAATAGCATTAAACAATTAGATGCACACAGCAATATCTATGTAAATCTCCAGAAAACCACAATACTAAACGCCACGAGAACAGCCCAAAAGTTCCTAGCGGTTGAGAAATGAGCGTGCTTGGCTATGCCCATACAGGTTTTACCAGCTTGAGCTGAGGAAAAAAATAAAAATACAGCAATGATAATAAATAAATATTGAGAACATGAGATGAAGAGACCTTGAAAGAGGTTGTGGGAACAGTTCAGTGATGGGTCGAGTGAAGTTATTCCCTCTGGTTCAGGTGAACGCAGCAGGTCAGGCAGCATCTCTAGGAAGAGGTACAGTCGACGTTTCAGTCCCGAGATGTCATCGTTGGCCTGAAATGTCGACTGTACCTCTTCCTAGAGATGCTGCCTGGCCTGCTGCGTTCACCAGCAACTTTTATGTGTGTTGCTTGAAATTCCAGCACCTGCATATTTCCTCGTGTTTGCCCTCTGGTTCAGGAACCAGTTCAAGAGGTCGAGGGGTAATAACTGTTCCTGAACCTGATGGTGTGGATCCTGAGGCTCCTGACACCTTCTTCCTGATGACAACAGCAAGAAGAAAGCGTGATCTGGGTGGGGGGTGTCCCGCATTCCTGTGACAACGCTCCGTGTCGTGCTCAATGGTGGGGAAGGCACTACAGCACAGAAATAGGTCCTTCAGCTGAGCTAGTCTCTGCTGAACTATTAACCTGCCTCATCCCACTGACCTGCAGCCAGACTGTAGTCCTCTCCAGCCCTCCCCATCCATGCACCTATCCAAACATTAAAACCGATCCTGCATTCACCACTTGTGCTAGCAGTTCACTCCACACCCTCAACACCCTCAGAATGAAAAATTCTCCTTACACATTCCACCTTTCCCCCTTAATCCATAATCTCTAACTATAATTTCACCCAACCTCAGTGGAAAAAGCCTGCTTGCATTTACCCTACTACATATAACCCTCTTCATTTTGTAAACTTCTATCAAATCACCCCTCAATCTTCCATGTTCCAGGGAGTAAAATCCTAACCTATTCAATCTTTCCTTATAACTCACGTTCTACAGTCCTTGTAAATTTTACTCTTTCAACCCTATTTACACCTTTCCTGTAGGTAGGTGACCAAAACTGCACACAATACTCCAAATTAGACCTCACCAATATCTTGTACAACATCAACATCACATCCTGACTTCTGTACTCAGTACATTGATTTATGAAGGCCAATATGCCAAAAAAACTTTCTTTACCACCCTACCTACCTGTGACACTACTTTCAATGATGGATCTGTATTCCCAGATCCCTTTGTTCTACCACACTCCTCAGTGTCCTACTGTTCACTATGTAAGACCTTCCCCGGGTTGGTCTTACCAAGATGCAACACTTCGCACTTGCTACATTACATTCCATCTGCCATTTTTCTGCCCTTTTTCCAGCTGGTTCAGATCCCCCTGTAAGCTCTGATAGATGCCCTTGCTGTCCGTTACACCCCCAATCTTGATGCCATCCACAAATTCGCTGATCCAGCTTACCACGTTACCACACCTGCGGCACACCACTAGACACAGGCCTCCAGTCAGAGAAACAATTATCAACAACCTCTCTCTGGCTTCGTCCACGAAGCCAATGTCTAATCCAATTTATTTTCTCATCTTGAATGCTGAGTGACTGAGCCTTCTTGACCAGCCTCCCATGTGGGACCTTGTCAAGTGCCTTGCTAAAGTCCATGTAGACCACATCCACTGCCTTGTCTTCATCAACTTTCCTGGTAAATTCCTCGAAAATCTCTTTAAGATTGGTTAGACATGACCTACCATGCACAAAGCCATGCTGACCATATCTAATCAGTCTCTTTCCATCCAAATACTTGTATATCTGGTCCCTTCGAATATATTCCATTAACTTTCCCACTGCTGATGTCAGGCTCACCAGCCTATAATTTCCTGGTTTATTTTCAAGAGTCTTTCTTAAACAGTGGAACAACATTAGTAATCCTCCAGTAGATCCCCTGTCGCTAAGGATGATTTAAATACCCCTGTAATTTCAGTACTTGCCTCCCACAGGGTCCGAGGGGACACCTCATCAGGTCCTGAGGATTTATCCACCCTGATTTTCCTCAGGACAGCACATGCCTCCTCTTCTGTAATCTGTATTGGGTCTAAGACCTCGCCTCTGCTTTGCCTCACTCTATGGACTCTGTGACCATCTCCCGATAAATACAGATGCAAAAAATCAATTTCAGATCTCCCACACCTCTTCCCTCTCAACACATAAATTACCATTCGATCTTCCAGAGGGCCAATTTTGTCCCTTGCTCTCTATCCTATTGCTCCTAATATATCTGTAGAAGTCCTTAGGATTCTCCCTCGCCTTGTCTGCCCGAGCAATATCGTGCCTTCTTTTAGCCTCTAATTTCTTTCTTAAGTGTTCTCTTGCACTTCTTATACTTCATTAGCACCTCACTTGTTCTTACCTGCCTATACCTGCTTTGCACATTCTCTTTTTTTCCTAACCAGGGCCTCAATATCACTCGAAAACCAAGGCTCCCTCAACCTGTTATCCTTGCCTCTTATTCTGACAGGTACATACAAGTTTTGTATTCTCAAAATTTCACTTTTGAAGGCCTCCCACTTACCAAGTACACCTATGCCAGAAAACAGCCTATCCCAATCCACATTTGCCAGATCTATTCTGATACCATCAAAATCGGTTTTTCTCTCATTTAGAATCTCAACCTGAGGACCAGACCCATCCTTTTCCATAATTATCTTGAAGCTAATGGTATTATGATTACTAGATGCAAAGTGTTCCCCTGCATATATTTCTGTCACCTGCCCTCTCATTGCCTAGTAGGAGATCTGGTATTGCACTCTCTCTAGGTGGGACTTTGATTATGGAACTTTACGGAGACATTCGACAAACTCTTTCCATCCAGCCCTTTGACCATATGGGAGTCGCAGTCAATCTGTGGATAGTTAAAATCACCTACCATCACAACCTTGCGTCTCTTGCAACAGTCTGCGGTTGCTTTGCAAATTTGCTCCTTAAAATCTCACGGACTGTTGGGTGGTTTATAATATAATCCTATTAACGTGGTCACACCTTTCTTATTCCTCAGTTCTACCGATGATGCCTTACTGGACAGGTCTCTCCAGTCGGTCCTGAGTGAGCACTGCTGTGATATTTTCCCTGACTGTGATTGCCAACCCTCCCCCTTTAATCCCTCCCCCACTCCATCATATCTGAAACCACAGAACCCCGGTACACTGAGCTGCCAGTCCTGCCCCTCCTGCCTCACCAGCGGCTACAATGCCATAATTCCATGTGCTGATCCATGCCGAGCCCATCTGCCTTTCCTACAATACTCCTTGCAGTTTAGCACATTAACCCACCGCTTTGATTCCTAACCTTGAAAATAACAACACCTTTCTCCAGAGCCTCTCCACTAACTGTTCCGGCACTCTGGTTCCCATCCCCCTGCAACTCTAGTTTTAACCCCGCTGTGTAACATTAGCAATGATGAGGAAGCAGTGTGCATGTGGCAAGATCTGCAAGAACGATCGCAGCTTGAAGATCCACCAAGCGAGGATGAAGTGTTTGGTGGGAGCAGGAGCAGCACAACACGCAGGTGTCCAACCTGGTGAGATGAAGGAGGGGCCAGGCCCGGAGTCACCCCATAGTGCCCGGAACCTCCAAGTGTTGTAAACTAATCCCTCTAACGTGAAGTCTAACAGGAGGTGGATCAAATGGCCTGCAGCTAACATGACTTCACTGTGGAAGCAGTTTGATGACGATGTTAACCAAATTCTGGAGGCAACGGCGAAGGGAGGGGTTGATAGGAAGCTGCAAGCTGGATGGAGAGCGAGGTGTCTCCCAGTGGAGGTTGGTTGTAGGGGATTCGCAGCCCGTTCCCTAGCCAGAGCCTTCAGCATTTTGGGCATCGAGGGAGAGAGGAAGAGGAGAGCCATCTGCAGTACCACCAATGCGGCAGAGAGGGCCTCAAGATGGCTGTGGCTCAAAAGAGGGGAGCCATGGAGTCATAAGTAGCTAGCCATCTGGACACAAGCTGGGGTCTGATCAGCCCCGGCTGCGTCATCTGGAGGAGGTTGTATGATGTTGAAAGACCCGAAACACCTGATGATTCCAGGAACATCACTGAAGATGTGCCCAGAAGCAACAGCAGATGTATGTACACAGCCAACCTTAGTAAACAGCCGACTGAAGTACTGAGACCGCCATGGAGTTGGGGAGACACAGAAATATAAGGCCGTAAGACACATGAGCAGAATTAAGCCATATAGCCCACCAAGTCTTCTCCACCACTGCTTCGTGATTGAGTTATTCCTCCTAACCCCATTCTCCTTGTAACCTTTGATGCCCTGACTAATCAAAAACCTGTCAACCTTTGCTTCAATGACTTGGCCTCCACAGCCATCTGTGGCAATGAATTCCACAGATTCACCATCCTCTGGCTAAAGAAATTCCTTATCTCTGTTCTGAGGCTGTGCCCTCTGGTCCTAGACTCCCCCACTATAGAAAACATCCTCACCATATCACTCATTCTCAGCCTTTCAACAGGTTTCAATTCTTCTAAACTCCACCAAGTACAGGCCTAGATCCATTAAATGCTGCTCATATGTTAACCCTTTCATTGTAGGATCATTCTCGCAAACCTCCTCTGGACCTCCTCCAATGCTAGCACATCTTTTCCAAGTACGGCCTGACCACGACTTTATAAGGCCTCAGCAAGTCCCTGTGACTAGGGAAAACACAGCAAGGTTTACTGGTCAACAATCTTTCACTAGAATTGAAAATACTTGGTGATAAACCTTCTCCCAGTTCTGATCAAACGCCCTGCATCTTAAATATTAACTCTGTTTCCAGCACCACAGATATTGCCTGAGTAACTTGAACAAGTTCTGCTATGTTTCCCCTTACTGTCTGTCTGCCTACAGTACAGTCTCTCTGTAATAGGAACACTTCACCCTGTACTCTGCCTGCAGTACAGTCTCTCTGTAACAGGAACACTTTACCCTGTACTCTGCCTGTGCTACAGTCTCTCTGTAACAGGAACACTTTACCCTGTACTCTGCCTGCACTACACTCTCTCTGTAACAGGAACACTTTACCCTGTACTCTGCCTGCAGTACACTCTCTCTGTAACAGGAACACTTTACCCTGTACTCTGCCTGCAGTACAGTCTCTCTGTAACAGGAACACTTTACCCTGTACTCTGCCTGCACTACACTCTCTCTGTAACAGGAACACTTTACCCTGTACTCTGCCTGCAGTACAGTCTCTCTGTAACAGGAACACTTTACCCTGTACTCTGTTATTGCTTTTCCCTTGTACTACCTCAATGTTCTACGTAACTGTAACCAAACTTGTTCCTTGTTCTTTCTGATTCAGCAGGATGGATCACAAACAAAAGAGGTACTGTGTACATATTCAAGGTTATAAAACATTACTGCAACTTGAGTACATGTGACAGTATTTATTTTACTAAGAGAAACAGTGTAGAACAGACCCTTCTGCCCAACAACCAGCAACCTGCTGATTCAACATTGGCCTAATCAGAGGTCAATTTACAATGACCAATTAACCACGTACTTCTTTGGAATGTGGGAGGAAACCAGAGCACCCACAGGAAACCTACACAGTCACAGGGAAAACGTACGAACTCCTTACAGACGGTTCTGGAAAGCACCAAGCTGTAAGTGTCAGGCTGACCACTCCGCCTCTGAGGTGCCCACTGTTCAACCTGTTGCTCTGCATTTAGGAATTTTACTGTGTGCTTCACATTTCTCCTTTTCAAACAGTTATTCTATAAAGCAGATACAACTGGCTCCACCCCTTCCTTTCCAGTCCTGATGAAGGGCCCTGGCCCAAAACAATGACTATTTATCCTCTCCAGAGCTGCTTGCTGGCCTGCTGAGTTCCTGGGGCATTTTGTGGGTGTTGCTCTGGATTTGCAGCATCTGCAGGATCTCCTGTGTTTGTACTTTATATAACAGTTGCTGTTTGAAATGTGCTCACACATGAATAGGCTGTCAGCTATATCCGTTTCATTAGCTGTTACTGAATATTATTCGGTTCACTCCCTTGTTCATGCTGGGACATACTGTTATGGAACACCTTCACAACCTCACAGACTTTCAGATACGAGTTAACTTCATTATGCCCAATCTATGAGACGTCACAATCCACCTCGTTATGGCCCTTCTCTGTAGCTGTTACACTTTATACTGTGTCTGCTATTGTTTTCCCTTGTTCTACCTCACTGATTGCGTAACTGTGTCAAAATCAAAGGCAAAGAACATCTATTACCAAAGTGCGTATGTTTACCCTAACCCCCACGAGATTCATCTCCTTGCAGGAACTTACAGGAAAATAAAGAAATACAATAGAATTACAAAAATTGCACACATAAGCAACCAACGTGCAAAAGAGAAAGTGTGTACATACTGACAGGTGAGTTGTAGGGTCCTTGCCGTGCAGGGATGCCATGGCTTTGCACGGTACATTCATTTTACTTTGCAGCACTGCGCGCTAACAAGCCCTTCCGACCCTCTGAGTCCAATTACACCCATGTGACCGATCAACCCACTGACCTGCATGCCCCTCTTGGACAGTGGTCACAGACTCCTGAGGGGCAGCGCTGGGAGTTGAACCACATTCGCAGTCGCTGTAACAGCTCGCTGCTAACTGCCATACCACCCTGCCACCCAATGTGACAATAACAGATCAGTTTACCAAACTGTTCAGCTCAATACAACAGAAACAGGGCAACAAATTACTTTAGGAAGGTTCAAGTCTCATTAAAATCACAAACAGAAGGTTCTGGAAACAGGAAGCAGCAAAACCCGGAAACATCAACTGCTTCTCTCTCCACAGATGCTGCCTGAGCATTTCCAACTCTTTCCACCTTCTTCTCAGAATTCGAGAGTTGGCAGGCATGACCCCACTTTCACCAGTCTCACAGTCCATACACTCTACCCGTCTACCCGTGCCAGGGTACTGGTACACAGCTCCCACCGGAGCCTTCAGTAATGGCATAACAGTTAGAGGATCATAGTCACTAGAGCACAGAAACCGGCCCTTCAGCCCATCTGGTCTATGCCGATCTATTAATCTGCCTGGTCCCATTGACCTGCGCCCAGACCATAGCTCTCCATACCCCTCCCATCCATGTACCTAAGCAAACTTCTCCTAAATATTGAAATCAAACCCACACCCACCTCTTGTGCTGGCAGTTCATTCCACACTGTCACCACTCTCTGAATAAGGAAGATTCCCTCCCCCCCCATGTTCCCATTAACCTTCAACCCTTAACTCATGACCTCTACTTAAAGATTGCTTAATGTCATTTCCTGTTTAGAAGTGTAGAGAACAAAATAATTGTTACTCTGTTTCAGATACAGCACAAAAAACACAAGACGAAGAAAAACACCATAATAAAAAATACAATAAGTTTAAACACATAAAATACCTTATACACATTCAACTTCAGAGGAAAAAGCCTGCTTGCATTGACCCTACCTATACCCCTCATAGTTTTGTATACCTGGATGAAATCCAGTCTCGTACCTCCAGTGTATAACGTCCGAACCCTACTAAACCTTTCCCGGTACCTCAGGTTTATGCCCAGCGCTCGCCCCGGGCCACACTTACACCGATAGTCCACTCCACAGATCATCAGCGGCCAGTCTTCTCAGACCCCTGACACCCTCCGCTGAGCGGCGACCCCTACTTTAATGACAATACATCCTTTGTTTTTCGCTTTTGTCCCCCACCTCACCCCCGTCCCCCCGTTCTCGGTCGCCTCTCCCCACGAGGGGTGAAACCTCTCTCTCTCTCTCGCCCGGGACAGGGACCGGGACCGGCCACAAGTGGAAATCCGGGAGCTGGATCGCAGCCGGAGCCTGGGATCTAGCTGCGGGAAAAGGTTGGGGGGTGGGGGGTTGGGGGGGGGGGGGGGAATGCCTGGGGAGGTAGACCGGGACCCGGATCCAGGTCCAGTCTCAGACCCAAACCTAGATCCGGATCCGGACCCGGTGTTGGATGCAGACCGGGAGCCCGGAGTTTCCAGGCAGGACAAACTTTCCCGACTTGGTGGAGGGAGGGTAGGGGGTGGAGGAGGTGGGAGGAAGGGAGGGAGGGTAGGGGGTAGAGGAGGTGGGAGAAAGGGAGGGAGGGCTTACGGTCGAGCCCTGACCGTTCTCCGGTGCGCGTTCCCGGGTTCAGGCACTCACCGTGACTCGGTCTGGGACAGCGGCTCCCGATCCCCGATCGCCGTCGATCCAAAGGAGACGGAGACGCTCTCGCACCCGCTCTCTCAGCCGCGACTCTCGGACTGGCAGCGGCCGCGCCCCGGCTCAGGTGTGGGAGGAGCCGGAGACGGAACAGTCTCTCCCGCGGGGGGCGGGGTCACCGCTACAGGTGGTGCTGGGACACCGGCGGGACAGGTAACCAGGTATGGGCGGTGCAATAACTCGGCAATGTGTGAGTGGCCCAGGTGGTACAGGCACAGGTGTAAAGCTCCAGAAGTACCACGAGACAGGTGACTGGTAAAGGGGTGCTAGAGTACAGGTACAGCTGTACAGCTATAGGTACACGTGGCGTAAACAGTACAAGTATTGGAGAACATGCCTGCCTGTGGGGGGTACAGGTACAATCCAGGTAACACACGGACAGGTGGTACGTGTAAATCAAAGTACATTTATGTCGCCATATGCACCCTGAGGTTCAGTTTCTTGTGAACATTCACAGTAAATACAGGAAACACTATAGAATCAGTGTTGTAGTGGTGAATATGTACAGGTGGCTGTCAGCCCGCAGGGCCGCACTCCCTGAGTGAAGGTACAGTTTGATACATTCCACTACAGTGGGGCACGGAATGAGCCGGCACCAGGGTCTGTCCCAGCAACCAAGAGGATCCGGGTATTCCATAGGACACCTCACATTATGTCACAGGCTACTCGACCCAGTTCATCCCTGCCAGCCACTCGTTACCCAAGTCACACCCACGTGCCCCCCCCATCAGAAGATTCTGGATAGGAAGCAGCACTATGGAGGAAAGGTGGCACTCTGGGAGGGGTTGCAGAGCCGGGGGGGGGGGGTAGTTGACAGCCTCTCTTGCCCAAGCCCAGCTCGTACCCGGACCTTCACTAAAAATGAGAAATTCAACAAACATCTGCCTGTATCTGAGACACAAGAATATCTGCAGTTGCCGGAAATCCGGAGCAACACACACAAAATGCTGGAGGAACTCAGCAAGACAGGAAAAGAGCACAGTCAACATTTCAGGCCGAGACCCTTCGGCAGGACTGGAAAGGAAAGAGGAAGACCCCAGAATAAGAAGGTGGTGGGAGGGGAAGGAGGACAAGCTGGCAGGTGACAGGTGAAGTCCAGTGAGGGGGAAGGTGAATACCTGGGGGAGGGGTGATGCAGTGAGAAGCCAGGGTGTGACAGGTGAAGGGCTGAAGAAGAAGGTATCTGATAGGAGAGGAGGGTGGAAGGAGGAGGGGCATCAGAGGGAGGTGGTGGGCAGGTGGGGAGAAGAGAAGAGGTAAGAGGGGATCCAGAGCAGTGAATGGGAAAGGAGGCGGGAGGGAAGGGAGAAGTTCCCAGGCTGAGAAATCGATGTCCGTGCCATCAGGTTGGAGGCTACCCTGATGGAATATGAGGTGTTTGGCCTCTACCTTGATTGTGACAGAAGGGGAGGCCATGGACCATCATGTCAGAATGGGAATGGGAGTTGGAGTTAAAACGGTTGGCCACTGGGAAATCCTCCTTTTGGCGGACGGAGTGAAGGTGATGGGTGAAGTGCACCCCAATCTAATTTGAGGCTGCACCAGGAGCATTGGATGGAGTAGACACTCCCCACAGATTTACCTCACCTGACAGGACTGTTTGGGGCTCTGAATGGTGGTTCATTCACCAACTACAGGCAGTATGGGGGGGGGGAATGTGGGGGTTGGAA
This sequence comes from Mobula hypostoma, assembly GCF_963921235.1. Classification (NCBI taxonomy): domain Eukaryota; kingdom Metazoa; phylum Chordata; class Chondrichthyes; order Myliobatiformes; family Myliobatidae; genus Mobula; species Mobula hypostoma. The sequence continues at coordinate 1,363,260 of NC_086107.1, forward strand.
TGGATGTGCATCTGCTTTCACCGGGGTGGGGGGGGACGTTACAGTCGACAAGTTATATCAGAATCAGTCTTAGGTTCAATATCACTGGCATTTTGCTGCAGCAGTACATTGCAATACATAAATTATACTATAATAAGAAATATATAAAACATTAAATACAGTAAGTAGTGTAAAAATAGAGCAAAAGTGGTAAGGTAATGTTCATGGGTTGATTGTCCATTCAGAACTCCCACGACCTTGAACAAAACAAGAGTGGAGCAGTACGTATCAGCTGTCTGACCCCAGCACTGGTGTTCGGGGAGGTTGGTGGTGAAGCAAAAACCCTCAGTGCCTGTGTGAACTAGGGTGGGGTGTGCTGGGACCTGTCGACCTACGGAGCGAGGACTGGGAGGTGGGATTCTCCTTATCTCCATTGTCGGTCTGCACTGGCGCACTGGCACAGGAGGTAATCTACCACCCTGAGACCCTCTGCAGAACCACAGACCGTCAGACACACACGCACAGACAGGGGGTGGGGGTGAGACACGGGAAGCTCGTCCGTACATTGCACGGCGTGACCCCAAGCCCCAGTCTCCCCTAGTTTAACATTCACCCCTCCACTCAGATCTCTCAGCCTTTGCCCCCCCCCAGTCAAACCCAATGTAACCCCGAAGGCTGAAGACTGAAGTTTCAGTGAGTCTTGATCCAAGCATCGACACTCCAGGCTTGACTTGTCTAGAGGCCAGAGGCCTGAGGCCTGTGAGTCCAGGGTCACAGACTGGAGGCCAGATGGGGACATGTCTGTATGGGGGAGTGGCTGAGAAAGGGGCTCGTTTTACTCTTGTTGTTGCTTGTGTTGTTCTGCTGAACATGGTGGGTATGTCATGTTGGCACTGGAGTGTGTGGCAGCACTTATGGGCTGCCCCCAACACATCCTTAAGTGCCATGTATCCTTATCGATTTCTCCTTCCCCTCTCCTCTTCTTCTGTTCCCCACTCTAGCCTCTTACCTCTGCTCACTTGCCTGTCACCTCCTCCTTCCCTTTCCCCTTGGTCCACTCTCCTCTCCAACCCTTTATCTTTCCTACCCGACTGACTTCATTATCACCCTCCAGCTATCCTCCTCCCCACCTTCTCGTCCTGGCCTCTTCCCCCTTCCTTTCCCATCCTGAAGAAGGGTCTTGGACTGAATTGTTGGGTGTTTATTCATCTCCATAGATGTTGCCTGACCTACTGAGATCCTCCAGCATTTTGTGTGTGTTGCTCTGGATTTCCAACATCTGCAGTTTCTTGTGTTTACATCCTTAGGTGTGTTAGTTGTTAATGCAAATTATGGATTTCACTGTAAGCTTTGATGTGCTTATGACAAAATAAATCTAATTCTAATTGTTTGTTCACCTGCTCTGTCTGTTTACCTGTCCAGACACCTGTTCTTGTCATGGTCCGGTCCGTGAAGTCCGCGCTCCGGTTTACGGTCCGGTCCGTGGAGTCTGGACTCCATGTCTTCTGGCTGTCCCTTGTTTCAGTTGGGCTTAATCATAGGCACCTGATTCTCGTCTTGATGCTGGGAATACAAGTGGCCCTGGGTTCGAGTGTGGGTGCTGTATCGTCTCGTCAGTATCCTGTCCTTGCCTCTGTGGGGTAAGTCAGGCCGTCTTTGCCGTTACCCTGAGGCTGGACTGTTCCCTTCCCTTCCCCTTCCTTCCGGAGCCTTGCCTGGCAACCAGTGTCCGGAGCCTTGCCCGCAGCCTTGTCAAGTTCAACCACCGGAGCGAGACCGGAGCCTTGCTGTGTCAAGATAAGGAACTATCTATTGTTGAGTTGGAACTGTCTCTGTGCCTACGCCTTCACTAGGTAGGTCCAGCCGTTTGCCGCTACCATTGGGAACCGTCTTGTCGTGTTCAGCATTCTGTGTAGAGCCCTGGCCCGAAGTCCCATTCCCAAGGAGGGGTCCCGGCTCTGTGTTCCATGTCCCTGTGTTCCTGTCTCTCAAGTCCATGGCTCGTGTTCCCATGCTCTAGACCAAGGCTCTGTGTTCCTGCGCTCCCCAAGACCAAGGCTCTGTGTTCTGTGTTCTGCGTTCCTGTCGTCCCAAGTCCAAGGTTCGGCTGTTCCTGAGTACCAAGTTAAGGCTCCATGTTTTTGTCCTGTCCATGTGCTTTGTCCTGTACTGGAATTCCCTCGTCTTGCCCAGGAGTCTCTCGTTCTGTCCTGTAGCCTTGCCTAGTCCTGTCTCCCAAGACCACGTCATGTCTTCGCTTTGTTTCGGAGTCCAAGCCCGAGTCAAGAGCCAGGTTCTGGGTCCTCGTCCAGTCTCTGGCTCAGAGTCTGAACCCAAGCCTCGTCATGCCCTCGCCTCGAAGAACCCAAGCCTCGTCATGCCCTCGCCTCGAAGAACCCAAGCCTCGTCATGTCCTCGCCATGAAGTACCCAAGCCACATCCAGTCCTGTAGCCACATCATGTCCTCGCCTAGTTCCGGGGTCCGAGCCTGAGTCAAGACCCAGGTTCTGGGTCCTTATCCAGTCTCTGGCTCTGAGTTCAAGCCCAGGCTCCGAGTTCCCAATCCTTCTTCTGGTCCCGCTTGCCTAGCCAATGTCCTAGCCCAAGTCTGTGTTCTTGTCCCAGCTCCTAGTCAACTCCTTTTCCTAGTACTTCAGTGTCTGTGTCTTGCATTTGGGTCCGCTCCCAGCGCCGGCCCTTATGATAGTTCTACCTTGGCACAGTACAGCCCTCAGCTTCAATCCTGACGTCAATAGTTTCAGGTAACCAGCCTTTCCTGTTCGTGTCAGCAGTGGCCAGTTCCTCCACCTGCAACATTGACTCCGTTCTCCTTCGCTCCACTGACACATTGTGAATTTTCCACTTTCTCATTCCTCTCCCGGTCCCCGCCTCTCGCAGTTCCTCATCGTTATCAAGGCTTTCTCCTGACCGTGACGATCATCTCCCTCGGGCACATCAGGTGCGATTAACCCTTCCGCAGGTCTCTCATTCACGTCACTCTCTATGAGGAGGCCACGTCTGGAGCACTGCCATAAATTACCAATCCTAACCCTCGCATCTTTGGAACGCGGGAGGAAACCGGAGCTCCTGAAGAAACCCATGTGGTCACGGGAAAGGACATAGAAACTCCTCACAGACAGGGGCCGGGAGTTCGATCCTCGTCGCTCGCGCTGTTGTTAGTACTGCGGTGGTTTGTTCCGCTGTGTTAGTAGTACTGCGGTGGTTTGTTCCGCACTGTCAGTATTACTGCGGTGGTTTGTTCCGCTGTGTTAGTAGTACTGCGGTGGTTTGTTCCGCTGTGTTAGTAGTACTGCGGTGGTTTGTTCCGCACTGTTAGTAGTACTGCGGTGGTTTGTTCCGCTGTGTTAGTATTACTGCGGTGGTTTGTTCCGCTGTGTTAGTATTACTGCGGTGGTTTGTTCCGCTGTGTTAGTAGTACTGCGGTGGTTTGTTCCGCACTGTTAGTAGTACTGCGGTGGTTTGTTCCGCACTGTTAGTAGTACTGCGGTGGTTTGTTCCGCTGTGTTAGTATTACTGCGGTGGTTTGTTCCGCTGTGTTAGTATTACTGCGGTGGTTTGTTCCGCTGTGTTAGTATTACTGCGGTGGTTTGTTCCGCACTGTTAGTAGTACTGCGGTGGTTTGTTCCGCTGTGTTAGTATTACTGCGGTGGTTTGTTCCGCTGTGTTAGTAGTACTGCGGTGGTTTGTTCCGCTGTGTTAGTATTACTGCGGTGGTTTGTTCCGCGCTGTGTTAGTATTACTGCGGTGGTTTGTTCCGCGCTGTGTTAGTAGTACTGCGGTGGTTTGTTCCGCACTGTTAGTAGTACTGCGGTGGTTGTTCCGCGCTGTGTTAGTATTACTGCGGTGGTTTGTTCCGCTGTGTTAGTAGTACTGCGGTGGTTTGTTCCGCACTGTTAGTATTACTGCGGTGGTTTGTTCCGCTGTGTTAGTAGTACTGCGGTGGTTTGTTCTGCTGTGTTAGTATTACTGCGGTGGTTTGTTCCGCACTGTTAGTATTACTGCGGTGGTTTGTTCCGCTGTGTTAGTACTACTGCGGTAGTTTGTTCCACTGTGTTAGTATTACTGCGGTGGTTTGCTCCGCTGTGTTAGTAGTACTGCGGTGGTTTGTTCCGCTGTGTTAGTATTACTGCGGTGGTTTGTTCCGCTGTGTTAGTAGTACTGCGGTGGTTTGTTCCGCTGTGTTAGTAGTACTGCGGTGGTTTGTTCCGCACTGTTAGTACTACTGCGGTGGTTTGTTCCGCTGTGTTAGTAGTACTGCGGTGGTTTGTTCCGCTGTGTTAGTAGTACTGCGGTGGTTTGTTCCGCTGTGTTAGTATTACTGCGGTGGTTTGTTCCGCTGTGTTAGTATTACTGCGGTGGTTTGTTCCGCTGTGTTAGTATTACTGCGGTGGTTTGTTCCGCTCTGTTAGTAGTACTGCGGTGGTTTGTTCCGCACTGTTAGTATTACTGCGGTGGTTTGTTCCGCTGTGTTAGTATTACTGCGGTGGTTTGTTCCGCTGTGTTAGTAGTACTGCGGTGGTTTGTTCCGCACTGTTAGTAGTACTGCGGTGGTTTGTTCCGCTGTGTTAGTATTACTGCGGTGGTTTGTTCCGCTGTGTTAGTAGTACTGCGGTGGTTTGTTCCGCACTGTTAGTATTACTGCGGTGGTTTGTTCCGCTGTGTTAGTATTACTGCGGTGGTTTGTTCCGTACTGTTAGTATTACTGCGGTGGTTTGTTCCGTACTGTTAGTAGTTCTGCGGTGGTTTGTTCCGCACTGTTAGTATTACTGCGGTGGTTTGTTCCGCTGTGTTAGTAGTACTGCGGTGATTTGTTCCGCACTGTTAGTATTACTGCGGTGGTTTGTTCCGTACTGTTAGTATTACTGCGGTGGTTTGTTCCGCTGTGTTAGTATTACTGCGGTGGTTTGTTCCGCTGTGTTAGTATTACTGCGGTGGTTTGTTCCGCTGTGTTAGTAGTACTGCGGTGGTTTGTTCCGCTGTGTTAGTATTACTGCGGTGGTTTGTTCCGCTGTGTTAGTATTACTGCGGTGGTTTGTTCCGCTGTGTTAGTATTACTGCGGTGGGTTGTTCCGCTGTGTTAGTATTACTGCGGTGGTTTGTTCCGCTGTGTTAGTAGTACTGCGGTGGTTTGTTCCGCTGTGTTAGTATTACTGCGGTGGTTTGTTCCGCTGTGTTAGTAGTACTGCGGTGGTTTGTTCCGCACTGTTAGTAGTACTGCGGTGGTTTGTTCCGCACTGTTAGTATTACTGCGGTGGTTTGTTCCGCTGTGTTAGTAGTACTGCGGTGGTTTGTTCCGCACTGTTAGTATTACTGCGGTGGTTTGTTCCGCTGTGTTAGTATTACTGCGGTGGTTTGTTCCGCTGTGTTAGTAGTACTGCGGTGGTTTGTTCCGCTGTGTTAGTAGTACTGCGGTGGTTTGTTCCGCACTGTTAGTAGTACTGCGGTGGTTTGTTCCGCACTGTTAGTAGTACTGCGGTGGTTTGTTCCGCTGTGTTAGTAGTACTGCGGTGGTTTGTTCCGCTGTGTTAGTAGTACTGCGGTGGTTTGTTCCGCTGTGTTAGTAGTACTGCGGTGGTTTGTTC